>NW_022145596.1:12717648-13175148 GCF_000002235.5 Strongylocentrotus purpuratus
GGACAGGGCTCAGAACTCGAATAGTCATCGAAAGTGACACCTAACTAGGCACCTGATAATATCTTAACTCTGGACCCTGTTCGAAACCCGAACTGGCTACCCGTCTCGGCACCCAAACTTACGCCCAGCTGTAGACCCAACTTCGGATCTTGCTGTGCTCCTCATATAATTTGCGCACGGCACCCAGCTTGGCACCCGGTTTGAAACCCGACTCATCACCCTAGTTGTAACCGTACTCGTCACCGGACTTATCATCCGAATTATCATCTAACTAGGCACCTAACATCGTACCAAACTCCTGGTTTGAAACCCGAATCAAAACCCGACTCATCAGCAGCACTCAGCGACTCCCAGCCCTAAACCCAGCTTGGTGTCCTTTTCTACACCGGATTTGAATACGTACTCAGCACCCAGCACGACACCCATCTCGGCTTCCGACTTTGCACGTAACTCTCCCCCCCCCCCCCGATTTGAACCTAACTCGACACCCAACTCGTCACCCATCTTGTCACCCGTTTCGTCACCCTCTCGTCACCCAACTCGGCAACCACTCGGCAACCACTCGGCACCCTATTCGGCATTCATACACATATGTTCATATAAATATTTTGAGTATATGGATTTTCTGGGCATGATTCTTGTTTTCAAAGACCCACATAAAAATTATTTTCATTATGATTATATATGTGCACAACCGGGCATGCTTGTTTTAGTAATCAAACCGACAATTCTTACCCTGTATTTTAGATTAAACTTGAATTTGCGACAATAAACATAATCGAAAAGACTTTCAAGATGTCGACACCATGCACTTGTGACACATATTACTCATTTTGCTTCTCATAGTTGGCGGCTGCATGAGCGACAAGATGTGCAACTGCGACTCCAACCCGAAGAATTACGCCGTCGATGAGGGCCTCATCACCGACAAGCCCTACCTCCCCGTGACCGATGTCTGCCTCGGAGATACAGGCAGTAAGAAGGAGGAGGGTTACGTCACACTCGGCCCCCTGCGATGCCAGTAAAATTTAATCTGTCCTCGTAGCAGGTGAAAAAAAAATTCGATTTCAATTCATTTTTTTTAAATTTAACAAAAAATACATAATATTATACAATATGGGATATAAACAATTCGCTCTATCGACAATTGATAAATTGAATAAAATTGCTAAGACTCGTGCCCCGGTGAAAATTTCTCTGCCGCCATTATTCTCAATTGCCTAATCAAACACTATGCCTAACCATAGAAAAACCCTAAAAACCTAATTGAAACCCAATCACAACCTTATTTAACCATTATCATATATTTTTGACGAAATAAATTCTGGTACAATTGTCGTCAGAACAAAGGACTTATGGGACAAAATAGCGTGTATTTTCTTTAAAGTTTTATATCTCGAGAATGGTATAAGAGAGGCTCGCCAAATATTATTCATATCTGTTAAAGAAAATTCGTTTTTATTATGTCTGCATGCAACTCTCTTTCTCAATAAACATTTTGTATGTCATTATTTTATATGTTTACAGATGTCAACACTACGAAGGAACGTATACCTTACAAGCCTGAGAATATTGTTTTCGTGAGCTAATCATCTTCATCTTCATATTCATCTTCGTCATCTTCATCGTCATCTCGTGTTTATGATGACAGAAAAACCTTTTCTGGAACTTTTTCATAAAATATATGGAACTTTACGTATCCAATACATTTACTCAGACCGAATCGCAAATTCAATGAACATCTTTGTTATCAGATTTAGGTTTAGATATAATAAGGAAATAAGTCTCTGAGTTTTTTCTTAATTGAGGTTTAAAGTCAATTTGACAGGTTTTTATCAGATTGTAAATATGTATTTAGGCTTTGTCAACCAAATGTCGCCAATAGTAACAAATAGAGAACTGCTTTAATCGTGTACAAAAACATATGAATACGTTTCATTTTTCATTCAAGGAGAATACCTGGATGGATGAAATGTATATTTTCAGTCATTTTAGTTGAAATGCAACCAGTATTACAAAATGTTATCTTGTTGTACAAACTTTAGTTTAGTCTTTTTCGTGTTGTGAATATTGCAAGGGTAATTTACCGCATGTATTGCATGACATTGTATCATTAGATGAGATACTTGCCCATCGACGAATATGTAGCAGCTAATAATTTATTCAGCAAATTACAAGGGAATGCCACACGGACAGTAACCATGGTAACAGGACAAAATTGCTATTTTTGCCTAACTTTTGTGTAGCAGGAATCTGCATTTTTTGTTCCTACTGATTTATGTAACTTCCTGTTGTAGGATACGATGATGTACTTGCTAATAAACGGAAATTGTTGAAAAACTTTCTTTTCCAATTTGTACACATTCAAAGATCAAATACATGTAGTAAAACATCATCAGTAATAAAGTTACTCAAAATTCTGTATGTTTCAACATTTCTTTATCACCCAGCCCGTCAATGTTGTTCATTGATTGCGTTATGCTCTTTGAGGTGAATAGTTGAAGACATTAGTTGCAAAACAAAATGTATTTTTGTTAAAACAATCGTTGTGCGCATATTTTCCCCGTGTGGTATTGCCAAAAAATGAAATGTAACTCCTAGTCCGCAAACAGTATTACTCTTTATGAACTATACTTGACGCAAGGAATTGTTTAATGTTTGTTAAGACTTGTTGTAATATTAATGAATTCATTTGAACAAAATGCATCAATAAAAACAAATGTATAGCCTATTTTTTTCTTCAAATCCAAGTGGTAATGCATCCACTTGTGTTGACATTTGAAACTGTAGATACTTATGATAATGTGATTGATTATTACAAGGCACTTTTTGTAGAGGAAATTGAATAGATAAATAAAATGACGAATAAATATACAAATCAATAAATAAATGAATGGATAAAAACAGTAATAATACATTGACCATACTTCAACTACCAAAAAACAAATGGTAACCATTTTTGTTGATATTATTTTATTCTTTGATATTATATACGGTCCAAAAACCAGATCTTGCCTCATTTTTGTAAGCTATGATTTGTATGTTAAGTAAAGAATAACATTTCCATTTACATGTTTAAAAGTTTTAAAAATACATGTCTAGTCTTATGGTACTGATAATAAATCGTAAATTATTTGTACTATTTTTATCACTGGTAAAACTCTAAATAAAGACTCTTCCTTTAGTTCTAAAATAATACTTCTGTCTGATTTGTCTTAAAGGTTTTGTTGTATGTGGCTTAAGCGTTGGTCACATCCCACCGTGCGTGTTTTTAGTCCGTACGGTTTTTGGGGAGGCCACGGCCGCCACGTTTTTCTGAAAACGTAGGGAGGGAGTGGCAGAGGCAGGGAGGGAGTACCGGCAACGCGCGTCACACGCACTGTGTAAGTACGTGGCCCGCACGCCACGCCTGGCCGTGAACGGTTGCGTGCATCGTACGTTGCGCACGTGGTAAGTGCGTTGTACGTGCTTACAACGTGCTTACAACGTACGGTCTCCGTGCGGTTGCCACGTTATCGTACGGAGGCCGTACTTACAAGTGCTACTCACGTACGGTGTCCTTACTCACTCGCATGTTGTAAGTGCGTGAACGTGCGATGAACTCGGTGTTTATATAGGACGACATTCCGATGTTCTCCAGAAGTCCCAGCTGTTGCTGCCTCAAGATGCCGCCCATTCCACCGAAGAGACTATATACTGCATAAGTCAGTGCGAACAACGTGCGTTGTAAGTGCTTACTCGGTACGGTCCACGTCCACGTGAGTTATGCGTGCTCATTGGATAGCTGAACTGGGGAAGTGGCGAGTAAGCACGGACCACGCACTTATCACGTGCGCCTTTAAAAGACGCACGGAGTCAGTGCGTTGTGCGCTCGTTGGCAGTACCGGGCACGCACGTCACACGCACTGGGGTGAATCAGTAGCCCGAACGCAGCCCGAACGCAGCGAAAGTTCCTCATGCACTAAAAGTGCTACGGTGTGTCTGCGTGCTCCCAAATCCGTACGGAGGCGGTACTCATCACGTACGGATACCCAAATTTCGCCCACGTTTTTGCACGTAGACAGCACGCACTTGCAAGTACGGCGGGACGTGACCACCGCATAAATTAGGCGAAGTGAGTCAAGTTGCTTACAATTTGTGTAGAATTACATTATATAACAACTTTGATGTCGGTTTTGTCGACAATATAAGCAACGCTTGTGCCCCTTTCCATCTCGCTCCCCTCTTTCAATCCCATTTCCCTTCACTTTGCCTCACTCTATTCTTCTGGTTTCCTATTTGTCTTCTTTTCTGCACATGTGTTTTTACTGAGATTTAGTTTCTTTAACTTGTATTTATTAATAGTATTGGGTGATAAGAAATTTCCACCCATCTCATTTTCCGTACCACGATGTCCATGCTCTTTAAGACCCCTCGACATATACTTTAGCATGACATTTCTAACCAATTTCAGTCATCGGATTTTTATTTCTAATAATATATATATTATATACTATCAAATTAACATGCTTCATTTTTTTTAATGAAATTAAAATTACCTTTGGTATGACCTGTATATACCGTTACACACCCATTTACCTGTATGAAATATTAAATCAATTACTAATTTTGCGGACTGTTAGCAAATATTCGGTCACCAGAAAATTAATTATTGAAAGGTGCACGCCCTGAACATAAAACATGTAAGTAGGTCATGAGCAAGGGCACGGTTTAAACCAGTCCAAAGCCAGACAGAGCCGGAGGAAGAGAAGGGCGCACCCAGGAAACTATGGAGAGAGAGAGAGAAGGCGCATTTATACTGTCAAATACCTCATTTTGAAAAGTCGCGATGTTTCGTGCACCCGGTTACACTTGTGCTGAAACATCACCGACGGAGCTGTTCAGCGATGTTTTGGCGTGTTTCGGTTGGTAATGCGCACGTGCAGTCTTCCCGACCTTTGACCCCGGCCTGCTATAAGATTTTTAGCGCGCGCAATTTCCAGCTAGCGCTATAGCTAGCTAAATAGCGATACATCCCATGCGCATGCATGCGATATGTTTTGTTTATCTCGCGTGTAGTATTTGAGGCAAGAGTGGATAAGTTACGAAGTACGGACTACGGCTGCTGATTCAGTTTTCCCAAATTCAATCGAAATCTAGTAGTAAAAACGATATGGGAAGGTTAAGAAAATCATCGTTGTTAATTGTTAATTTCATGCTTTCACTCATTTCTCTGAAGCCCTTTTCCCCACGTTTGCAGGGACGCTTGGAAGTCTGGTGGAGGAGCTCTCCCTGCCTCCACATCGAAATCAAGAACTTCATCTCATCATCAGTGACAGTCCAATGGGAATTGTTCACTTCCATATTAATTAATCTAACAAAACACTCAAATACTACTACTAGACAGATATGGCCAGACGGGAATAACGAAGATTGAATAAAGGATGAGTTAACGGAATTGGAACAAACGGAGCTGAATGAACGGATAACACGCGCGACGATGGAAATGCTATAAATATCACACGGGAAGAACGTGGTTTAAAAGAGCGCGGGTAACAATCCGGAAGTGCCGGAAGTCACGTGCCTAACATCGCGATGTTACAACTGCGAGCGGTTATACTTGCCAAACACGCCAAAACACGCCAAAACACGCCAAAAGATTACACTTCGTTTTGGAATGTTTGGGGCTTGGCATGTCTGCCGGTAAAGCGTAGTTGCCCTTGGTAACATCGCGGCCAGGCTCCGGTTTGGCATTTTTTGGCGTGTTTGGATGACAGTGTAACTGCCCCTAGAGAGAGAGAGAGAGAGAGAGGATACAGAGGGAGAGAGAGAAAGAGAGAGAGAGAGAGAGAAAGAGAGAGATGGTGAGAGAGAGAGAGATAGAGAGAGAGGGGGGAGAGAGAGAGAGAGAGGGGGATAGAGAGGGAGAGAGAGAGAAAGAGAGAGAGAAAGAGAGAGAGAGAGAGATAGAGAGAGAGAGAGAAAGGGAGAGAGAGAGAGAGAAAGAGAGAGAGAGGTCACAAAGCTTAAAGTGGTTTCTCAAGTGTATTTATCAATATCTGAAAGTAGATAAAAAGAGAAAATTCCAAAACGATTTGAGATTAAGGGGAAAATATTTGATAGTCTTATTTAGTATAATAGTCATCCTAATAACAATAATAACAACAACAAAAATATTTATAATGAAAATGATAATAATGCATAAAATAAAGTACCTTTTGGTAAAAATTGTGCGGCTTGGGCATTTGGTTTCAAGTGGATTTGGCGCCTTACGAAATTATATTTTATTGTTATTAAAATTGCTGCCGGTCGTTAGAAGACAATATTTCATTATGGGGGGGGGGGGGGGGGCAGGCCTACATGGCACCCTCGTCCGGATCCTTTACCTGAGCTAACAAAAAACAGCTCAAAGAATAAAATCCATAATTTTATTTTGTGTCGACACACCTTTCTCTCTCCACCTCTTAACGCACCTACCCGGTGTTGAATATTCTCGTCATTAATCGTGTTTGTACAGCAATAAAAGCTGGTGTACATAAGACCCATTGTTTGTAGAATAGGAGGAGTAAGATCGACTTTGAACCGTAGATCACCCGTGTGAAGAGCTGAGACACCATTGCATGTTTACAGGATGGAGCAACATCGGAACAAAATTAAAAATTACAATACAAGTAAATGGGATGAGACAAAGGACTACGTCAGATGATGATGGTGTTGGTGGTGGTGTTGTGCATTTTGGTGGTGGTAGTGGTAGTGGTGGTGTTAGTGGTGGTGGTAGTGGTAGTGGTAGTGGTGGTGTTAGTGGTGGTGGTGGGGGTGGTGGTGATATTGGTGGTGGTGATGAAGACGGCGATAGTGATGATGAAGATGATGATGATGATGATGATGATGATGATGATGTTGTTGGTGGTGGTGGTAGTGGCGGTGATGTTGACAGGGACAATCATCACACTGATATACTAATGACAACAATGACGATGGTGATCATCATAATGAGGAGGAGGATGAGGCTCATGAGAAAAGTGATGATGAATAAAATCGATAATCACATACTTCCTGTATTGATATATTTAATTAAAAATAAGTGAAAGGAGTTGACAGTTTTGTTCAACTGAATCAATGCTTATTTCGAAATCATCCTGATGGGATTATTTTTCAAAACAACGGAGTTTCAATCATGTTAATTGGATGTAATTTTAGGATGTCGTGAAAAACAGTTGTATGCAAAAATGGCAAAATTATGCATTATAATTATGAACAAAGCACGTTGTTCTTGTTTTTTCTTCTACTTTGAATACAAAACATATCTGCACATTTAAGCGCAGTTCGGGCAACAAACGGTCAAAGCAATGAGGCGAACACGAATACATAATAGTCACCTGTTTATCAAAGTGTCAAAATCAATATATTTTATGTAGTAAGAATTAGTAAAATACCTTTGTAGCACCTTATTACTACGTCATCAGAATGTTAGAATTTCGATTAGTCATGTAAATGTTAATATTTGAGCAGTGAATCATTGTAATGTCCAATGGCCTAAATGGTCAATAAAACCAAGCCGCACACAAATGCATTCGAACAGAGGTGAATTACATAAATAATCTTAGTCCAAATCTAAGTCGCAAACAAATGCATGAGAACAGAGATCAGCAGCATAAATAATCTTAGTCTAAATCTTTTCTGTCCTTTCTTTTCCTTATAAGTCAGTATCCTTTTAACATTCCCCCTTCTAGTATGTGTCTACAGTAATTTGTTTCCTATTGTCATTTCACTTCCGCAATATCTATAATAACAAGTGCACATCCCAAACTTTGATTTTTTTTTGTAGACCGATTCAAGAAATGTGTTCGAATTTATGAATGCTTCGTAACCCAGTGACTATTGCATTCACCTCTTGTATTACAATAGTCAGAATGCAAGTCTAATTCATTAGCAGCTGCTATGTCAGACATGCCTTGGGTCGCCACTCGTGTATAGTTGCCATTGTAGCAGAAACATGCATGAGTTTTAATACACGTGTGAACTGGTTTATTGGTCCAAAGTATTTGATTTAGTAATTTTGTCCAAGAATTTGATCGGACACTAACGATGTTCCTTCACATGTTCAGAGATTTGACAGCTTAGGATTTATTTATGAAACTGTAAGGCAAAATGACAATAATAATGATGACAAACTGGTTGATATGATAAAGAAAGACAGCGTATGTGGCATGAGAACAAACATTCCTGCGTGTTCAAGACAAATTAATCGGCAATGAAAACGATCTCATTTATGATAGAAGTGATCACGATCGCATTGTGTACGACCGTCTGCAAAACAGTTCATCGTAAAAGCACACAAACTTGAAAACACGGGTTGGCATTGCACTCGATATCTGAACGCAGTTTGCAGTTGATTATTAACTAGGATAGCACTCTGCTGCAGTCATAGCATTTGACAAGATCTCTGTTAAGTAGCCGACACCGGCAGGAAGACGGAAGGAAAGATTGCTTGAAGACGGGTATAGCTAACGAAAGAGTCAGAAATTTGTTCTGATTTGTAGAGAACGTTGCTTGTCATCAATTTTTGCGAAGACAATTTGCATCGATTTGCTGTTCCTTTATCTCACTGATAAACGAAACAGGATTCTATTGGAAACATTCAAGTAGGATTTCATTCACAGGAGCAAAATGGGTAAGTACATGTATGGGATTTCTTGATTGTTTCGTGTTTCATATAATACATGTATTAACTTATAGCGTCCATTGTCATTTCAATCTCTTCTCTGTATAGAAATATATGAAACTTTAATTTGAATCACCTGGTATCTAAAGACCTAAAGTAATGTAACTTCAATATCCTGTAATATTATGTTACATTATATATCTATTATCATTCTGTTATTATTTTGGGTGCACTGAATGAACTATAAAATATCCTTGAAAACAAAAAAAGTAGTGTAGAACTGGAGCAACTTTAGAATACCCCACGACAAAAATTGATCAGACGTTCGTAGGTTAACAAACGCTTCACCAATGGTTCTTAGGTAACACTAACCCTAATCCCAACCCTAAATCTAACTCTAATCTTATCCCTGACTATAATAACCCTAGTTGTTGGACGTTCATGTACATCAACCCTAATGGTGGGTGTATTTTAAAGTTCTACACTTTTAATTATTATATTAATTCTTCCAACGTCTCTATATTTTCTTTCTCATTATCCCTCTTTAGTACAGGTTTTTAGTTGTGTCTTTTTTTAGTTCAAACCTTTCTGTAATGTATAAAAAACTAATCTTAAATAAACAAAATAAATTTATGACATGAAAGTGATAACTCGTACACATCATTACATGCACTATAGATCCTAATCCGTAAAATTAATATGATTTAGCCTACAAAGCCCAGAATGCCTTAATTATGAATAATTCATCAAATGCAGATCTTTCAACTCGTGAACAAGGGTAAAATGGTAACTGGTACAATGTTAAGTAATATTAATTGATCACACGACAGGAAACTAATCTATTAAAAGATGAAGCAGCCATATTCAATTAAATCCTTTTTATAGTGAAGGAAAAGTCAGTAATGGTCACATACCTCCCCACAAGCAAGGTAATATAATAATAAATGATACATAACACTAATAGAAATGTCTTGGTTAAATGGCAGACTTACAGGAATAAAGATTACGGGTCATGAGCAGCGGGCAGCACAATTTGTAATTGGAAAAGGAAATTTGTAAATAGTAGTCATGGTATTGTATCAGTGGAGGAAAGACGACATGGATACAGAGAGAGAAAGAGAGAGAAGAGAGAAGAGAGAGAAGAGAGAGAGTATGTTTGAAATGGGGATATTCAGAAATAATGTCTAAGACTACTTTACAAAACCGAAGAATTTTGTTCAATGCAAATGTTTATATAAGACATTCTTATAATTATAATCAAAATATGATTGAAATAATAATTATTGCCAAATAATGAGTGAAGCGCGCACGCGGAAGAATGAAATCTTTTCTAAATTACCGGCTTTGAAGAAATGTGAAGAAAATCTCTCATGAAAAACTAAAATCATTAAGTGACAGGCAGGACATAACAAGAAAACAAAAGGAGGAAATATAGGAATATAATAGAAAAGAAACGAAGGTAGGATAATAAATAATACACCATCACATCTAGGTAAACCTTACCAAAGAAGGCGAGATGTATACAATGATCATAAATGGTATGGTATTAATGTCTTATCATTGGAATTAATGTCTAATCATTGGAAACATTAACGAGAACTGACTTTGGGAGGAAGGAAGGTGGATAAAACTTCATACAAACAAGTATTTGATTTAGATGTCTAATAATTCTTTATGATTTTTCAATTCTTAGAAAATACTATTAAAAAGTTTGAGGTGTAGAGTACGGTCATCTGGAAACCAGTGTAAAACCGTCTCACTGCCGCAAACTTCCCCCGGTTTTCCGAGGCCGGGATTTTAGCGTGTAGGGGGAATATCCAAGGGGGTCTCATGACATAATTTTCTTTGACAGCTTACGCCAAGAGGCAGGGGAGAGATAAGGGTCTAAGTGGTAACCCCCTTAATTTTCAGAAACCGTCTACTTGTGTGGAGAGACATGTCCGATTTTCACCCCGGGTCAGCCAGTCTCGGTTTTTGGTTTGCAAAATTTAAAGGTAATACAAAGTTTTGGTAAATTTTTGAAATTGGGTGGGTAGTGAATCTTTACAATTTTGATATATTTGGATGCCCCTGTGGATGTATTATAAGCACTAAAAAAAATAGCCCCTAAAAAATGTCTGTTTTCGAGAAAAATTGAATATAAAAATTTACCGGTGCTCCCGGTAAATTTTGATAAATTTCAAAAAGCGCCTATGGCCGTATATTGGTAGCTGCGACCATGAAAATCTCAGAATATGAAGTTGGGATATATAATTTCCAAACGGGAATATCTAATCGCTCGATTTTAGTCAAGAAACATTGTTTCATAGGTATATTAATATCTTGACCTTGAGAGGGAGCTATACAACATAAAGAGTTTATTATTTATAATTTCATAACTTTAGACTCGATTTCAACCGCGACAACGATCAATGTATATTGTAGGAACGCATATGCTTCCAATATGTTAATTTGAACCAAATTCATGACCCCATACCAAAACTTTGTAATACCTTTAAGGTTGGGTGACAGGTAGGAAAGTATGGCTCCGGTGCATGCAGATTTAGGAAGGTTGATGGTCATTCGGAACAATTGATTTACAAATAAAAAAAACTAAAAAGTACAAAGTTAAGATATCAGCAAGCAATCAATATTCCATCTCATAGAAAGACTTAAGAGAAAATAGTTAGAGAATCATTTATTAGCAGCTCTTTAAATATTATCATCAATGTTACTCTCGTACAGACACCCGTACCCACATAATAGATGTTCATATACCTGTCCATCTACTTTATCATAGATATTGTAACATCCATTGTAGCATAATTGTGAGTATGATATAAAGAGCATTGACTTTACACCCAGAGTTATAATTACCCAATCGAATTACCTCCCAATGAACGTGTCCTCAATCAAATGGAGATAAAATGTAGGAGAGGAGAAAAGGGGAGGGAGGGAAGGTTGGGGAAAAAAAAGGTAGAAGGGGAAAAAACGTGAAAAGAAGATAATAAAACCCTCCCACACATTATGTTCCTTGAATCATGTATTTCATCCCTCGAGTCTAATATTCTAACTCCTTGGTAAGACTATTGCCCCCACCCCCGTCCTACCTTGACAAATTTGCATGTGCCCCTTCAGTGTCTGGACCTACCCTAGGCCAGTTACCTGTATACGCCCTCCTGTTACCCCGACGAATTAATGACGTAATTAAATCTGGCACCCTCGGTTCATGTTTTAAGTTCGCATCCTTTTCACTTCGGCTACTTAAAATTTAACTTTGTTAAGGTCTGCAAAGACACGTTTGAGGATTAGGGTACGATCGTGACTGACCTGATAAGGCACATATCTGTATAATATGTTCATATGGACGGAGTGCTCTTCGTGTTTTTAGAAAACTGATTTATGGACGGAGGTCAACCTGAAATCAAATTTCATGACATTTCATTTTTGTTCGAAAATGTGAGGGTATGTAACCACTTTTTCTTTAGCAATGGATACTGCAACAACAAGAAATTCAGAAGTATGCCTACTTCAAATTGACAATGTAGACACAATAAATATTACCTTTAGGGCGTTTTATTGATACTTTGAAATGCGTACATTTTCTTTCTCAATTTTACCCATTTCATGGCAAACTGTCTCATTACAAGTATCATGAAAGTTGCGTATAATATACTATATCGCGTAGGTCCATACCTGGGAAGGGCATCTGCACCGGGGGGGGGGGGGCAACTGTTTCAAAAGTTAGATGAATGAGCAAGAGCTTTGAAATATAGGAGGGTGTTGGGTGGTCATATAACTTCCTGATTCTTGATTATTATTGCTTTGCCTTTGAATTAGGATATGTGCCTCCTGTGCCCCACGTAGCCACGCTATTGATTTTTAATATACAGCATTTGTAGTGATATCTTTAAAATATTAATGAGGATATTAATTCAATCACTCATTAGACGTGCTGATTCCCCACAAACTGTTGACAAATAGATACCTTCTTATTAAGGGTAGAGGTAAAAAGAATACGTAGATAAGAAGACACTAAAGTTTGAAAAGGAAAACATACCTAAAAGATTAATGATTACTTTATTGCATTGGAAATCGTGTTGGCAATTCACCTATATTAAAATGATATAATTGTATGAGTCTAATGTAGACTTTGATACTGTACTGATATACTGTGCAAACACATTTTTTTAATTTTGTGACCTGTGTTATCACCAATGGAATGCAAAGGCGTTAATATTTTCAATATAAGAATGCACTTTGATCTCATTAACTACATACGTCTATACATTTTTGTTTCACCTGTGGCAATACATTACTCTACATTTGCCACTCCCCACCCAGTCGTAGTAAATAGGTACCCGGTAGGAAGAAATTGCTATAACGCTTTAGCGCCTTATAGCGGCTCAGCTACAGCTGGAGTAATAACGATACTTTGTATTGAGCGCAGTAGAGTAGTTATGAATAATAGTTGTGCTATATAAATGTGTATAACTTATTATTGATAGTGCATGTATTATATATTTTTTTAAATTTTACATAGTATATGACCAAGCAATGAAATGTCTACAAAGTATGATACATGATATGGAAAAAAATGAGAAGGAACTTAGGTTGGGTAAGGGAAGGGCAATGCAAACCATTCCTTTAAAAAAATATTAATTGGTGAGACAAAATAGTATACCTGTATACCTTCCTCTTAAATTCAATCATATTCTACACTGAATAATGGTAATGATGATGATGATGATGATGATGATGATGATGCTGATGATGATGATGCTGATGATGATAATATATTATTATTTTTTATAATAATCATCATCATATCAATAATGATAATAAAAATGATAATAATAATGATAATAATAATATTTATCATCATCATCATCATCATAAAATATACATGAGATTTGTAGGCCCCAAATCCACATGAAATTAAACGAGTGCCCAATATACTATATAAAGTACAATACGTCAAAATACAATATGAGTAGGAAAAAACAAATAAAGAGAATAATTGATTATTCAATTAATGCACTAACAATGAATACAATTTATCACCAGTCATGAAAATACACTTAAAACGTTTTCTTTTTGGTTATTAAAAACTGTGTGATGTTTTCTTTACGTTTGTTTTATTGTTTCCTTTTGACAAAGTAGTGTGAATCAACTAACAGGTAATAAGCTTTTTGCAATATGCGAACGTAGACCCTTAAATACATCACTCGGTCAACATTTTTAAAGGCCATTAACTTACTCACTCAAAGTTTGATCGAGTGCATACAAGACACGCCTTAACCTTATTTAGAACACTCGACTGTCATTGTTTGTTTTAATCGTCAGTAAAAGGTTATTTGAAGTAGGAAATAAGATTACCTACCCCCCCCCCCCCGTCCAAAATTGCCCCAAGTTCACCTCCAAAAATCAATGATATACTCATTGCAATTATAATCACCATTACATTGAAATTGTAATTAACGATATAACAAACATATTTTACATTTCTGTGTCTATTGACAATTGAGAATGATCCGATTTGGTGACGTCAGTCCCCAGACGTAAACTATGATTGACATGATTGACAAGCGTCTGTCAAAAACAAAATGTATCGATTTGATTCTCTTTTGAGAAAAGCATTTCATATTTTGTGGTTGGCTCAGTAAATTATTTTTTAATTAAGAGCCCTTAAATCTACTAAGTTCTTGAAAAGAAAGGGAAAGGGTTTCAGCAAACAATTTCTTCACTTTAATTGTACGACCATATTGACGCCAGGAATGATTTTATAAAGGAAAAGGGGTTAAAAATCCTTAAGATGGCAACACGTTGAGAATTACGTTCAGATCAATCCTTTTCGAACAAAATTGCAGTTCTTTAACTTTAAATAATATCTAACAACCATGCATGTTGTAATCAGAGATATGACATATCATTAGAACAATGACGCAATAAAAGGAAAATACATTTATTGCCAATTTGAAGAAGAAAAAGTGATCAATTTATTCCTTTAAAAATTCTCTCTTGAAAGGGTTTAACAAAAATGTTACTTGTGTTGATTTTTATTTTAGGTTTGTGTGGTATGGTTCCCGTTGCTTCGCTGATTGGAGCTGTCCTGCAGTGCCAATTTGAAGTAGAAAAGGTGGTCTATTTAGTCATTTTAAAATTCTCTCTTGAAAGGGTTTAACAAAATATTACTTGTGTTCATCTTTATTTTAGGTTTGCGAGGTATGATTCCCGTTGCTTCGCTGATTGGAGCTGTCCTGCAGTGCATCGGAGTCTCCATGTTCTGCAGTTCGGCAATCCTCGGATTCAACGAATCGCTCCTTCTCTTCTCGAGTAATCAAACAGTCTACGACACAGTATATGACGATTAGTAAGTATACCCCTCACCTATATTTTGCCATTGTGTTGTTTATGCATGCCATACAATCCATTGCTACTATGTTGCAGTCCTCTTCCTTAATGTTCATCCAAGCTCTCTATCCACTTCTCCTCCTTGCCTATCCCTTTCTTCCTTTCTTCAATTTATAATGTATGTATTTGCGTATTCGGGCGTACCCCATTACAAGCTTTGCTTATCGGATTTCGCGCCTCCTTCCTTGTAATACAAGTTCTTTAATTATATTTATGTTCCTACGTATAAATTATATTGTTTAAACAGATGTCAAATATGTTGTCAAATAGTTTTGTATTTGGTAAGAAATATGTAAAATAGAATGATACTAGTGTAAAAACATATGATAGAGAAGTAAATTTATCTACAAAATATGTAAGTGTAAGACATAGGCCACTGAAGAGGTTTAACTGATTTATGATGTAACTTGAAATTGCGTTTTTTCTCTACAATCAGAAGAAAATTAGCGTGTATGTATAGGAATAGTTAAGAAATAATTTGTTTTTGCGTGCGTGGGTGGGTATGCGCGAGTGTGTATATGTGTGTAAGAACATTGTAGACCTACACCAAGCACAAATCATTAAATAACTGCGAAAACATTTGATTCAAAAGAAAAAAAGTGATGAATAGAAAAACCAATAACAAAGTACGATGATTATTCAAAATACTCTCCATTTCTATACGATTGTTTTCTTGTTTATATTGAATGTTTGTCTTCCTGATTATAACGCGTTAAAAATGGTGTACGTCATTTCAGGTTCAATATTTGAGTAGCTCAATTGACATTCTTTTTGGATATGTCACTGTAACTAATTTTGAATGATTATAATCATCCTAATACATTTTTTCAAGTGCTATTCCATGGTATTTAGTCATGTTGATATCCCTTACATTTCCAAGTACTTTCACTTCATATTTGGTCTGTTCTATCGTAGTAATAATGAGCACATATCCAAAACTTTCCACCAAGGCTCTGCAACAATGAATTTGCACGTTATATTTTTGAATAGTTCAATAGATAATCTACAGGTAGTGAAAGTCAAATTTTAGATGAATAGATACGTTTTCAGTTGTGTTTTAACCTATGCTATGGTAGGCCTATTGACTTGATTATACTAGAACATAAGATGTTGTCGGTATTATTGTATTGTCGGTATGTTGTATAGGACAAAATAGCTTGGACTTGCACTCAACTATTTTCACACGATGTGTTTCATCAGTAGGTAAATGTTTTCTCATTAAAGAAAAAATTATGTTTCTTTCATTTCAGTGTATACTACATCGAGATAAGTGTATATGCCTGGACAGCGTTCATGATGATATGGGCGGTCGGATTTCTTTTCAATGCCTTCATGACCACGGCTCAAACCAATGCCAAGCTCGCCCACGAGGGCGGTAATCTATGCTGCAGTTCACTAGGATGTGTCGGAGCGGTAAGGATACATTGATTACAATTGTTGAATAACGGATCAAAAATCATATTTTTTAATGCAAGGGCGTCGCTATAGGACCAGAGGCTGATACATCTTTGTTGTATAGGAGGCATCGAGTTCCTTTAATTTCTGAGTAGAAAAACACAGGGAGGGGGTTCACATTTTCTTACGTGCAAATTTATTGGGAAAATAAAGTTATTAACAAAAAAAAATCGCATCGTTTCTCTCAGATTTAAGTTCGGTCTGATATATAAACGGGGCACCAGACTACAGTTGGGGTCACATGGGGTTTAAAAGTGAAGAGGGCCACTTGCCTTTTGTGCCCAATCCGAATTCCGCAACTGGGGTGTCTCACCAAAGTTTTAGAAGAAGTAGCTCCATATTTGAAAAAATACAGAAAATATTCATCGCACTTTAAACATTTGTCGAAAGTTTAAATAACAGGTTATTAGATTGTAAAATTTGTTTTGGAGTGATCTTGAGGATAAATTGCCGACAGTGCTCTTTCCCAATGTCAGAATTCTTAACTTTATGATGGCGACGAGTTGCCATCAATAAGGCACGTATTCCCAGGAAGCAAAAAAATGTATTTTCATGATCTCAAATCTGCCAAGGAAAATAATAATGAGAGCACCAGAAAGTAAAACAGACACAAAGCATTAGGTCATAGGTGCAATGGTATAATTTCGACAGTTGGGGACGAATGATTGATGGTTCCAGTTTCTAAATTTTGTGAGGGAACAATTTTTTAATATTTTTTTTAACATGGCCAAAGTTTAACCCCCCCCCCCCCCCAAAAAAAAGGGTAATATAAATGTATAAGATATGCAAATCACGAATACACCATCTTGCAGCTTGAATATGGGATAACGGTTGCCGAAAATAAGGTGACAAATGTTTTTCAATATTCGGGGAGGGGCTGCAACCTTTAGCACCCCTTGCACCGTACGCTTTTGTATTTTGGTAATATATCCTCCTATTCTCTTGTTCTTTCAGGCGATTTCCTTAAACTGTGTAGTCCTGGTAGTGTGGGTCGCCATCTTGTGTGCAGCTTCCTTACTCCTCACATTCTCAATGATGATCAGCGGTTACCATAGCAACAGTGGTGGCGACAGTACAACGCCCGTTGATTTTACGTACTATGGTAAGAAATAGAGACCATGTAACATTTCTTTTAATCTAGGCATATGCTAACCCAGAGCCACATTGTGACGATTTTAGTAACACTCATTTATTGTCGATACGTGATGCCGTACTTATTAACTATATGAAGTAAAGGCAAGCAGAATATTACGAGAGAGTGTGTGCATAATCGTTTTGTAAATGCATATTATTAAATCACAAATTATGCACTCCTCTCTGACAGCGCCGGATCCGGGATTTTTTTATATAGGTCCCCTGGATTCGCCACTGTCTAGTCTGGTCATACACATGACATGCATTACATGGATTAACTTGCAATTGATAATAAAAAAATAAATAAAGAAACTAGAGAACTAACTGTATTGCTGTATGTATTCTTACAGAATTAACATGAATTAAATGTAATCATGAGCCGTAAGAGGGCGTCGACTACAATAAAAAAATTTTTTTATATGGATGGATCATGGATGGAAGGGAGGAGAAAAAAAATAAGAAGGCTGGTGAAAGTAAAAAGCGAGGAAGGGAAGCAGAATATGAAAAACAATGTGCAGAGATAGGGTAGATCAGAGGTAGATATGGTTATTTGAAAACAAAACAATTGAGGAAGAGAGTCGTGGATGCATCATCTTCTTTTCATGCTCCTTTCCCCCTCTCTCATTCATTTCCCTTTTTTCCCTTTTTTTTTAAACATTCAGTGAGAGATACGCTAATGAATATATTAAAGATTTATCCGAATTTTCAAAAATGGACATCATTTTTGTTTCCCATCTACAGGTTTAAAGATTGATGAAGTATTAGAAGTGGACAATCTTGAAGGAACAGTAAGTATCTTTGCACGCAGGGGCTTAAACGATCTAGATCAATAAAATGAACTCAAATTTGAAGAAAAAAATATTAAAAAGACAAAATAGTTGAGTATCGAACAAACTAAAGGTAGCAAGGGAAACAAAGCTTTGAGGCATAATAAAATGGAAAATGAAAGAAAAATATATCGTAAGCAAAATTCAATAACATGAAGAATTTCATATGCTGTCAGCCGTCTAAATGAAACTGTAAGTGAGTAAATGACACAACAAATCAACAATGTTTTTTGTTAAACCCATCAATATGGAGAAAAAAAACACACACCGACTTATAATTCTTATAGCCTCGTATTACTAGTGATTAAAAACCAAATCGAAATATGAAATCAAAATAGTAACTCCCGTCATTTATTGATTTCATTCACAGAGCAACAACATGGTACTCTTTTTCTCCCTGACGGTTGGAGGCGCTGCACTTGTTACTTTTGGTTTGGTAAGTACAGTTCGGGGTTATATCCATCTACCCGGTAATAATGATTATGACAATGTTTTGCTTCATTTTCATATGATGCCAATGAGTTAATTATCAAGGTATTCAATTTAAGGATGAGCTAATTGGCTGCAAAAAGGGGCTCTGATTGACTTTTTACCCCCGTTACACATCTTGTATATTTGGTAACAGAATAAATTTATATAAATTATTTAAGTACTCGGACGACTACTTCTCGACGACAACACCAAGACATTTCTATCCCCTAACCCTTTCCTTTTTTTTTTCAAGGGCGCCATGCTGCCCGAATATTATCATATCATAATTTGGGGATATTCATGGATCTCACTGCCTACATATTTCATTTAAGACTCATCATGTTGTCCCCACGTTACTGATTCACGTAATATCATTATCTTTGAAGAGTGTTTTCGAGCAATCAATCTCCTTATATTATTTCTCGTTTTTCCCTTTCCTTTCATCTCTCCCCTCGCTCTTTTTGCCATTCAATGGGGATGGGGACATGGGGGCATGTGCTCCCGTGCCCCCCCTATCTACGACACTAGTCCTGAAAGGAGAGGGAGTTGCCCAGGGTTAGTCACTAGGGACTACGGAACAGTTGTTTGGGGCAGGTCTAGCTGTCTGGATTAAAAGTCGTCCTGATTATGTGATTTTTTTTTTTGTATATGTAAATACAGGCCAGCTCCATCGCGTGCATGGCGAGTAATTGGAAGCATCTCAAAGTGGGCGACCAGTGGAAAGACTACGCCCAGAAGAGAAAGCAAGAAGAACGAGAACTTCACGAAATGACATCATACAAATCATCAGAACGACTGGCAGCGAGTCTATACTATTAAATGTTGTTCCTGGACAAAATGGACAAAAATGGGGAAATTTCGTATATCTTATTCAAATTTGTTAAGACATACATGTAGGCCTATATATCGTGAATCTTGGAGCGAAAAAAAGAAAAAAAAGAGAGAAACGTCTTCATCACGTATACGCTCTATGTATAATTATGTTATTATTAATACGTGTTTTAATTACTTTAAAACTTAGTATTCATCTGTTAAGACATGTATCCTACAATTTAAAAAAAAAGCTAACTTATCCCCATTTTTTGTTGTTGTACTGATTAATGATTTTAGGAAACGTGATAAAGCAAAATAAATAAAAAGAACAGGAACAAAATAATTAGCACAAATTACAATTCCGTTAAGGAAGTAATACATATTTAAATTCCTATCTTGTTTCTACTTTTAACTGATCATTATGCTTGTACATGTTTTTACATTATGCAACTTTTATATCCCACGCATAAAAGAATATAGTTGAAAAAATAATTGATATACAGTTACGAAAGAGAAAGGAAAGAATCGTTACGTAAAATAAAAATGTGACATTGTAGTTTTATGCACCAAGATACATTGTACATATTGAAAAATTGTAGATACAGAAACAGACATATTTTCTTATTTATGGCAATATTTCTATTCATAAGACTAAAAAACGCCAACATGCAGTTGCGAGTGCGGAATTTTTAAATAGAGAGGACGCATGCATGAAAAAAAAAAAAAATCAAATCATAATAGAGGGGTGCGGCAACCATCTTTGATTGCGACACTGAGCAATATTTAATAATTCAGTTTCAGTTTCAGTTTTACATATCTAAACATTGTAAATAGTAAAAATACTTACTATAGTGTACCCTTTTGAATTAGAGTAGAATTATAATGTTTTTTCTTCTCTTGAGATTCCAACAAATCTGTTAACTATTGTTGCTGTAATACTGGAAGTGTTTTGGAAGGCAAACAATTAATTATTGTGACTGATATTATTACATTGCTATAAAAATATAAATAAGGTTCATAGGCCTGTACGTATAATTGTATGTGATAGCCTATCGAATGTGAGGTTTTTAACGGGAAGAAGACCAAACCTTACACTTTAAAACTCATAGGGGAAATTATGTCAAATATAATGTTTGGAACAATCTGTTTTGTTTTGTAAAATATTAAGCATTTTAAAAATAAGTATACCGAACGCTTTATGATATATGACTCCCCGCTCGCTCTCTCTCTCTCTCTCTCTCTCTCTCTCTCTTTGTCTCTTTGTCTCTTTCTCTCTCTCTCTCTTTTTCTTTTGCTTGCTCTGTTCCTCTCCCTTTTGTCACTCTGTCTAATTCCAGCCTTCGTGCCCTGCATGTATCTTTTTTTTTATATAATTAGTTCTATTATTACCTTTGTATGCGTAACTACCATTGTGCAAAATCTAAATGTGAACTGAGGCATTGTTTCCATGGTTTTTACAGTTTCGAACGGCCGTCCGATTTGGAATCCAGCATTTTGAATCGGCTTTGAAACTTTTCTTACAGAACTATTTTTGTACAAGCAAAATGATTATCTGATATTTATTACAAGAAATTAATGTTGTATATTCACGATTTTTTTTCTTCGTATCTTCATGCTAGTTGCTTCTTTTCTGTCATCCTATTGTTATATGAAACGTACAAATATCGCATTACAATAAATATTGAATACACAGTAACCTAATTGTTGTCAGTGCCAGTGCCTAATATTATTGTTACGCTTGAGTCATTCGCCTCCTGCATTGGCGATCTGATATTGCTCTTCCTAGTAAATTATCTACCGCCCTCTCCGTGGAGTGTACGCGCATAAGACAGTGTCCTCTGATGCACACAGTCAAACCTGTCTTTAATATTGGCCACCTCTCTATAACGGCCAAGTGGCTATGCATAGTGTCATATATGTTGTCTCCCTCAAGAACGTTATGTGTGTTGTAGAACCTGTCTAGAAAGGCCACCTATCCATAGTGGCCTTGTCCCCCGTTTCCCTTACAGGTGACCTTGATAGACAGGCTTGATTGTATTGTCATGATCATTGATTGGTTTCTAGGACAACCTGAAGAAGGAAAAACGAAATAGACAGACAAAATAATGTTGCATTATTATAAACAAAACAACAACAACAACAACAACAAACTGATGCATTATAATAAACGATGAGGGGGGGGGGGGGGGGGGTAAAGACAAAAATCGAAGTTACAGATGTATTTTATTCACTGTGTATTATAGTAAATATCAAATATGAATCCAATTTCATAATAATGATGCGGATGATGATGATGATGACGATGATGATGATTATGATGATGATGGTGATGATGATGATGACGACGATGGTGGTGATGATGATGATGATGACGACGATGATGATGATGATGATGACGATGATGATGATTGTGATGATGATGATGATGATGATGATGATGAAGATGATGAAGAAGATAATGATAATGATGATGATGATGATGATGATGAAAATGATGATGATGAAGAAGATAATGATGATGATGATGATGATGATGATGATGATGAAGAAGATAATGATGGTGATGATGATGATGATGAAGATGATGATGATGAAGACGATGATGATGAAGAAGATAATGATGATGATGATGATGATAATGAAAATGATGATGATGAAGAAGATAATGATGATGATGATGATGATAATGAAGATGATGATGATGAAGAAGATAACGATGATGATGATGATGATAATGAAGATGATGATGATTAAGAAGATAATGATGATGATGATGATGATAATGAAGATGATGATGATGAAGAAGATAACGATGATGATGATGATGATAATGAAGATGATGATGATGAAGAAGATAACGATGATGATGATGATGATAATGAAGATGATGATGATGAAGAAGATAACGATGATGATGATGATGATAATGAAGATGATGATGATGAAGAAGATAACGATGATGATGATGATGATAATGAAGATGATGATGATGAAGAAGATAACGATGATGATGATGATGATAATGAAGATGATGATGATGAAGAAGATAATGATGATGATGATGATGATAATGAAGATGATGATGATGAAGAAGATAATGATGATGATGATGATGATAATGAAGATGATGATGATTAAGAAGATAATGATGATGATGATGATGATAATGAAGACGATGATGATGAAGAAGATAACGATGATGATGATGATGATAATGAAGATGATGATGATTAAGAAGATAATGATGATGATGATGATGATAATGAAGATGATGATGATGAAGAAGATAACGATGATGATGATGATGATAATGAAGATGATGATGATGAAGAAGATAATGATGATGATGATGATGATGATGATGATAATGAAGATGATAATGGAGATGATGATGATGAAGAAGATAATGATGATGATGATGGTAATAACAGTCAACAAGACGATCACAGCTAATTTCGAGAAAAAAATTCAACCTCGGGCGATTTGAATAGACTTGAGCGGCACCATAGGAATGTGCGAACATCACATTGACAATAAGTTATCACGTGATCATAACACGATTTCTATTGGATGTACAATGACTATTGAAATTGCCCTTGAGTAGATTTTTCAAAAATATGTTCGAAGTGAAAAGTAAAACATTTTAAAGTCCAAAGAAACATCAATAATGATTATACAAGTAACGGAAATTGTTGATTTATGTACTATGATGTGTATACATTAAGTAATGAATCAAAGTCTAAAATCGAGTGTGCGTGTAAATCATTATATAGAAAATTGATGCCAAATCGGTCTTTAACGCATACACTTTGATACATTACAAGAAAATAATGGTGGTTAAAGACTAAGGGCGTTCAGGGCAGTAAATATTTTTTTTAAATTTATTCATCAAAGTAGCCCTTTTAATAACGTTTATTGCTCTTCCAATGGGCTATGTCTGCACAATAAAAAAAGACATACAAACATTACAACATTACGTACAACAATATTACTTTAAAACAAAATAAATAAAGTTAAGATTTAAAAAAAAAGGGTTTGGAAGAAAGTGAACATTTTGTGTTACCAAAGATTTACCTTTCAATATATAGTTTTGCCTTTTCATAAATTCTTATAAATCTGAACATGAATTACTTTCTTCTTATCCCATAAAATTAATTATTTTTAACTTCTTAAAGGTAAAGACCAGTATTGGAAACGCCCCAATTTCAAAAAATGAAATGGAAGCTCTTATTACCAATCATGTAAAAGAATATGTTTTGACTAATACATGATGATAAAAAATTTGCCGGGAAACCGCCTACTAATTCATATATTTGGTAAATTTGTTTCTCTCATGGTCTGTGAGAGATATAGGGTAGTCCCATATACATCTTTCTGTGTATAGTGCTTGTAACTTTACGAAGAATGGGCCAAATTTCTTATCATTTTGATGATTCCAGAACCTTGCAGATGCTAGATGCTAGATGATCAACCTTTTCTGATCGATTCCACAACGTTTCTTTCACAATGCAATCGCATGACCATAACTGGTCTTTACCTTTAAAATACATTTTTTTTTTAATTAATTTATAAAAAATTAGGAGGAAAATATTACATATTTTCAAAAGAACATTTCATATTAGAGAAAAGACAAAACTAGGACTAAATTTAACAGCAGTACAATCATTATCAGATATCCAAACACATATAACATGGTAATCCTTTAATAATATTTGCTAGGTAATTAATTTGCTATGTCAATAGCTGTTATGCCATTTCAAGATAAAAATAACTGGCTTGGAGTTTGTGGGCATACGATTACTTTAAACCAGTTGAAGGTTTTCAGTGAATGAAATATGTCCTCAGGGGCTGAAGAAAAAAAAGTTGAACAATAAGAGGGGAGAATTCTAATCCATTATTCCTATTCGTTATGTGAGAGAATTTAGGGTAAGCTTTGTCACGGATGGATGTACACATTGTATAACACGAGTACACATGTGCATTTACTGCGACGCTTGGAAGAAGTAAATAAAGGTTACACACAAAGATCGCGTATGTTTTGCAGACGACAAATAGCATCGTTCTCACACACTCGCAATTGCCTATTGCACGCCCGTACTGTCACAGGGGAACGCGTACTGTACGCTGCGCATTTTGCAGCATCTGATTTTTTTGCTTTTGCGAATCCAACTCAAGCAGACGGTCGTGGAATCTTTTGCTGGTTGAGCATCACTTATCTCAATCGTGGATCGTTATTCCGCCGCCACCCTCTGATTTTGTAACACAGGAATTTATCCACCATCTGGTTTCCCCTCTTACTGGATATATCACATCTTATCGACTCTGTTTACCGGTACGAAGGAGCTGAGAGATTACGATGGCCGGTAAGTGAGATTTCTTTTTATTTCCTGCGATACTTGGCGCTCTGTTTCGAGACATTTTATTTCATGTATCTGTCTGCGTGGGAAGATGGGCGATGTAACAGGTTGCTCGGTAAAATTAGACCATCCCTGCTCCCATCTGAATTCAAACATCAATCGAAACTAGGAGCTAAACTTGAACTTGCGAATAACTCTTCGAAATACAACGATTATCAAAAGATGACACCGCTCAGACGATGATCCAGTTTTCTTTCTTTGACGA
Organism: Strongylocentrotus purpuratus; assembly: GCF_000002235.5. Taxonomy (NCBI): domain Eukaryota; kingdom Metazoa; phylum Echinodermata; class Echinoidea; order Camarodonta; family Strongylocentrotidae; genus Strongylocentrotus; species Strongylocentrotus purpuratus. The sequence continues at coordinate 12,743,008 of NW_022145596.1, forward strand.
TATTGGCGCGAAGGGAGTGGAGGGATGGATGCAGTGTGGTGATGATGCTGGTGATGTTGCTCGTTCGATTCCTGCGTTTGTTTATGATGAGGAGGGAGAGAGTGAGAGAAAAGTGGGCGCGCCACTGCTATGAATAATGCATGAGCTACTTCAATATTAAATACCCACATCGTATGTTAGGCCGCGTGCCTGGGAATTTTGAGCAAATCTGAGCAAATCTTGCATTTTTGTTTGTTTGTTTCTACATTTGATGATTTCATTAGATATTTTTATCATTATTATTATTATTTTCTTTCTGAGCAATCATTTCAACTCCTTGATGGGAGAATCTGATTTTGTTATGGATGGCTATTGTTCAATATTTTTTGTATTTTTCATTGATGTCACTGATGGGAATTTTTGTAAAGTTTAGACGACTTTCATATCTGTATATTGGCATCTAACATGAATTTTTAGGTTTCACTTTTACATTTATCCATGTTTATTTTTCGATGGATGAGTTTATTTTTAATGTTGTGATAGCACAAGGGGGCTCGGGTGCTATACCCCGGCACAATCAAACTTTTTGCCCCACCTTTCCATCCCAAATCAGCTCGCAAAGTACATGTACCATGTAGGCCTATTATGGCGTTTTCTGCTCATGTAACTACTTCAAGAAATTTGCCCTAACAATTTTTTTTCGTTGAAAGACTCCTCCAACTAGGCTATTGCTCAAGATAATTATCATCCCCTAAAAAGAACCACTTGCCCTTAATTTCTGCCCCCCTCCAAGTTTGAAATCCGGTGCCGCCACAGTCATGTTGTCGATAGTGAAAGTGAGCATTAATTAAGAAGCATTTGTCAATGATCAGGTGATGATGATTGTATTTACATTCGCCCTTTAGTTTCTATTTTGTCGTTAATAGGAATGTCTGTCTATTTACTGATAGGCTATTTAGCAGAATTACATGTAGTAATATCAAAGTCGTGATCTACATGTACTAACAAATACTACATGGCAGAGTGTATCATTTTTCCTGTGGGCGACGTCAAAATGCAATATCTGTTGTCATACCCTTTTTTTCTTCTGAACATGCCGATAGTGTATAGGGAAATAATGATTGTCTGATTCAAATCAATATTGTTGAGCATAAGATGTTAATCTCCTCGAACCTTGCAAGAAAATAAAGTCTGTTTAGAGTCAGTGAGGCGTTAACTAGGTGTTTAATGATCGGTAGTTAATATCCTTCTGCTTCGTAGACTTAGTTTATTAAGCTTACACTATTTTTATATTATAAGATATGACTTTACCCTTGACTTTAGCCTGTGTGAAAGAAACTCATGTCGCACGTCATTACGTTGGTTTTGATCCGCGCTCTTGTTTAATGCGTCAATATTTACCTGATTGGATAGCAGTGATATTAGAGGGGTGGATAGTTTATACAATAGTTCTGAGGATAGTAACCCAGGGATATACAATGTAGTTGTATTATAGTAGAGAGTGTATCAATGTTCTTCTGAATTATCAGTCTGGTTTCTTAAAGGTAATAGTCTACTATTAGACATGTCTTTTCATTCAACAAGTTTGGCCATGACACATGGTGCACCCGGAGCATTGGATGATATTGCAGTGGTGGATAGTTATAAAAGAGATCTAAGGAAAGACCCCAGTGAGATAACGGTCTTTTCTTTAACTTACTATTCAACTATATTTTTGATGTAAGGCGAATTGTATACCCACATTGTTGGGGGAAATCAAGTTAGTCTTATAAATAAGAACAGACACCGCTTGTGAAATACATAACCCATATAAAACTACCTTATTTTTTAAAGATTACCTTGGCAATATTTTCCTAAGCACTGTTATTATTAATGGCTTCAGTAAACAAAGTAGAATAGAAACAAACAAACTTTGAATTAACCAAGAGTCGAATACAGAAAAGTTGAAACTGTCGAATCAGTACGAAATAATTTTGCATACCTGCAGTATGATTTTCTTCTTTCTGAAATTATATTTGTACGCAATTCGTCAGCCCACCTTTCAATACCAAATATGAAACAATCCATTTTGTTATCCTTTCTCTTTCCGCCAAAACAGATAGTCGACCATTAATGCTTCCTGATTACAAGGTAATGAAAATGAGCAAGAATACCCTTGTACGAAACCTCAATGTAGGAGCATCAACATTATTATGCCAAACATATTCGCGTTGATAACGTGCTTGTAAGTAATATAGCTCGGTGTTTCCATGGAAACAGACCCCACTCATGTGACTAAGCCGGCCAATGCCCTCAGGGGGTTCGTCCCCACTACTACATGTAGTTCAAGTTCACATCGGTAATGTACAGGTAAACAACAAGTCGTGGTGTGTACGTGTGGGTGGGGTGGTAATGTTCAATCTCAAGAGTGCCATAATTGTCCCGACTGGAATGAATTAGAATACCAGCATGATAATAAATATGTTACTATACTCCCACCTGTAGTTAAGAGCCTTGTTGTATACCATCCGCCCGGCGACGACCTCTATGACCTCGCAATCGCGACAACATCAGGAAACGTTACATGATGTAGACCCATGTTATTGGATAGAATATCATTCAACCGTGGGATATCGTATCCTATATACTCGTGAGAATGTATTCTCTTTCTACACGAGAAAACATGTAAGAATAAATCATTATGGCGTAATAACATACATGCACTTCTTATTTATCCTGCTAAAAAGAATAACTGTTATTTTAAGCATCTCAAATATTCACTATTCTAAATATGTCCATACGTTTGGAGGAAGCTGTTCAGATAGCAAAAGCTAGATGCAAATTGCAATATACATGTACAAATCCATCTACTGTTATTTACTATTTATTTTTGTCAATATAGGCAACCATTACACATAATTCATTTCTTTCACATCTTTTTGAAATAACAATGTGTGAATACAATCAGAGATAAACAATATAACAATATTAATATTATTAATCCATTTTTTTTCGTGTATAGTGTTCTCTTAAATTATTTTGTTTGAAGTTCAAGCTTCGGTATATGTCAAACTGGCTCTTGAGTTGTTTTGTTGTTGAAGTTCCTGACGTTTACGAAATTGAACGCGATAATGATAACGTTCATTGTTCGCATATTCTCAAAGCCTTTCGCTCGTCCAGGGACGTGTTTATAACGCTATATTTTTAAAAGCCACAATCATTGATTGCGTACTATGTAGACCTTGGCTATTGTTCCAATCAGCGTTATAGTAGACACAGACAATGGTTTAATTTGGTGCGGCTTGCAGAATAAAACGAAGCGAAGCGTCTATCGTGGCGTCTGTATGTGGTGATGCTACAACAGTCATTTGCTCCGGCAAAAATTGCTAAGCGCTTATTTCGTCAAAGACACAGGGTTACATGTAGGTCATATGTTTAGGTTTATGGTTAGGGTTATGCATAGCGTTGAGTCCAGGGTTGAAGCCCGGAATTCCGTTAGTGTAGTAATTTACCGTTGATCAATAATATTATTGTCGCTGTGCAAGTGTTGTATATATTACGACTGTACATGTACAGTGTTTATAATATGACTGTGGTTTCCCAAAGTTGAAGAACCGGATGCAGGGGTGTCCAGTCGTTCAGACATCGGTTTTATCCAGGGTAGACTGCGTTTATAGAATACGAATCAAGAATATCTTTACATTTTTCTTAAAACGTCACATCATTCATCCAAAATTGAATGTAAATAGAATAAAAGAGCTAATAATTATTATACATACAGGTTAGTTGCTAAGGTAACGGTGCTACGGTAACTGGGTATTGTGGTTTAAACGCATTGGTGTTTTCCCTACTTCCTTTATGATTTCATTTGAAAATTGGTACGAAATTCTAGATTTGTAACCAGTGAATTTTTGGACACGACGCTTGATGGGTAGCACTGAGAGAGGCTGTATTGCAAAATTTTCGGCCCGATTTATAAATGTTAACCCCCCCCCCCCCCCTTGAAAAAATCCTGCGTACGCGCCTGGACCTACATGTATTCTATTTTGTATCATCATTAATACGAGTCGAGTAATCCACTTTCGCGGTACAATGACACTCGATAAAGAACCAAGTTTTATAATTGATCATCATCAGCACTTCTGCAGTGCTTTTGCTTCTCCCATCTGTATTTGTGCAAAGACCTGTGTCTATTATCGATTTGCCATGAGACGCCGAATAAGACAGTGCAAGACGCGAATCCCTCTTCATCATACGCACGCGTACAAGTTGAAGTGCGAACGGCAAAGCGTCCTCCCTTCGCTTTCTATCGCCATGGCGAGGCAGGGCGTCCGATGCGTGCCGCCATTTTAGAAAACAACGAGGAGATAGTATCCCTTTATTCTATAATTTTTCTGACGATGAAATGACCTTGGTCATTGAATATGGGCCAGATTTTTTAATCACGACATGCTGTTTGCTGACCTGCATGAATTATTTGATTTGATTTATCCCTTGCTGCGCGTGACAGGAGTGCAAGAAAATGAATGCATCCTTTTCCACATGATGCTCTGCGCATGTCCAAACCATATATTCATTCTCTCTTTGTAATTATTTGTATCTTTGCTTTTTGTATAAAGATTGGATTTTTAAAAATTGTTCTTTCACACGAATTTAATTCAAATTGAACTATGTGCTAACACTTTGTCAACAGTGAAACATCTCGTAGAAAAAGATTCGAGATGGAGCCCCCTCCCCATATCCTCAAAATATTTATATCGATATCTATGATCATTCATACAATGCCTATGTACATGCACAACGGACACTTTCAGTTGCAATATTCCATCATGAATGTAATAGATAGCCTTTTCATTCTCCTAGAATATTGAACCATATAGTGTACCGAACTGGTCCTAGTTTGTTTGTTATGTGCCTATATTTGTCAAACATGACAGCGCCTCGATGAAAGATAAACACACAGAATGTTGCACTTTAATGTTGATCTAAATATCTAAATATTTCCGCTTGAGCCTAACAGTGTCAAATAGTTCATCCGGCAGGTGAATAATAGCCCATATGGTATTCAATCAGTATTATGATCCTCGTACCTGTCGTATCTATGAACCCTGACAAGAAACAGCAGAGCGCACTTTTTAAGGTTGGAGAAATTGATTCACTTATCGAAAGGTGGATAATTTGCCGAAGAGATTTGTTCGCGTGTATAGCGCTATACTTAAAAGGGAGGGGGTGCGTTTAAAAAGGGCATAGGGGTTGTTGTTACAAGAGGTTTTCATTTTAACAACCTGTATTCAACGAGTTGCCCTTTCAGCTTCATTAAGCCTTTTCACAAATACCCCATTCAAGCAGAGAACACCTTTTATTTAGTCTGATCATACTAAGGCGTCATTATTCGGGGGTAAATACACCAGGAGGTGTTGAGTGGAATGCGTCCATACAGATGTGATAAAAAATAATTGGGTTAACCTAATCCTTTTACGAACTTATTGGGATTTATGGGATTTCCGTTTTGAACAAAACGAGGATGATTTTTACATAAAGAATTTTACCCTCTACGCCCCCCCCCCCCCCACAAAATATAATAATCGGCATACATTTTGATCAAAACACGAGCTTGGGAGATCCCATTCTTCGTATCTGGACACAAGTACATAAACTGAACTTGAAACTGAACTTGAAAAAGTATTTAACTTTGAACTTTTGCAGATACGAACTCAAATATAAGATAAATTATAGTTAATGGCGTTTCATACGATGTATAATTATTTTGTCTTTGGTACATACTGTTTTTCATGGGTGTCGATACTTACGTAATACCTACTGTTCAGGGGGGATGAATGAATAGATCATCCCCCCTAATGAATAGGTATCAGTGACATAGATCGACACCCATGCTGTTTTTCATCTTCGGGTTCGACTAAAAAGTTGGTTGAGTCACATTGCAGTTAAAAATGCCAGATGAAAATCTTTTCCTGTCAGTATTAGAGATTTTTTGCTGTCCATACGTCTCTTTTCCCCCTGCATGTAAGGGAAAAATAATTATGCACTGGCTCCGCGCGTGACATTTTAGTAATTTTTTTAAAAATTCCTCAGCACGTCAAGCAATACTTTATCACTAATATAAAAATAATGAAACAAAAGGATTTACTGGCAATACATTCTAATTAAGTAGATCAAAACACCGTATGGACGCATTAATTTTGTGTCTCGCACCCGAGTTGACATGCGATATTACAACGTTACAATGCATGCGTTTGCTTTTGACAAGAATCTACTCTGACGGTGTTTGAACAATAGTTCTGACAGCTTCGTTATTCTTACAAATCCGTTGAGAAATCCATGTAGAATTGTTCGTCTATAAACTGTGTTCACCGTAATACACACGCGCTATACACATAAACATCGGCTATGTGTACAATATATGAATTATTATATTGGGTGTAGTAAAAGCTGAATACATTGGTATTTGAACTAGCATTCCCTTGTATTGTCAAGTCATAATGTTCATATATTCTGCCCCATTTTATAGTTACTGAATACTATTGTCAGAAATGAAGACGTACAATGTGCGATTTATATATTGATTTATTAAAGTCAATGAACTATTATGCAGTGTGGGCAAGCCCAATGTATTTAGTCGCATACATTACCGAATAATTCTTTCAAGTTTATTTCCCTACCACAGCTTGAGTCAGACCAAAATAACAAGAAAAGAAAAAAATGTGACGCTAATAGTTGAAATTCTAGAGCGCCGCAATGGCAGCACAGCTAAAGCCGGGGTAATAATCTCCAAGTTTGGAAGCGCTTAGCGATTCTAATGAGCGCTATATAAAAACTGAGTATTATTATTATTATTAATAATTTGTGTGTATTCTTGGTAACGTATTGGACAGTAAATTACCAAAAACGTTAGATTTGTCATTGATAGAAAAAGTTGAGATAAATGTCGATCAACCTAATAATCTAGCAACACATACATGTAGGTGGAGTATATTGAAACAAATCAGTAAGCCTTTCCGAGTTAGTTACCGGCCTGTAGCAGTGTCTTTACATGTACATGTATATATAAAAGTTTAGCATGGTACTCAGAACTATAACGAAGCTTATCAGCAATGGTGACTTTGAATAAACAGTTTCAATTACCATGACAATTATCTCGTCAAACAAGATTCGAGTGGAAACATCCGATGAGTATTCTTGAGTAAATATTGTTGTTAGCTGAGTGAAAGAGAGAAGAAACAAAAGGAGATGGAGATAGAATAACAAGAATATGAGCTCGGAGAAGGGGGGGGGGTAGATACACAGAAATAGAAACAGATGGACGGAAAGAGAGAGACAGGCAGAGAGAGAGAGAGACAGACAGACAGACAGACAGAGAGAAAGAGAGAGAGAGAGAAAGCGAGAGATGGAGATAGAGAAACTGACAGAAAGATGGGGGAAGAGAGAGGAGATGAGGGGGGGGGGGAGGGGTTACAGACTGACATACGGGAAGCGCGAAGTGTGCGGAGGGGTCCTCCTATTTATATATGGGAACATCTTAATTAGAATGATTAATATGATTATATCAATTACAAAGGATTGAGAATATGACGTGTAAGTGACATCTATATGTTATATTGAGAAACGATTATCATATAGATTAATAATGATTATGACTGAAGGATTAAGCCTAGGATTAGGAGGGGAAATGGAAATCTTAATCCCAGCTGATAATGCGAAGATCTCCACTTATAATATTATCTCTCTATTATATAATTATATAATGTATAGTTTTGATCATTATCTTGATTTTACAATGACCTCATTTTTGTTAAACGAAATTTCCCCCTTTTGAAGATACTTGATGTCAGAATAGCATTCCTTAGAAAACTTACCAAAACTATACTGACACTAGCAGGGAAAGAGAATTTTCTGAGTTGAATGTTTAACATTTTTAAATTTTAGGCCTATATTATTAAAGTCGAGAGGAAAATCAGCAGCAGCAACATAATTTTTAAAAGTACGAAATTACATGCTCAAGTTTGGTACGATATACGTTTCTTAAACACTGTCGTTAAAAATGCAAGCATATTTTGATTTGCCAATCAAACAGAAATTAATGTAATTGAAGAACCTTGATTGTGCTTTGTTATACACAGTATCATATTTTTCGAAAAGAAATTAGAGAAATATAATGCGCTCAAAAATTGTGTGTACTTATGATTATCTGTCTCGTTTAAGAAAATGACGACTGGCTTCCTTAGAAAATGCCTTTAATTGAGAATAATGAGTCACGGAATAATTACTGGCCATTCTCAGTAATATTTTATGAATAATTGCAGCCAGAGCCTTTCAAATGTTTCGTTATCTCGACACAATCTATTCCTGATCTATTCTAGGGTCGTTAAATGGAACGAGTAGTTCCATTCAAGATTCGTTATAATGGAACGTTTGAGTCATCGCAGGGCAAATGAAAACTAAAATAACGTTATTTGATTTTTAATTTGTTAATAAAAAGTGCAAAGAAGGTATTTTATCAATGTTATAGTGGAGAAGGCAATCGTTTCACAAACTTCAGATTTCTGATATTTTTCATCTGTTTTCAGAGAGCTTGTTTAAACTTGTGATGACGACATGTAATTCCAATGGGTGTATATATTTGGATAATAGCATTACAAGATTCAAAATCAGATTGAATGCAATTTACTGATTTAATATTATGTACACATATTAGTGCACACTTAATTATTCAGAGCATTTCACATGTTTATCATTCTTATAAAATGGGTACACACTTTCTTCACCTACATGTTTTCACCTACATTCATTGACGTCCACGATAAACAAAAATGAAACGTATTGTAACATTGATTGTAACCATAACAAAATTCCCCTATTCTTTCTTTCGAAGAAAAAAAAAGAGAGATGTGATGAAAATGTAAGGAAATGCTATTCATCGGTTATCTGTTGTCCCTGATAAAAGAAAGTAAATTATTTTCATAATAATGATAATAGTGAGTTTTTGTGTAGAGGCAATACACGTCTGCCACCCAACTGTTTTAAACATGGCTGCTATTACTGCGATCTACAGCATTTCAAGGAATCAATTCCTGCTCTATCGGTACCTATTTACTATCATTTCACCCACTTTAAAAATAGCCTACTGTATACATTTTTTCTCAACTCTTTATGACATTGAATAAAGTATCATAAAATACATTTCATAAAGCAAAGATACTGACTGTACATCTAAGGCAAATTGTGATATGAAGAACGCGGACAGTGGCGCCGAATATTGTTTCGCTCAAAACGAATGGATCAGCTCTATCGGTTTATCCATAAAGTCAAATCCAATCAAATCGTTTCATCCTTCTCGAGAGGAAATAATGGCCCCTCAATTGGTAATCCGTTTTCCCTCACAAGAAAGCTCATTCACGTACAGTTTGCGTGCGTTAACCAATGCAATTGAATTGGCAGAGGGAATATGATGGACTTTATGCGAAAATATGCCCTTTTTAAAGATGAGTATTGTTAAGGCAATTTAATTTTGAATACGTAGGAATAATTGTGTATTGTAAGTTTTAATCAGCAGAATGCTACAAGACCGACTCAATCGTGGTGAAAAAAATGCACCGTTTGAAAAGGAATGAATATAAACAAAGATACATGTACATGGGACTACACGAACATAATGTCGCATTAAAGTTTGTTATACGTTTATTAAATATTTCTAGTCTCTTTCGTTTTAAAGTGCGGGCATTTCATGAGCAAATGTGCCCATGTGACATTGCTACAATGATATTCTCCCAAATAAAAAAAAATGAACAATTCAGAAGTCATATTCACCTTTTAGACATTCTCTGTAACAATACTAATTAATAATGCTCACAAATTAGTCTTCAACTCTTCGGGGAAATAATAACTCGCCTAAAATTTATTTTCCCCAGTTCTTTGTTTTGTGAGACGGTCACACTCACTTTAGCCTCATTTCCTTAATTATTTGCAAAGTAATTATTTTCAAGGGCTAATTCCAGTGATCCACTTTTACCTCCACCGTTAATGTTTTAGATCCATGTTACACAATACAAGAATAACGTCAAACTAATGAGGCTTTTGATAATGCTAGATATATTCTTTTCTGTTAATGAACCATTTCCTTTATTACGATGTTTATCGTTTTCTGTAATGTTTACGTCAATATTTTGCAGTTTTTCTTGGCTCATATGCCGTTTACAGTTATGGATACTGATAAGGTGATTTCCTTATTCCTAAACATTGAAAAACATCATTATATGATTATAGGAATAACATGCAAGTGTTAATACAATAACGATGTGGGATCCGCAATTCTGTCAGAAAAGGGGCGCCAATACTGACAAATCTCTGACAAGCAGATATTTTTTAATATAAATATAGTTAATGAATGAGTTTTAAGGCGGGCGTTGATGAGCTCTGTTAAATATGAAAAATTACCTGTGAGCTCTTTCACTTTTATTTTAAACCGCACATGCACAAATGCTTATGTTCTATATAATCTACCGACTTTTCTAACAGAATTCCAGACTATAATCGCGTGACCTTTCATCGCATTGAATCAACTTAATAAATCCTTGATCGCATCAAGTTCATCTTTATGTTCACCAGTGGTTACATACATTCTAAACATACACGAAGCAATTCTCAATCCTCGGTTGAAAGTTTCTGTTCGTAAAAAAAAAGATACCGAGAGGCCTCTAAATGGTTCTCTGTCCAATTAAGATGCCTAAAAGCAGGTTTGCATCCTCGAATCATGTTTGGGTAAAAAAGGAAAATCCATGTTGGTGTCCTTCGTAGCAGGGGATTAGTGGCGGATCCAGGATTGTCCAGCGGGAAGAAGGGGTTAAATAAGTCCGAAAATTTGTACGAAATACTGTGAAAAAGTTTTCACAGCATTTTTGTAAAAGAAGGTCATCACCTCATGATTGTCCCTCCATTCCCCCAATATTTCCCCCTTTTTTTTTTTTTTTTTTTTTTTTTTTTTTTTTGGGGGGGGGGGGGGGGGTACATGTTCCCCCCACCCCATGATCCGCCACTGGGATATAGAAAGCATTTTGAGCCCATAGCACGCCCGTATGATAATCCAATTTTGCCTGTTAAATCAACCATTCCTCGTATACATAATTGATACCGTGCTCAAGGGCGATCCTATTATGGACGAGTTGCTTATAGGAATGGAGCAATGCAATAATATTGTATTTTGCCAGCCTTCGGCTGCATTTAAAGTGCACATGGATGACCCCCCCCCCCCCACATTTCTTTCTCAGTCACTCCTTGTACATTGAACGTGTTTATATAAAATGGGAATGAAGTATGTAGAAATGAAATAAATATGAATAAAATAAATAGAAATATAACATATATAAATAGAAATAAAATGTAAATCGTATTAATATTTACAGTATAGGCCTTGAAAATAGCTATATGTATACACTGTAGCTATACCCCAGGCTATTTTCCAATTTCTATGGCTCTCTACTATAGAAATTGCTATCCAACCTTGTTTTCATTCCAAACCTATGAAAAGGAGGATAAAATATATATAATCTCTCATTTATCTAAGGTCTATAACCAAAGTATTGTACTTCTATTCGTTCATATACATCTAATCCCAATACGCCGAATGTATATGCTACATGACATTATGAAAAAGAAAGTCGGTCATTACAATCATGTAAGTAGAAGTTAATTAAGCACCGAAGTGCATAAACAAAACTTCGCTCTCGAACTTCTGCTTATCTTAAAATTATGTTGAATCTTTCACAGTCTTTGAATTTTATAATTGAGCATTATACTCATGACAGGACTTCAGTGTATACCAATGGGGCAAATAATTGTTGTAACGCTTTAGCACGCATATAAGTTTACCGACACTCTACTAAGGCTCATAATTATTATGCACAGGGCACTTTATTCATCATGGCATTGGCATTTAGTAGGCTATTTCCAACCTCCGTGTATATATTGACCTTCTCGTGACGCTATTCATGTAATAAAGATATACAAAAGTTGATAGGTTGACATAATATGACGGGTGACGGAAACATTTCATCAACAAAATCACAATCCCCATTCCCTCTGAGTAGGTAAACACCGAGAGCCGGTGTCAAAGGAAGCAGTGTTATTAAAACCCTCCCACAAATTATTACCGAGATTCAATTTGACGTTAACAAAATGCCCCTTTAGCCATGCCAGCGATTGTTCAAGTGCATTTAGTTACTTGGTAATCGGAGTAGTAGTCTCGGTGGAAACGGAAAGCCATAACGGGGGCATTTTCCCGTAGGACCGTTTTCTCACGGATCTCTTTACACTAAGTTTAACAATACACCCCCTCACCCCCTCCCTCCCACTCACATGAACCCTCGCCCCTCCTTTAAAGCCCAAGTTCAGATTTGCCAAGATCCAATAATACTATTTCTCGCGATTTGTTTTCTGAATTCGATTTTAACCGAGTGATTTATAAAGTATGTGTCTTCTAGATTGAGGAATAATAATTAATTATGTTGCCGCTTTATTCCCTTAGGCTCAACTTGTTGTTGTTGTTGGTGTTGTCGTTAGCTTGTTTCTATTTGTAGATTTTCGATACCATTGTTTTGTATATTTTTAGATAGAATAATAATATATATAATATATAACCAGGATGAATATAGTATTTCCTTATTACTATTACCATGATTAATATTATTGTTGATTTTTAAAGCTGAATCAAATTTGATTCGTTTTAACATACCACATCCTGTATGCAACTCCATTACTTAGAGCTCAAGTGTATCGTTTTCAAGATCCCACACTTGTTATTTGTTTCATTTGGATTTATACGATTGGCAATAAATAATACATACAAATGTTGTTTACTTCTTTTTAATCTTTTTAAATGGAGTTATAAGGGGTCGGTATTGGATTTCCTTTGTTTCATAGCAATGTCATGTATTTAAAGTTATAGATTTCAAGAAAACATTTTCTTAGGTCATATCTATATCCAAAATATGAACAGGATCACACTTCCTTATTACTAAGAAAACGAACGTTGCTATAATATTTTTTTTTAAAGAAGAACGGACTGTCTTCTTTCTGCCTTTCCTTTTTTTTTGTTATAAACGTTAACATCGAATCATCAGAAATAGAGCAATTTTGTTAAAAATCCGTCATGTTTCTATTTTATATAAAAACAAAATTACTACTAAAGTTTACATATCCATTTACACAGAAAAACTGATGATCGAATGTATAACACAATTCCCTTGATAGTAGCTTTCTGAAACGTACATGGATACAGTAAGACAGTGAGTGGTATGCCAGAGCTAGGGTGTAAAAAAACAAAACGAAAATAGAATTTCACCATCTTTCGGATAACGTTGAACATACCTGTTTGCAGGTTTGAAATTTGAAAGAAAAAAAGTTTAATGCATACCTATATGTCAGAACCTATTGAGAATTGTGATGTACATTGTAGGTCAGGGGTCACAGTGCAAGTGTCGTCTGCTATGTTCAAGACGATGTGAAGGGGGCGAGTACGTCCCCTTGCGTCTTTGACTATGACCTTGTGATCTCGAAGCTTAAGGATTTCATCCTTGTTTCTTTTGGACGAGACTGACGTAGAATTGTTCTCCCCTATAGCGTACATGGAGGAGGATTTGGGTATTGATACAACCTGTTTTGATACATCCAAACCATCAGAACCTATTGATAAATCAATGTAGGTCAAAGTTCACGATGCAAGCGTCGTCTGTCATGTTCAAGACGGCGGAATGGAAGGGGGCTGTAGGGGTCGTTGCGTCTTGACCGTGAACTTGCGACCTTCAATCTTAGACTGGATTTGATCCTTGTTTCTTTTGGATGAGAAAGATGTTGACTCGTTCCTCCCATAGGTACATGAGGAGAAATGGAATATTGACACAGTCTGTGTTTTCACTGATAATTATGTGCATCCATGACGTAGCTAAAGGGGATTGGGATGGGGGGGGGGGGCGTGCCCCAAACGAATGAGGGCAGGGTAAACAAATAGAGGGACCTGAAGAAAGAAAGATACCACGATGCTACTAGTTGATATGAAAGGAAGACGAAGTGACCCTCCATGTTCTCCCTACACTTCATGGCCCCGTTCTCGCACTTCTCATCAACCTATTAAGGCGGATACCCCGCCCCCGCCCCATTACAAAAAAATGCCCCTTCAATGGCTAGACATACGCTATGCTACCACATCTACCCCTCCCCCTTTTGTTGATCGGACAATCTGTGTCTGCATGGATGGTTGTATTGTTGATACCTGACATCTAAAGAGTGCCTGAGGAATAGAGCCGTTGACAGTGATATGACCAGACAAATTGGAAATGACCTCCCCCAATTTTATACTATAATACAGGGTTTCCTGTGGGCAGCAGCACCAGGGGAATGTTTTGTTGGAACGATCTGTAAGGGCTGTTAAAGAGAATGTTGAGTTCTGGGAAGAGGTGACAAATAATGTGTGAGTGTTTTCATTTTTTATTTTGCAAGTGTGGAAGAACATCAGATTAAAAATGTTCCTCGAAAAGCATGGCTCATCAAATGCCTTAATACTCTAAATATGGCATGTAACAGCGTAAAAATCGGGACGGATTTTTATGCCACATGTTCGTGTAGTCCCATATACATCTTTCTGTGTACAGTGCTGGTAACTTTACCTAGACTGGGCCAAATTTCTTGTAATTTTGACGATTCCAGAACCTTGCAGTACACATCAATACATAATTATGCTAGATGATCAACCTTTTCTGATCGATTTCACACTGTTTCTTTCACAATGCAATCGCATGACCAGAACTCAACTATATCTTTAAGCCATCTGACTCTCGGCTCCTTCTTTTGGCATTGGTCTGGAGGTTGTGTCTCTGGACGGTTTTGTTTATGAGGATAACTTTGGCACATTATGCTAAATGGAAAAGTGGGAACACACGAACACGATGAAATACATGTGTTTTGTATTTCGTCATCATTTAAACTTTCGTTGTTATGTACTTCAAGAGAGAGAGAGAAAGACTATAGGCCTGTATGGCAAGTGGGCGAATCACACGGTAATAAAAGGCCTATTCATGAATACTCTGACAAAAGGTGACTATTTTACGTTTTCATTTTGTTACTATATATAGAAAATGAAATTGTGGTCATTAAAGTATGGTCATGAAATGGATATTTGAAAATAGATATCAAAACAAAAAAATCACGGAAGACCTACTTAATGAGTACTTTCACGTGAAGTATAATATACTAACATCATTAGGAAAGGAAAGTGAAAAAGGAAATTATAGGCAATACCGACCGCAATAAAGTGCAATTCAATATATTCCCCTCCACTTTTTATATACTAGTAGGATGTGATAAGAAGAATATCGTTGGCTGCGTGGCACCTACCCCCCCCCATATTAAATCGTGCTACAGAAGAAGGACCAATGAAATCCTTTCCATCTAAATGTAAAGTAAGCGGTGCGACATTAATATATTTTAGTGGTAGATATCAGTTTTCATATGACCCAATTGTGTTTGTGGTGTGTCCGAGGATGACCGATATAGTCAGAAGAAAGGGTCACCATTCGATGGACACAGCATCAAAAACCTTGATTAAATTATTGCATCCAATACCGTCTCTGATGAAATGAGCTTGTGACATATTGATGGAAATTACAGTGAAGGTCCATACTTGAAATTTCCTATATCAGCACGATATGTATACCTTTAGTTTTTCACACACTTTCTCTCTTCTCGTCTTGCTACAACGTACATGTATTTTTATATATATTAATTTTCGCTGTCATATAACTATTTCTCTCTCTAGGTATCTTACTCTCTTCTTTATTTTCTACTTTTTCTTGTTTATTATCATCTTTTTTTCCTTTCTGTTCTCCTCTTACTTCCTCCAATTCTTCTTCTTCTTCCTTGTTGTGCTCATACACTACATAGATCACACAGGGCATCCTAGGCGTACCTAACGCATCTATATAAATATGGCTACATGACGACTGTCTCCTAAATATGCTACTCAGTATTATGAGCAGTATATTATCGCTGTTGTTCTGACGAGCGCATTTTAATCGTTATGAAATGTCGGGTTTGCGAAAAACCCGAAGCTTTACATATTAACCTTTCCTTCGTCAATGCAGGTATTTACCTTCGCTACAAAATTGACCATGAAATTTAATTTCGATTCGATTAAACCTGAAATTTTGACGCGCTGCACGAAATTGCCTGGAAAAGGCAAACTATTTATACGTGTGGTTTCCCCATCTGCAGTTTGCGTTTTACGTTGATTCTCAAAATGATTTCTGTCATCGCAGCATTGTTCAAGTAGCCGCGGTTAATTAGTGAACAACACGAAAACAAAGTACAAGCGCGTGGCGATAAAATAAAAATAATTAGATTTATTTTGATGTAATTTTTTTGTTTTTTACCATTTTGCCGACATGATAACGGAACTAGGTTCTTTTCAAGCCCACCCCATGATCAGTGTATTGAGATGAAATATAGATTTGTAAGAAATGTGATGTGATAAAACATAGTCCATACAAATTCTTTGTCTGTATATAAGACACTATAGTTATACTCGAAAAATACGGTGTAAACAGGATCACAAGAAAAAAGAAACAACATA
This sequence comes from Strongylocentrotus purpuratus, assembly GCF_000002235.5. NCBI lineage: Eukaryota > Metazoa > Echinodermata > Echinoidea > Camarodonta > Strongylocentrotidae > Strongylocentrotus > Strongylocentrotus purpuratus. Next base: position 12,759,602 of record NW_022145596.1, read on the forward strand.
ACGATTACAAAGAATAGTTCCTGCTTGGGAAGTAAATAATGCTCCTTGTGTTTGTACTGCATTCTCAATCTAAATATCCTTTGAAAACTAAACTCCCCCAAATGAGAATTTGGAAATGCAAATTAACCGAAAGAAAAACATCACAATAAAAATAGGGTACATGGAGAGACTTGCACTTTTGTTGAATGGCCCCCACCAATCTTCCTCGTCAGGCAAAAATGTGGATTTCGCCATCCGTGATTTCACAGAATAACAGTTTGTGGTTAATTACATCAAGCGAGAGTGGAACAAACACATTAAATACTGACAATCGGGTCCTTGAAGTTTTTCCGAAAAGTTTTAAAAGAGGTAAGCGACAGGTATCTTGAAAAGTTTGGCAAGGAAGCGACTAATGAGAGAAGTAGATGGCAACTTAACCCCCAGGGAAGTTTTAAGGACTTCACTATGATCTTTGACATTTACAGAAAGGGGCGATTTGAGTCTTTAATTCTCGAGAGATAATGGTGGCTTAGCAAGTGTCTATGTGTCAGATTATAGTACAAGGTTAGTGTTTGAAGACTGTCCCCAAAGTTGAAAATGTATATGGGCTTTGAATCTTCATTGGAGTATAAGGCCCACATGGCTCATGAAGTCAGTTATGCCGAAACACCCCGACTTATACCGAAACACCCCGAGTTGTCCCGATTACTCTACGAACTATACCACACGTTCTGGGGTGCAGCACGGCACCCAACTTTTTAAAGTATGAGAGGAGCTTATGGTTGAGTTTTTAAAAGGTCACTGTTCCTCAGATATGAACATTATCTTACAATGTAACATGGTTTAGGAAGGCCAACATGGCGGATACAGGATAGAGCGGGAAGGCAGGCAAGAGGAAAGGGAGGACTGGTTTAGCCCACTTTTAAAGGGAAACTAGACCATAACCTTTTAGTTCATTTTACTTTTAATGACGGCTTACATGGTGGTGAAGTTGCAGTTGAAAGAAACCGTCTAGATTTTATTTTCGACGGTTGGAACTTTGAAAGTGATTAAAGGTTCCCAGGACGCTCAGGAGACATCAAGGATCTCCAACCTGTGTCAGGATGATGATGCTCCTAGTTGCCTTGGTTTTTGTCGCGGAAGCTGCAGAATCGTATACGAAAGAAGAAGTAGATTTTGTTTGCATTAAAAATGATCAATGGGTATTACTTGAGGTTTTGGAACCATCAAAATTAAAACAAAAATCACGAAATAATGATGAACATCGCAATGACTGAAAAAGGCACTGCATAATTATGTTGCACTGTACAACTGTGCATGCGTGGGAAAAACACAAACATGTGGCTAAAATTACATGCTCCAAGTCATAAACTATACCTTGTATTATTGGAAATGTGAGAGCATTGTTTGAAGTGCAATCCATCTTATGTTACATTGCTTCTGGTATAAGAGAGAAGAAGCTAACAAACTAGTTTTCATATTATCCGTTACCAAACAAGACAGTGAACATGATTATCAAGCCAAAGAAAGCATTTTGATAGAATGAACGAAATACGAATATCTAGGCTTTCATAAATTATGTCATGCATGTTTCCTAAAGAATTCATTTATATTGGTAATAACGCACATTCTTTCACACAAATGCAAGTTCACAGTAAGTACGCGGTTTGGGATTTTATAACGCCGAAGGAACTCAATGTTTACATTGATTGAGTCATATACAGCGACCATTATCATGCAGATACCCGAACATAATGCGTCGTATCAATTTCAAAGTGGCATTATCACGATTATGAGCACAGATTGTGTGTTGTTGGTTGGATGCTGTTTACAGAGTCAAATCGTTTCATTCATTCATTACCGTCACGATCGTGGTATGACAGAATCTATTCAAATTCGCACCATTCGTCACTCACATTTAAAGGCATCATTTAACAAAATTTCCAGTTTTACAAACCTGGGATGCATGGCCCTACTTGTTATCAGTGTCTGTGATATGGTGTAATATTGAAGCCCTGCAAAAATTGCGCTTCAAAATTATCATGAAATGCCTCAAAAATTAAAAATCTATGAGTGACCAGTTTTACCATACTCATTTTCCCCAATAGACTATAGTGTTATAAAAACCGTTGTGAAAACAGTTTTTGAAATTTCGAATTCCAATCATAAATATCTTGATAAATCCAGGATTTTTTTTTAGAATCTGAGGCAAAGATACCCAATCCCTTACATTTCAGGCTTTAAAAATGAAGTTGAAAATATTGTGCATGTTGTAGAGACTTGCGATACGTAATATTATACCCATTTACATTGAGCGGTTTGAAGAATATGTTTATGTCGGAAAGAGCGTTATATAGAAGCACAAACATATGAAATGGAATATAGCAAAGTGAATACACCAAGATTTCTCCATGTAATCATTCTAGCGTATGGTCAATGCCCTTAAAGAATTGTTATTTCTTTCGAAAGATTTTTTTTTAAAAATAACATTGTAATTTTATTCTCCTTCAGCATTATTCCCCGTCCATAATATCCTCGTAATCTTACTTTATCTTTCCTTCAATTGATACATTACTCACTATAGCTACTACATGTATGTGGGTGCCGAAAACATGACGAAGTATGTTCAATTCTAATCAATGCCCCAATCATAGTTACTTCAATGTTAATTTCCTATGTTTTTGCAAACGTTAATGCGTATAATTCTCATGTAATGATTAGACACTTAGATAAGATTTTGACAGGCTCGGCGCCAATGTCTCCAACCAGTAATGGATGGATTCCTTTTTATAAACATAAATAATATCTTTATGGTCCAGGTTTACAGTACCTGACCACCAAAAGGAAGAATGAAACAGATTTTCAGTATTATCGTCCTGTTTATGCGCACAATATTCACGTACATCCAAGAAATACAGACTCATGGGGTATAGAAAAGCATACATTTTAACCAAAAATAAGTTTCGTTTTGGTGAAGTTTCAACCGCGCTTTCACCGCAGTGCCGCACATCTCAGCCAGGCATCGGTGAATGCGGTCAGGAGTAGGAATCCATTAGAGGGGGAACAAAATTCGTACCACATGGGTCCATGTTATCAGGGGACAGACACAAACGTTTGTTTTCGGTAAAACAATTTCCCGTATTAGAACGAGGTAGAGGTTGTAGATGTTTCCTATCAGCATGCATGCCAACTTAAGAATGAAGTATTAAAACCATTAATCACACTCTTGTGAAAAAAATGTTTGCATTTTATAGGTCAAGATAAGGTAGAAAGAAGAACAAAATATGTTCAATGTAATGTAACTCTGAACAAAATCTGTTATGCATATAAAATAATACTTGTAGAACCAGGGAGGTGTGAGTTTAAACTCACTGGTAGAACAGTGAAACTGAAAATTGTACTGATCTAAAACATGACATAATAGCTTACATGAAACGGCTTACCTTGATTTTGAGCTATGAATTCATAACAAAACCTAGGCTAACTCCTTGCTTCATAGCAACCTTTCCTGTAATCAGTTGCCTACATCCTCAGGATTTTAAAGCCCCACTCTCCCTCTTTCTCTCTCGCTCTCTCTCTCTCTCTCTCTCTCTCTCTCTCTCTCTCTCTCTCTATCAGTTGTTCTCTTCTCTCTTAGTCCCTTCTTACCTTCTTTCTTTTTATCTCTGTTTTTCACTTTTGACGATATATCTCTCTTTCTCAAATTCTCAATCTCTCTCTTGATTTCTCCCTCTTTTTACTTCTCAGTCTCTCTCTCTCTCTCTCTCTCCCTATTCTACCCCTTCTATTTCCCACCACTCTCTTTTTCATTTTCTCTTTATCTCCCTTTTATTAACCTGTTACAGTTATGTGGCGCCTCATCGGTGAGTAAGTAAGATATCAATGAATAAATGATGATACAAATGGGAAATATTCACCAATGGCGGCGCAGTACTTAGCTCAAAAAGCATGGTATACAATTATTGTACATCGTATTATAAGCATACTCCATCATTAACATTTGATAGGCATTTACTCTTCCATATAAGGCATTGTCTTTTCCAAACATGTAGCGATCCACTTTGGCCATGGCCTTGATTTGTCATCTGTCTCCATTGCGAAAAATGATTAAAGAGAAGATGGAGTCCTGGGTAAAAGTGGAACAATAAAACTGACTTGTGTAAGAATAGATAATAGTGGTAATGACACATGTAAAGCACTATACCCATAAAATACCCAGAAAAGATAACTTTTGACTCAGGATATCTTAAGACTTTATATCGAAATTTGATATCACATAAGTGTTAAGACCCAGATGTTATATGCTGCAATGCTTTCATGATTTTCGCCAAGATTGGATCAATTTACTCTCATTTTTATGAATTCAGAACGTCACATGCACAATAATTCTTAGATTCTACTCATGTGTAATTGCTACTACTGCATAATCATCCTTTATGATGACTAGTAGACGAAATCTTTCACAATGCAACTGCATTTTCAATACTCCATTTTATCTTTAAGCGATAAAGTGGTGTTCGGGAGAGGGAGAGGTGGCTGTGGGTCTTTGTGTGCTGTCGCCTCAGCACACTCATTAGGGAGATTGAAATTAATTAATAATCGCGCTGATTAATGCCTGCTGCTCTCATCAGCCTTATTTACTCGTAATTTTTTGGAGTGCTCCATCCCGATATTTTTATATCCAGACGTTTTTCAGTTTAGGAGGTGGCGTCCATGTCCGTGATCTTCGAAATTGAGGGTGGTATGTGTCTCCTGTTTGTGCGTGGTTATTTGAAGAGTTCGATAATCTATCTGAGGCAAGCGTTGGATACTTTGTCTATATTTTGGAAGTGCCCATCCATTTCATAAATATGAAGGGGGAGGGGTCGCATGCACTTTGCTCTTATTGTGGTGGTAGCGTCTCCATTAAATTGTCTTTGTTATGTTCATACAACTGGCCCCTTCCCAATTTTACTGATAGTGTCACTAGTCAATAATTCCATATCATTTTCATTTCATTTTTGGGAGGGAGAGGGGGGGGGGGTATCGCATAGCTAACCACTACATCTTATTGCATTGATCAGTGGTGTGGAATGGGATATTCGGGGGGGGGCACTGGTGCCATGGGTAGGGTGTAATGGTATTATCACTGCAGGTGGATGAAATGCAAAAAGACAGGGGCAATATCATTAATGATATGGTGTCGGATGGGCTCGTGTAGTTTATGGGGGGGGGGTATGTTGCTTTCCCATCTCTATTCTCTCCCTCTCCCTATTTCTGTCTCTCTTTTTATGTCTCTCTTTATAGATTGTATTTTCTATTGATAGTTCCGTGTTCCCTCTTCATCCCATTTTCTCTCTATATCTTTCCGTCTTTTTCTATTATTTTCACCATTTTGATGGCGGGGTAGGGGCACTTGCCCCCTTTGCCCCTCTTGCTCCTTTGTACCTCTCACTGCAATGATACTGTCACCATTCCATTGTCTTTGTCATTTTCATGGCCACGGTGATCAGACCCCAGTTTATTACTCAATCCCGTCGCTGCATGTCTGCATCATCAACTTTCCATTAGCGTATGTGTCATCTATAATACCTCAGTCACACCGTGGACAGAACGTCCAAAGGTTTCATGACCCAGACCAGACCAAGAGTTGATCGGTTTGGAGTAGGTTCGGCAGTGTGACTTGGATTGAAGAGTCACACCTAAAGAACGTTCAACCCGATCGTCATTTCTATTAACCAACTCACACCCTGGATACCGACCCCAGTCACATGATAAACCATGCACAAAATGACACTATCCTTGAATGGCTAAGTTATCGTTTACCGTGGAGTCGGTTTTGCGGTGTGACTGGACTATTACAGTCACCTCCAAAGAACTTTCAGACCGACTGTCAATGTATGCTTGAATGGCGGCCCAATGAGACAGCAATCATTTATGATTGCAAATGTGTCATGAGACATTGCTAATAATATACTTTTGTATTTCATACGTCACCTAGAAAAGTGTATTTACTCCCTTATTTTCTTTGTGAGATTGAAAATTTAGAACGATTCAAATCATGCCCCACAACTATTTCAGGAGAGAATATACTGATTGAACTGGAGGAGCCTCCGCTTTCCAATTTTTTTTTCTCATCAGAAATATGGCGCCATAATTGCTGTGAATATGAATCATCGTCAGATGTAAATTACAGCAGGATTTGTATAGTAGCTGAGAAACTATAGACTTTCAATAGTAATCTATTCATCTGTTCTATTTTGTAATTTATGTTAATCCCTATGTTCTTACCTGTCAACATTACTGTGATTTATCAATTCATTTACCTGCCAATACATGTTTATTTTTTTGCGCAAAAAATAATTCCACCTGTGTGCCTAAGATATCTGCTTGACAGAATAATACCGTGTTTATAGATATATTAGACTCAAAGTTGTGTATACAAAAATGATAAACGATCTTTCGTATACATATTTATGTGAAGATCACGTGATCATATTCAGCCAATAGGATAAGCCCTTTCCAATACCCACATTTTATCACTCCATCTATATCTTCCCTCTCTGTGTCTGTTAATAACTTCATCATATCCGCTTAAATCGCTAAGTACTTGTCATTATTTCTTTTAAATATCTATCGACTTTCCTTCATTACTTTTAATTTCTTTAATCTATCTCCTATAATCTAATCTATCTTATTATACTGATTGCGTATTAAGTCATCAGCCACTACTATGCAGATTTATCAGAAAACTAGCCTATCAACTTCCTAATCTAATCAGCCAATCAATAAATACAATTCAAGAGGGATCATTAATTGTAATGAAGCCTAAACAATCTAGAAGGGGTGAGTAAAACATGGCGTGTGCGGTTATCGTTGTGGAGATCTATAAGGCCCCATTATTCACTACATTAGTCTAGTACAATTATATGAAAGGAATAATGCAGATGTAATAATGATGCATAAATTATGATAGTAATTCTCTCCTGTTTTAGGTTACAGCTTATTCCGTGTAAGGTGAAATATATGTGCTCCTGAAGCTCCATTGCTGCCTTTGATTTGCAAACATAAATCCATACTTATCAATTTAAAAAAATCTTTTACTTTGTATACAAAGGGCAATTTAGTATCATTTGAAATCTATCACTACACCATTCATAATTCAACTTATTGTCTTTTCCATCTTTTTGTGTGTGTTTGGGGGGGGGGGGTGGGGGTTGGATGGTATTTTATTAAAACAACCGTCACACTTCCTACCAGATGCCATTGTGCGTGCTTGAAAATGAGTATGGGTGACAGATTGAAGGATAACACAACTCATTCCAATCGCATTATCTCATAAGCTTCTCCGTCGCACCTAAGACATGAGTCTAGTCTTTCTTTATTGTATTTCACAGGCTGATAGTTAAATCAACCGCTCTTCTTGCGTTCACATTGCCGTCCATCAACCTTAGCGTATCTCTGAAGGGGAGGCGAATCGTTCATTTCTGCTTCTAAATTGGCAATTTTTAGGCATCACGACGAATTTCAATAGCGACACTTCACTCCTACTTCTTTCAGGTTGAGCGGAGCTTGCCCTAAATAGCTTTTTGGAAAGCCCATAACGAGCTATAGTGAGTGAATCATTTTCAAAATGTTCGCTGATGCTTCGATAGAAATACAATTTATGGGTGTGATAATACTTTCAACAGGCAGAGAGATTGAGTGATATAAAAGATAAGACTTTTGAAGTCAATGTATATAAATGCCGAATCGAACCATCCCCTTAACAGAACCCAACAAATAAAACAGACTAGACCTTTAGTATCATGTGCACATAATAATATGATAATCAGGTCAACTGAGTTATTAATATGTCTAAATTATTGCGATTATTAATGACGATTAAGCCCGCTGTAATTTTGTGAGTCAAATCAATAAATCGTAGAATGCGATTAATCCAGAAAATTGAATCTTCTTCAACATGTACTTTCTCCCCATGAATATGGGCTTGATTTAAATACCCGGGTGTAATATGATACGCAAAACATTAATGCAACTGGGTTAGGTAAATTGCCAAAACCTAATTCCTAGTCGAAACCGAGAGCTGAAGAGCACGTGTACACAAAAATAAACAGAAATACTATGTTGGAAATTTGAACGGATGAAAATGTCGTCTAAATGCACTTGGGAAATACATATGATATATTAACATACTGCTTTGTTTCGATGGGTTGGTGTAGGAATCTATGATATTTAAGACGAAACCTAGGACTCTATGACGTCTGTCTGAAACTTAAAAGAAATAGAAGGTAAAAAGACATTCTAAGATAATCTAGCTAAATAGATAATCACATGACAAAGGTTTGGCATGTCATTCGTGTGGCTGTCGCGGATAACCTGAATTTTAAAACGCTTTGCTGAAGATAAGTTGACTTAAGTACGACAAATGTCACATCATCCCCGCGTTTCTTAACAAAATTTGAAGTGCTTGGGACTAAACATTTTCTTAGGAAGGAGCAAGAGGATTAGGATGAAACCAATCGATATTCTTTAATCTTTTTAATATCTTTCTTTAAAAAAAAAAAGTTGACATAATTTGACTGACGGGAAAGCTAGCTAGGATACCACTTGCGTTTAGTCAGAAATTGGGAGGAAACTGAAAACAATGGGCTCATAATTATGAATGGGAAATTGTTAATTTACCGTGTAATAGAAAGTTTGCTACCGGGTGAAGGTATTCGTGTGATACTGATTGAGAAAAAACGCGATTATGTAAAAGGATGTTTTGACACAAGAGCCAAGTGATTTAGGTTTTTGAGCTTATAACTTGTCAAAATCATTGTCGTTAATTTATCATACGTGATTTGCCGAGGTGTGTTGCGAAAATTAAAAATCACTTCCTGCAAATTTTGCAAACAAAATGTATGTTTTGTCATGCCAATTATGTGCAGAAATTATGTGCAGCATGTGTTGTAATAAATAACAGGACCTCAAGATTTGAGGAAAATTTACAAGGATTGTTCTATGTTGAGTGCTATGTGATCACCTGTAGGAAGATAATACTGGTACTTATTTTACTTCACTTTCATAATCTCAAAATGATATCCTGTCGGGAAACGGATGAGCCCTCTCTTCTGATTCAATTGACTTGAAGGTAGCCATGAAATGAACATGATGTTACCATTGAATACACAAGAAAGGGTATTGAGAAAGAGAAAATGTGTAGTCCAGTAGAAAGCGTTAATGTGGAGATTGGTTAATAAGATGATGAGAATAAAGAATGAACGACAAGAACATATTACCGAACTTAACAGATGGAGCTATATTTCATGAAAAATAGAAAATGAATGGTATGGAGATCGACAATAGAGAAAATATTTTTAGTAAGGAAGAACTGCGAGTGACAAAAGGAAAGAAAGAGAGAGGAGAGAGAGAGAAAAAGAAAGAGAGGGGAAGAGAGAGAGATAAAGAGAGAGGGAGAGAGGAGGAGGAGGAGGGGTAATATGGGAGTGGAATGGGAAAAGAAAAATATTTGGGAAACGGAAGGGTGAGACATGCTGAGACAATGATCATAGATCATAGATCGAGTGAGAATGCTGGGCATTGAAAACTATTTGATAGAGGAGTTTATATAAAACTTTTACAGGCCTACTATAGTTAGTTTGAAGGTAACGTATAAAAGTGCAAATGAGCACCTTCCAGTCTATCCAACCCCTCCCTTTCCTATTTTAAATATCATCGCTGCCCTCGTCTCCCCCTCTTTACGCCAGACCCGACCTTCAATTTTCAATTTTTCTTCAAAATTAAAAAATCCAGACACCCCACTGGCCGTGAACTTCAGAAAATTAAAGGAAAGTGGGGAAACCAGCTAATTATCGAGGAGATCACACAACAATAACTTGAACTTCATGAGAAGCCATGCGTGAACCCCCGACCTTGAACAAGAGAAACCCCGCCGTTTGCTAGACAACTCCGTCAGGGACGAGTGAAAGGGTGTTCAACTGATTTCGGATGCCACTTCACCGATCTCTGACGCAGGGTTACGTCAAACAAAATAATAGGAACTTTTAGATTCTGCATGACGAAAACGTGGACTGCCCTTTTAAGGCAATGTGACGTCCTTTTAAGGCACTGGCAGTGACGTCACATTGCCTTAAAAGGGCAGTCCGCGTTCTCGTCGTGCAGAATCTAAAAGTCCCTAATAACGCCTCGTGTGCAACGTGCATCGGAAGAGCTCTATAAATGGCCCCGTGCTTCTGCAATCACTCCTTACAGGACAATCATGATTGTCTATACATGTCTTATCTGTAACATATGGAAGAAATTTGAAACAATCACTCCTGAGTGGCTTGACTTATGATTTCCGACTACATGACACTAACGGAAAAATCACACTTTCGGTTTCTGCTTGGGGAGAACAAAAAGTGCGAAAACCTTTTGCAAATTGCTGTCATTGAGAGGGCATATTGTGATTGCTGGAAAGTGCTTAGTTTCTTCCGACTCCATTGCTATCACGGTAAGCCCTTGAGCATCAAATGGTGCGTTAAGTGTTGGTAGGGGCGTCGATTGGGGGCGCTGGGGATGTTACCCCTCCCTCCATTGAAAATCCCCTCGCCCATTTGTAGGGCCCTAAGTGCCGAAGAGCCTCTTGGACTACATTATGGCAAAGCTAGTTTGTATTTAAAGAAAAAAAAATGTAATCCTTTAATCTGATGAATGAGAATTTCTCAACCTCCCCCTACCCCCCCCCCCCCGGGGCAATATATATATATTTAGGGTGGTGGTGAGTTTGGGCAAATTTGTATCCCATTTCAAAATGTAAGATGGCGTTGGCCATGAGAACTAAAATCGTGATTAAAAATACATGAGCAGTACATTTCGGTCATAGATGAGTGATGCATATGTGTAGCTACACTTTTGTCGCTCACAGTCACAAGTGATTGTCAAGTTTGATTCGGTCCTCTCATCTTTATTTTCCATGATGGGAGTACCAGATGGTGATGGAGGGTGAGGAGGATAGCATCAGTGGTGGATGAATAGATGAGAACAGCTTTAACCTCTTCGATAGGGGTCACGTGAGGAGTTTGTGAGAAGCTATGATACAGGACGAATGAGTCGGGATGTAGACAGGAACACGAGAGAGAAGGAGAGAGAGAGAGGGGGGACAGATGGGAGAGGGAGGATGGAAGGAGGAACTCGAGGAGGGGGAGGGCAAAAGGGGAGAGGGTGAGACAGAGAAAGATAGAGAGAGTTAGAGGGGGTGATAACAGAAAGGGGAGGGAGGGGAGTAGATAGAGAGAAAAGACTCGGGGGAAAGCAAAAAAGGAAGAGAGAGAGACAGAGAGACAGCCAGAGAGAGAGAGAGAGAGAGAGACCGAGAGACCGAGACAGAGTGACAGAGACAGACAGACAGAAAGAAAAGAAAATAAAGATGCAGACTAGATAGTTGATGAAGATGCAAACAGGGAGGATAGATAATAAGCCAAGTATATTATGAGAGTGAGACATAAAGTAAGACTTCATGATGACTTGGGGGACACCTTGAGAAAATAAGGAAAAGTCGTGGAAAATGACAGACAAACTAAAAATCCCTCTTACTTTATTGTCGGTTGAAATGATTTTGCAATGTGCAAGCCAGACATTTCCTGGTACGAGTCACATGATTTAGGACATTTCCTCTAACGTTGTTTCATACATTGTTTAATATAGGTCAATCCGAGGGTCAATGCTGTGCTGTTTGCGTTATATAGAGCAATGTCATTTTAAATATCAATTTCGTATCCATTCTCTTTTATAATGATATTTGATTCTTTCTTTGCGCTTATTGTCACATTTCAGTTCAGTCTGTGTTTAGCTTTCCATATGCAATGCTGACTAATGTAACTAGATCACTATTAATAATAGTATGGGAAGTATCCCTTGACAATGCCACCGATAACCCGACTGGTAAATTGGCAACGTGTAATGACTCAAGACGGCACGTTATTTGATTTGTACGCAATATTTAGCAATGTTAACATTATTTTCTAAATAAACGGAAACATTATGACTGACGAAACTGGCAAAGCACATACAACTTGTATTGCAAGTAACTTGATTATTATGTAACTAAAAGATGTACGTCGACATCTCTGTGACCCATGTGACTGGTCAGTGGCGTAGCTACGATGGGGGGGGGGGGGGCACGAGGGAGAAATGTGTGCCCCAGTAGAATAGCGAAATAGAAAATGAGGAACAGAATAAAAGAACAAAAAAAGGAAGAAGGGCAAACAACATAAAAAGAAGTTCGTTCACCCTTCCCCTTACATGCAGATATTTTTCACACGAATTTTATCTACTTACACGTAGTAAGATAAAGCACCCCCCCCCCCTTCGTTACTCCTCCCCCCACAATGACTAGACCCACGCTACGCCATTGTGACTGGTCAATTTCCTTTCACCTACGCCAGTACATGAACGGAGAACGTTGTTAGAAGGTTAAAACGATGATGGACTCGACTGGTATGTAGGACTGTGGGTTGGCTCGTAATAGGTCCACGGTTGTATGGGCGATTGTCATAGATTCTGGAAACAAATGATAAGCGAAAGTGAAAGGGAAAGAGAAATTAAACGCCTGTCACATTCTGCTCTAATAGGAGAAATTTGTCCCTGTCATGTCGCAACACTTTTATCATATTTATGCTGTAAAAACAGGGGCGGTGTCAGACTGTTAAATAATGGGAAGAGATGAGGCGATCGCCCCATCATTCTCATCACATGTTAACATTTGAACAACATAACTATCATTCTATCGGGAAATTAAAAATATTATGAGGCCCTTAAGTCCATGGGCGAGGCATTTTATCAATTACTGCCTCCCTCGACCCAGGTGATTTGAGTGTGTACAAAGGCACTGTCCATTGTGTGTTACTAGCGACTTTTAGAGATAAAACTTCAGCTAATTCTGAGATTTGTGCGAGACAACTTTGGTGTGATCAGAGGTTAATACGTAGTTTATTTTATACTCAAATTCCCACTGAGATACCTATGTTTATTTCATATTTTATTCAAAGAATGTTGAAAATCACCCGTGTAATAATTATTTTAAAAAAACCATAACGTCTTCCATCGATAAACTTGTTTGTTTGTGTCATTCACCTGTAATGAGACCCTGGAGCTTTGAACATCTTTGGTACATCGATTAATGAACATCCGTATTGATTAGAATGCGGGTCAAACACGAGCCCGAGAAGCGTGAAACGTGAGATAAATGAGTCAGAAATTGTCCCCGAGTAAAGGAAAAACAACAGTCTGCATTTTAAAGATTACTCGATTGGTAGAGAGCCTTGAAACAGTCGGAATGAAATGAGACAAACTTTTGAAAAATAACTAATTACGTTCTCCTTCTTTATGTTCAGTATCCACCGTGTATCTCTCAATCTATCTATCTATCTATCTTCCAGTCCTGTTGTCATCATTTGATAACGGGTGAGGCCCGGTTTTGCAAACTTATGTACCTGTATCAAACCAAGACAGATCCAGGATCATCATTTTTCTGAATGTTTGAAAATCGTCAAAATCCACCGTCCTCCATGTAGCGTACATGTAACATACTTTGTAACTTGTAAAGGGGGGGGGGGGGGGGGGTCCCATATGTGGCCAGCCTATGGATAATCTCCTTTGAATGTAGCAATCATGGTGTATATGGCTATACTTAATCTCAGGAGACTAAAGGAGTTTTCGCGCCGTCTCTCTGCTTATCCGTATTACCACTTGTCACATCGCATTACAGCGAGACTGATGTGATTAGAGAATGACATTGAGAACATGTTGAACATTAAAAAGAGTTGTTGGTGGTTTAGTTGGTTTTTATCCAGGAGAGGGACAGAGAGGGACTAGGGAGGAGTAAGGAGGGTCGGTAGGGGTAAGGATTGTAGGGAGGGCTAAAGAAGAGTTAGGGGAAGCAGGGATGGTAGTAAAAAGGCAGGTAATGTACAGGGAGGAGAATGAGAGGGGTGGCGAGGAAACGGGGAGGGGCAGGGAGACGAAGGGTGTGGTGGTAAGAATGGGGGTAGGAAGGAGAAGGGAAGACCATGGAGTGGTAGGGAGTACATAAGGACGGGAAGGAGTAGAGAGGAAATATAATACCCTTAAAAAAAAAATCCAGCTCCTTGTTACGTATAGGTGCTATTTCTCATTATCTGCATGTCATCGTAATAGGTTGCAACATAAATGTGATTGGGGACCTACTCTGTATTTGACTTTTACATTTCACCTTCTGCCCTCGATCTTGTCATCATAATTATCAAACTGTTTCGTTTTCGCATGCAATCACAGCTGTTTCTGCTATAATAATTACATAACCACAAGTGGGACTCGACAAGGTTTGTTCGTTCGTTGTTTAATCCATTATATTAGTTAAATGTTATTATCACATAAACAAATTTAGGGCATGTTTTTCAGCACCTCTTCAGTGGCATGTTTATTCCTATTGTCATGTTGTGGTCGAGTTGTCTGTATCGATTACCTGTGTAGCAGGAAAATCCTCCCGGCATACACCTTTCCGGTATGGTTAGTCACGTGACCTGCATTGTCATGATACATACAGAATGACATAGAATCGACGAACTTTTAAGAAAAGTGAGACAATGATAGGGAAAGAAAAGACAAACTGAGTGACTCTTTATTCCCAATTTCATCATACCTGAAATTATTTCCTTATTATTGGGTTACTTGTTGAGGTATACATTGTGTTGCCAGTAACACTCGTTTCAAGAAAATTTGATATGCTGTCCACTCCCTCACCCCTCCCCCCCCCCCCCCACAAAAAACAAGCGTCTCAACTCGTTAGCTCTCCTCAGTCATGTCAATAGTCCCGATGTATAAAGAAAGAAATATATGCAAACACAATTCTAATGTAATTTGTCTTTTGTTTCTACGTAAACAAATAATATTCGTTGTCCGTCTTTTAGCTTAAATCGTTGCTCATTCACGAATGACATGATTGAGTTCTGACTCGAACAAATCGTCATAAACAGGGGTAAACTGAATCACATCATTCTCCCTTTCTTCCTTTGCCATTATCAGACCTTCCTTTGCCATTATCAGACCAAATCAAATAGACAGTGTTAGAGGGCAATGCAGTTCAATGCAACTGTATTACTACCAGGGAGGTTTTTTAAAAGCACTGAACATTATAATCTGTCAAGGAAAACACCTAGGCCTATACGAAGTGTATACGATTTCCTTGGAAGCAAGCTCATCTTACCCTGTCAATTTACTCGAGATGGATGGGACCTACCACGGGTCTTCGAATCATCTTCACCGGAGGAGTCCCATCGGGAGAATGCATCAAGTACATTGCTGGAATCGTTGACCCAGCCCGGGGATCGCATCCCAACTTGATGCATCCTCCTTCCAATATTCGCCTCCCACTGTTCTCATGAGATGGGTGAATCTTTAGTTATACCATTACCAACATGGATGACCCGGTGCTGGTACCCAGGTATATTATATTCGAGTATATTTGAATCTCGACTCGGTGCATCCTTCTCCTTCTTCCTCTCTCTCCTATCATAATCATGAATCTTTCGCCATGTAGTCAGTTATTAAGAAAAAACAAGAAATCAAGACAAATTGAGCTAGTGATGGGATCGTATCCCAACTTTAATTCCTCTTCACCCTCTTCCAACCCTTCATTAGATGAATGAAATGTTCAGTTACCATGATACCACGGGGACATATTTTGAAGCTTAGTGAGGGTAGGATGAGGTCGCATCACATCTTGATGCATCCTCCTACCCTTATCATAAGATGGATGATGTCTGTTACCATTACCCCAGGGAACTTGGGTGATAAAGTGATGGCATTGGTATATATAATTATATATTCCTATATGGCCATTATCATTATCGGTGATGATTATTGTTCGTTACCTTTATCGAAGGGAACGTTGGGACTTATGACACCCATATTTAGACATCACCTTCTTATCTCTGATTAGTATGATTAGGGGATGAGTCTTTACATTATGATAGAAGTCATGACGAATTTGAAAAGGGCATGTGGAGACATATTATATCTACGTTCCATTTATTTCAAAATTATGCTTCAGGTGAACTGAATAAAAACACCAAGTAAACTTTTATGTTTATACATCCATCTTAAAGGTATTACAAAGTTTTGGTATGGGGTCATGAATTTGGTTCAAATTAACATATTGGAAGCATAATTATGCGTTCCTACAATATTCATTGATCGTTGTCGCGGTTGAAATTGAGTCTAAAGTTTTGAAATTATAAATAATAAACTCTTTATGTTGTATAGCTCCCTCTCAAGGTCAAGATATTAATTTAGCTATGAAACAATGTTTCTTGACTAAAATCGACCGATTAGCTATTCCCGTTTGGAAATTATATATCACAACTACATATTCTGAGATTTTCATGGTCGCAGCTACCATTGTACGGCCATAGGCGCTATTTGAAATTCATCAAAATTTACCGGGAGCACCGGTAAATTTGTATATTTAATTTTTCTCGAAAACAGAAGTGTTTTAAGGGCTAATTTTTTTAGTGCTTATAATTCATCCCCAGGGGCATCCAAATATATCAAAATTGTAAAGATTCACTATCCACCCAATTTTCAAAATTTCCCAAAACTTTGTATTACCTTTAAAAGATACTTTCTTTTTTAATTTAAACTTTCTAGAACACAAGTATCTATGGCAACCATTATTGTGTGCATAATTATTTGTAAAAATGTAGATAGGTGAATCAGAGAACCGTGACAAAATAGGATAACAAAATCAGTGTGTTCTTTGCCACCCACGAAAGTTTGGAAAACTAAAAAGTTTGTTGTATATTACATTACAGAGTCAATGTATCCTCATGTCCTCAATTGCCCTTTAAATTGACACCCATTACCCTCCCATTAAGCCTTCTCCTTTCTTCGAACCCACGTGATTTAAGAGTAAGGATGTTACCAAGAACCCATTGGCCACATGCCGTCAAGGAAGAAGATCTCTAGCTCACCTTTGAACGGGGGAGGGGGGGGGGGTATTTAGACCTCTTTGAAATATTAGGGGTGGCGTGGTCTGAGTAAATGTATGTCTATCGAATGATGATTATAATATATTCAACAGTTGTTTACTATTAAGAATAAAAAGGTTAATAACATTTGCGATTTGCCAATAAGCCACCACAACAAAATTGCTTGTTTTACAATTATTTTGGGATAGTTATAGACAAGCTTTTTTTAAAAATTGTATTATGTATTTCATGATAGTAATCTTGTGGAGAGGCAGTGAATCACTTCATTGGCCCACCGAAACTCTCGGAATAAGTGATAGGTATGGATTTTGTTCACATTTTGCAGCGTCTATACAAAAATATGAACATTTGACGGACCAACCAAACAAAAATGAATCGGGGCGGGGGGAGGGGGGGGGGGACACCCCACATCCCCTCGGGCGACGCCCCTCCTTGGAAGTCCAAATTGCAGGAAGAATTTGAGTGTTTGGCATACGATCTTGGCAATGACCTAGCCCACGCTGAGATCACAGTATCACGTCGAACCGTCTTCATGTTTCAAAATAAATAATATTATCAGGATCAGGTAATCAACTTGACGTATGCTTTTAGTATCAGTTACACAACATGGTGATATATAATGAGCACGGTTAGGAAAGCGAAATTAATAGCATTTACATTAGTTCTGTGCTTAATCGTTTTCCCTTCTGTCTTGCAAAACAATGGCATTTGTTATCACGGTATTTAGTCTGATTTAGTACGTCCAACGTCAAACATGCTTGGTTCTGTATCATTTAAAAAAAAATATATTACCGACCCAGAGCAATGGTTGGTTTTTCATTGACGAGTAATTGATTATATTGAGCAAAATGTGTTAATGGTGCTTGCGACATGCATCAGCAGAGCTTTTCATATTATGCGGGTCGAATCATCTATGTCATTGAAACTCGTGCAAACTAAATCAATATGCGAGCCTCAGTTGATACAATGAGCATTAACAATTTAATTGTCGAGGTATATACCTGTTGCTGAAAACATAAGTCATTGTACCATAGTACCACCAGCATGACTAACAGTTTGTTCTTCGCTATTTCGAAATCAAATTGGCAACCTTCAGGTATATGGATGCCATTGGCCTATTTCGGGAGATAACATGACCTGCGGTATCTTTTTCATGAATTAACTGTGGGAAAGGGGGGGGGGTTCCCCTTTTAAAATGCGCCCCTAAATCACTCGATGATAAATGCTGATTCTGTGAAAAGGGTTGGAGCCCTGTCAACTGGTTTGTGGAATGGAGCAAAAACTGGGTGTCGATATCATATGTCACATGCATGAACTAAAGGCAATGACAACCGCATTAAATGACTAGTGGAACTGGTGCCAATGCCACCACGTACACAGTCAAAATCTGCTCAAAAATAGGCCAGCATAATGATCCATGTCATTTTCATGGCCGTGGCTGTATTGTGCAATTTAATTTTGGGGGCGGGGTAGAGGACACTTACCTGTTTAAATCTCCATCATGTGTACACATCGTCGTAATTTGCTGTAAAAGTGCATGCCGATTATGATTTCAAAGGAAACTTTACAACAGGGTAACTGGGGCACATTAAAGATGCAACCGTCAACAACCAATACTATGATTAGGCTTCGTGAGTTTACATTACCCCCCATATACCCCCATTTCGCTGCACCTTTATCATATTTATGCCCGCATCCTGTTAACTTTGAAAACAAACGAAAAAGAATCAGCGGAAACAAGCCGAGGTAAGCTCCCTTTATCATCGGTTGATTGTGAGAGAGTTGATATACCTGCAGTTTGTTTCTGGCCTCCACGCAGTGCTGTTGTGGTAACTTTGGACTAATTGGAATTATATCTCAATAACGTTGTAACATCGACTGGTACTCATGTATAGCGCCGTGAACAGGGATAGGAATGTTAGTGTTACAGTGGTGGACATACCGCCAGAAAATGATGACTATTCGGGTAAGAAACAAATATCAGTATTAATTATTCCGCAATTAAACAAATTATTATTACGTTCTTCTTATGCGACAGATTTTGGTAACTGTTTCAGTTTCACTGTTGGTTTCGCACTGCCCTTTTCCTCTGCGTTATGAAACGGTTTATCAAGTTTTTTGGGGTGTGTTACTTTTTCCAAGATGATGGCATTGACTTTGCGTTCACAAAAAGAGTCAAGATGCATCTTGGTATATGTAAGAAATCTGTTTGATAATCAAATGAACATGACAGACATTTTGTAGCCTACCCTGCGTGCTTAACCATTACTCTTTTTGAGGGGGCACAATTTGTCTTCAATTATACATTTAAAGATAATTGTCATGATCTTTAACAGAATGTTTTTTCTTCCTATCATTAATCGAATAAATTAATTTGTACACATCAATACTCAGACGAAACTCTGGTCGTTGTCGGTGGTATTAAAGTAAAACAATTCGTGGGTGATGCGTACCATAGAACAAACAAAAATGAAGTCATATATTTTATAAAATTAACCTCCTCTTGTTCCCTTAACTAAGGAAGAGCAGTTTTCCGAAAATCTTTGTATAATATTTGAATGTTTTCTTTGTTTAATTTACCACAAACTTAATAATTGCGTCAGGTAGCAACTCCTCCCCAGAAGAAAAAAAAAACCGTTTCTGTAAATTAATTACGATCTTGTCCTCAATTTTGCTGCTGGTTCGCAGACCAAGCACGAAACCATCTCTGTACCTGCTGACAACAACCAATCGAACTATGTCTGTCTCAAATTAACCCTGGCATTTCACCACCAGCTATTCTCACTAATGAAGGCTCAATTGGTGTTCCAAAAATAGCGCAGTTCAACAGACCTTTTAGATTGCATACATGAAATGACAGCTTTGATGATTATGAAATTCATAATGGTGATAGGCTTACATGGAATGAATAATAATGCAGCGAAAATGAATGACTTAATAACTGATCAAAACTTATAAATGGTGAAGGTTTGTATTACAATCACACCATTTAGATTAATTTCAACCTATATTTACTGAATTTTTTAACAAGTTTTTCCTGAGACATCTATCGTGTTCGTATCCAAGTCTCAATTTCGCCACTACTTAACTATTACGTAGTCATGTCATGTGTACGACACCTCATTGCTGTGCACATGACTTGGCGACCGTCAATTTTCCTGTTCACAATATTCACGAACAAAATATGATACAAGTGATGGCGTATGATTCATATTATATCCTGTAATAAATGGCATGTGTGGTTTTTCTTGTAACCCGTTTCCCCTGCTGCCATTACTGCTCTTTCAGACGTTATTATGCGTGTCTTTTGCTGACCATATAAAAAAAGTATCTTGACCCCGAATGAAAAACTAGATAGGAAGAATAAGATGGGGTTGGGGATATGAATAGTACAGTCATAGACGTAGGTATATAATATGGTATCGAAGCATTTCAGAAAGATGATAAAGCAAGGGACAAATCTAGTTGTAAGATTTAGTATGTCACATTATCAAGAAACATAAATCGGCAGAAAACACCCTTTTCCCATACTTAAACGGTTACAAAACTTGGCAAGGGCATGAATAATTTAGTTGGTAACTGTATGTAGGCATATAGAGACTGTCTCTATGAAAGAATTTCAATACCAGTACTCCAGCTCCTCTCAGACGCTTCTCTTTTTTCTTTTCTTTTTTTAAATATAATACCCTGGATACGTCTTGCGTCTTTTATTCCTCATGGCATTGACAATATACGTAATCAAGGAAAGTTCGCCATCTTTTAGTTTCACTCGGTGCAGACCAATTATCTATTACAGATGTTTCTTCAATTGTATGGTAATTATCATTGGCGTATCCACGCATTTAAGTTCAGGAGGGGGGGGGGGGCAAACCATATCAGTTGGCTATGAAAGTTAAGCAAGGAAATTATTTTTAAGCCCTGCTTTGTGTTCCGGTGGTGGGGGGGGGGGGTATTTTGAAAAGAAAAAGAAAAAAGTATATTACAAGTGCAGTGACTTATGATTCCCTTATAAGCTAATTACAACTATATTGAAAGTTGGCTGTTTCCCCAGGGAGAGGGGGGGGGGTATATGTCTGGGGGGGGGGGGATTTCCCCCATTGCTTCCTCCTTCAAATACGCTAGTGCATTGTAATTATCAGTATTGGTTTCGGTCTTCATACGATCTGATGCTTAATCCTTCTCGGTACTCTGAATCTCGTCTCCTGAAATGCCAAACACGATATCCCAGCTATCGCTAGGTCAGTCAAGGTATTGATAGAAGGAGTGGTCTTTAGAGATCAATGCGGTTCTACGATCGGGGGAAGAAGAGACGCAGCTTGACCTTTTGTAGATCATGGCTTTGTACTCACGAATCACTTTTGCTTCAAACGTGTGCCCAATGATGCAGAATTTAACATTTTAAATTAGTTCATTACTGTGTCTTTTCTAGTGAGGCCTCGCCACGTGTTCAGATTTGCACATTTTGAGGTTCAGATTTGCCTTCGATATTTGGATTACTGTTACCATACTGTTCAGGTTGATTTTTTTTGTATATAAAAACAATACAGTTTTGATGAGCCTAACAAAACAGGTCAAATTTCTCTGATTTTTAAAAATGCGGTCATATCTTTACGTAGTATTATTATTTAGAGTAAACGTTTTCGTTGTGGTTGTTTTTGAGAAGTTGTTCTATTTCCAAAACATGAACAGGAAGACATTCGATTTACTTATAACGTTGATTCCTGTTGTGATTACAGTAAATTGATTTCTAAGTGAACATGAAACACAGAATAACGCCTTATTTCGTTGACAACATGAATAAACCACGATGGTGGTACAATCTATTGTTCTTCTAAAATCTAAACCATCCGACAGAACAATATCCTTTTCCTGTTTGAGTGTTTTTAGAACTGAAAGTAGTTTTGAAGTGGATGGAAGACACTCATGGATGAGCTCTTTTTGTTTTGTCAACAAACATGTTTTCATTTCGATCTTTTTTTTCTTTGCGAGGATTTTAAAAAACATGGGCAACCATCTCTAAGGGAACATCAACATGAAGTTTGGCATTCATGCTCCCCTCATGCTGCGCAGCAGTGGCGTAGCGAAGGAGGGGGGGGGGGGCGCGCGAAGGGCCCCGATCAGAATGAAGGAAAAAAAGACAGATGAAATGAGAGAAGAATGAGAAAAGAAAGAAAGAAAGATAGAAAGATAGAAAGAAATAGAGGGAGAAAGAAAGAGAGAGATAAAGGGAGAGAGAGATAGAGAGAGAGAGAGAGATGAGGGAGGGGGGGGGGGGGGAGAGCTCCCCCCCGCCCACTCAGCGGCCTTGCTCTATCGCTTTTCATCAACCCATTAACATCGTTACCCACCCCTCCCCCCCCCCAATCACACAAAGTACCCCTTAAATTATACGACCCAGGCTACGCCACTTGCATTGCAATATCTGAATTTAAAAATAAATCGAGTCGCAGCGGGAATGACTCGGCTCGTGGTCCCAGGGAATCATAAGAGGCTGTTTAAAATGTCACCTCCCCTGTAACCTCATGTCACTGCGCCGTCGTTATGGACATGAGCGGAAGGGTTTCGTCCGTCCGATTAACCGTTGAGTGACATACTCTATGTTGGCTTGGTAATGCGATGTAATATGGCTGCGTGGAGAGCTGAAGATTAATTTGGGAACGGAAACGGGGGGAGGGGCGTTGAACCATTTTTTTTTTTTACAGAGAGAGAAACTTGAAAGAGAGGGAGACAGACGGACAGAGGCATAGATATCAAGAGAAAAGGAGAGAGTAAAAGGAGAGAGGAAAGGGAGAGGATGGGAGTCAAAACTTGTGTGTTGCGTGTGCGTGTGTGAGTGTGTTTGAGAGAGAGAGAGAGAGAGAGAGAGAGAGAGAGAGAGAGAGAGAGAGAGAGAAAGTGGGTAGGGGGGCTAGACTGTGATGGTCGGAAAAAAGAGACGGACATACCAGTACAAGGAAAAGAAACTGAAATGATTTTGAGAAGGGATCAGTGAAATTAAAATTAAATGCAAAAGTTGACATGAGCTTCGTTTCATCTTAAAATATAGTTGAAAATTTCCCAGTATCTATTATTAGAGGAAATCTCTTTTAGAAACCTCGTTTGTTCATGTAACATAATCAAGTTGACCTACTTCGGATATTATATTGAGAGCAGCTCTTTTATTTCAAGGGAATTTTGTTTTAAAGCTTGTTACACTGTAAGTTAATAGAGCCTATACATATTGTCCCAGTAGAGTGTTGTTGTGATGCATTAGCAATTAACATAACACCACACTTTCTCGATTTAGCTACATAAGAGATACCAGCATATCAAACGCGTTTAGTTCATGGTCAGTTTCACCCAGGCTAGATTAGCCTTGCTACCAGGAACGATGTTTTTCCTTCAATTTTTATGTGTGTAACGTTTGAAAAATTTGGTTGCAATAATTGCAATGGAGAACCAATTGATTGGCCATTGGCCATGCATAATCGTTTCATGAAAATACAATTGTCATCCTGTCTGCTCCTGTCTGCTCTACTTTTCTCTTCTCTTTTAAAGCTGACTGTTATTAAAACAAAATGAAAATGATTAATTTAACGCTTTATTCGCACAGTGGCATCATTTTGGCGCCACTCTCTGCTGTTGCTTCTTCCTCCTCCTTCCATACTTTTTCTTTGGAAAAAAGGGGGAATGATTCTCATTTTCTCTGAATAATTATTTTGCCCTACGTGGTTCAGTTATCGATATCAAGCCTGAACCAAGACTATTTGGTGATAGCATGGTGTTGCATGGTGGTTTGAGCAGGCTTCATGTAAACACTTCGACCCATCTCCCCGAGTATTCCCGAGAAACCTTCCTCCATCCAGCTTCTGCATATCAGGTGTCTTCTGATGCTAGCCCTTCTCTACCCGACTGAATGTGTTCACATTGATGGCTCAGTGGTAGAGCAGTTTTCCCGTCACTAGAAGGTCCAGAGCTCGAATCCCCTGTCTATATCATGTGTTTCTGACTTTATTTACAATCACTTAAATATGGCATAAACACTTTCACTAATCCGTAGAGGGCATCATTGGATGAAGCCCGTTCATCCATGTTGCATGTCAAATACTTTTCGGGATATAAACTAATTGTGTACAAGTCTTGTGTGTCTCTATCACAATGATAACTGCTGAATTCGGATCCTGCTTACACTAAGATGTTAATAATTAAACTATATTCTTATGTCACATGTATTGGTAATTATTGTATCAACGATGAAACCAAATAAGGTAACTGATCTGATCAATAACCCAAACTTTGTCGTAAATCCGTAGAATTTAGAACGCTGACAGCATCAAATCGCTTGTATACAAAGCATTCCAAATGTTCTGCATTCAAATCGATATTAAAATCGTATAAATCGTGCTGCCTAACGCGCCCGCAGATGCAAGGGGCACTCCGAAAGGATGGATGCCTTACACATCACAGGCACGGATGAAAAAAATGGAGGGTTCGTCGAGTCCAACGCCTTGAGAGCGCATTCGGACAGAGTTAGAGTTCTCTCATGCATACGCATTAACGAATTCTGTTTCTATTGGATGTCGCTTGCCGGTCACGAGGTGGGGGCAACGGGCTGTAACGAGCAAATGCATGAGGCACCCCTCTTCTCAAAGGGGGCAGTGTATATACATAACCCTGAAGCTTAAAAGTGTGTTTAGCATTATCAAAATACTAACATGTACTGGGTGTATACACTGCAAATACATGTATACAGAAAGTATTTAGCACAGACGATGTGATTTTTATGACAAGAGGAATACGTGATAAGAAATCTTCTTTGCTTTAAATTCAAGCTCAATGAATTACTTGCATCCTAACATTAATATTTGCATATATAAAGCTGTTTTTTGTCGTATTGAAATATGTCATTTCTCAAATGTAAAATGTAATTTCTTTGTCATGCATAAACTAGACATTTTCAACTTATACACATTAACTTAATTGTGAACCAAAATTTGTTAACAAAAATTCATATAGCTATAGCTATAATTACGATTTATTTATTTTTTACTTTTATAACCACAAACAATTTCGCGACGATGGGCTATATATCCTCTCTTTCTAGAGTTTTTATTTGATAAATTTTTAGAATGACGACAAAAGTATAGCAACTTAATAGGAACTTGTATGAAAAGCAGGAGAAAACGCAACATTAAAATTCAGAAAGGTGTCCTATATACGAACCCTAGCATGCGGTTGCTGCCTTTGCTATCGTAGGGGCTATCGTCACTTCTATACTGATCTATCTGTAAATACGAACATTTCGGTGTGAACCCTCTCGTTCTACTGATCCTACTGATTTTTTTTTAATTTTTAGATTCGGTCAGTATTTACCTTGTTGAAACTGATTTCCGAATATGGAAGCTTGTAAGCTCTATGTTTCCGTTTCCGTACAGTACTACATTTTTTAGATAAGTGAAAAAGGTGCCCCATCTTATCGATATTTTCATTATCATATCAGTACCTCAGTACTTATACAACCATTCTCTTGATATTATTTTCCACGTGATCACAAGTCTATAACTATTCCTAGAGCCGGTCGCTGTATACATATGCATTTTGTGGAAACTGAATCCCACTTGCTGATGGCGTGCTGAAAAGAAGACAAAAATAAATCACCTTGCCCTTTAAACCGTCATGGATATTTGGTTGCACTTTTAGCTCGGGTCGTAAAAATTAGATATTCCCTACAACGCTGCTCAAATGTAGAGTATACCCCAGAGAATGTATAAATATGACACCATTCCTCACCTACATACATACTGACATGACTAAACTGAAAAAGAGAACATACTGTACCAAATGTTTCAGATTTTTATTCGAGAAATGTCAATACATTTATGTTAGTTGAGAATAATTGAGTGCAATTATTAAGCTCAATATTTATTTATGCTTATTATTATATTCTATAGCAGTATTTAAAAAAAATGCAAATTGTGTGTATACTAGCGCACAGTATTCCATCAAATTTTGTTGAAGGCCTTTGTAGAATCAACCCCTGTCCAAAATTTGTTTTATACATTCGAAAATATTAATAATATTTCAACCCTATCAATAAGTTAATACTCAACTTTTTGACATGGTAATGAAAATAGTTCAATTGTATATAAAGTAACCTTTCATAGAATTTAGGATAAAATGTCAGTGAAAACTTTTAGAAAATTGATCAACGTTAATATAAGGGAAAATCAATGGTAAATCATTTTCAAAAATATAATAACAATTCCATTAATTCAACAACAACAAATCATACATTACCGCAATGTTAACTATATTGCTTTCCATTACCTACAGTGTATTGGACTGATAAAGAGTTCCTTTAATCCAATATGTACAGGATACCAGCATAATAATAGTACGCATTAATAGTGGCATACGAACAAAGTGCATTTTCCAAGTCCATCTCAGTAATGGCCGTTGGTCAGGGTTCTTTCAAGCGTAAAATCATTCTGAACGCCGTATGTTCTGAGTCAACGCACAAAGAGTTCTTGTTTACAGAGTTTGCCTCGGGCCAGGGTTTTTGTCTCTTCTAAGGTCTAGGTGGAAAAGGAAAGGTGTTTTGGGGTCTCGTACAGGTTGTTCAGGTGTGTGTGTCATGGCCGCGAAGGTCTTGACACAGCTTTTATTCTTTTATTGTCATTGGTGTCATCAGGTTTTCAATAAAAGAACATTTTATGAAGAGCAGCAGTTTCTCACAGCTTATAAGAATTCCATTATTAATTTGCTTATTTGATATGGATAAAATTTGTTTTAAGTTGTTGGTAATATCAAAATATTTAGCTGTGTTTTACCTTTCCTGAATCATCGATTATCTGCATATTTACTTTGACCCCAATCTTTCTTCTTGTTTTTAAATATACTTTCTTCTTCTGTATAAAAAAATAACTATTGTTATTCCTTCTCGGCCTTATTATGCATTGCAATCTACACACAACGTCAGTTTTGCCCCCACAATACCAAATATCCATTGCATGCAAAAGTATTAAATTATTCGCAAACGTCAACAAAACATTTCGTCGAAAAACAAGTGCACAGTAAATTCTCTCCATCAGTTAATGCTCTGAAAGCATCTTCTTATACCTCTCATCTACGGCTGATGTGGAACTACCGCTGACCGACCGATCCTCTTGTGTTTGTGATGAAGTAAAGCGTGTTGTCAAAAGCTTACGCCGTTGCTTATTCAGGATTTGAGGTTTGTTTATGCTCTTCTCCTCTGCCGCACAAGGTTGTCTTTATTCACCTCTCTCCCTCCATCTCTCTCTCTCTACCTCTCTCTCTACCTCTCTTTATTTCATTCTCTCTCTCTCTCTGTCTCGTTTGTCGGTCTGTCGCTCTCTCTCTCTCTCTCTCTCTCTCTCTGTTGCTCTCACTCTTCGTCTTTTAATGTAGCTAAATAGTTCGGTGCGTATGCAGGTTTTGAGGTTTTTTTTATGAACTTGTATACTCTGTCGCCTTGTATTTATTAAAACCCCCATTCTTTTCATTATCTTTCCCTCTCCCCATTACACCCCCTCCCATTCTATGTCTCTGTCTCTCTATCTCTCTCTCTCTCTCTTTATCTCGCTAGCCCTTTATATAGTGTACTTTGTTTTTTTTGCTTTTGGACGATTCGAGGTTGTTTACGTTCTTACGCTGGCGCTGCACTCGGTCCCCCTCCTCTAACTGTCTCTACCCCATCTCTTTCCTCATTTTTTTGTCGCCTCTCTCCTAACGAGCGTTCCCTACCTCTCTCTCTCTCTCTCTCTCTATCTCCTTCTTACATATTCTCATACACTGTTTTTTCTTCTTCTTCCCCCTCTCTTTCTCTCTCTCTCTCTCTCTCTCTCTCTCTCCCTCTCCCTCTTTTTAGTTCTCTCTCCTTCTCTCTTTTACCTGTACTTTATTATCTGCTGTTGTCAACCCGACGTCTTTTCCCGCGGTGTGCCAACCGACGAGTGACGAATCATTCGAAGTCCTAATGGAAGATCTAATAAATGATACCATGTTGCTTCAAGGTCATGGACATTCAAGGTTATACATGTAATAGTGCCATATATAGCAAAGTCAGATAGGGTTATGTGATTACCTCATACTGGCTGCACAGGGTGCACTGCACTTCCAGGGAAACATGTGTTTATATTTTCTTATACAGAGCATGAAGTGATAAAGAACTTAATTAACGTATAGCGCAAATACCAACAAAAGTATTGTTGTTGTACGTTACTTAAAAAAAAAAAAAACTATCTTTTTCTCTCACTCTCTCTCTCTCTCTCTCTCTCTCTCTCTCTCTCATGTCAATGTATCCATAGAAGTCTATTTCATTACGTAACATGTTTTTAAATTTTATTGTGCAGTTTTCCGCAAGGGGTAATTATTGATCTCCTTTTATAATATTCCCCATAATGACTCATTAACGCATGTTTATCGGTCATGTTGGTCATGTTTACAAGTTTTGTTATCACTTTTGGCTTTTAAAATCATCGGAACATAGCCTTTACGGCTTGTTTATCACCCATTTCCTCCTGCTCCTCCCCCTCCCCCGATTCCCAGAGCCCATGTTTAATACTTTAAATGCCAACAGCATGAAAGTGGAATTGTCAAGAGCTCGTAACAAGGGGGAGAGTACGTGTCTCATCATACACTATGTCCTGTTTTCCAGGCCGAGTTACATCCCATAACGTCCCATTAGACACGATTTATGATGACAAGAGTGCGTTCAACTTTCGGCGCCGTGTGTTTGGCGGGCGGGCGGGGAACCTTTATTCTAGAGATGGAGATCTAGAGCAGGGACAGGTATCGAAAGTGTTTCGGCATTGCCGGTTTTTATCCAGCATATCAGTTTAAGGATCTGTAAAATGGTCATGGATAGACAGTGTAATGGAGAGTGTTTAACTAAAGTAGATAGAATGGATACAATATGCATCATGTAATGGTTTGACTGGTTCGAAAGATTCTTTCTATCATCAGATGTATGAAAAAAAATCGAAGAGCCCTTAATAATATCAAATCATTTTGCACCGATCAGTAAAAAGGCATTGTTTAACAATGTTTCCAGTTTTAGGAATCTGAGATGCATGGCTCTATACGTGTTATCAGTGTCTGTGATATGGTGTAATATTGAAGGCCTAAAAAGCTTAACATGCTTTTTAGGCCTTCAAGCTGCCAACTATTTCTTCTTTTTGTCAGTACATTTTGGTGTATAATCTTAACACAATGTTAATTTATCATTCATGAATAATTGTGTAAATGCCGTTATGCGTGAATATACTTTGGAAATACACAGCGAACTGAATGAATGCCATAGTGCCAATCAACGATGGAGAGATGTCGTGTTTTTATTTCAGACATCCATTTTATGCATTACATACATTATTCCTTGAAATACCGGTAACATTTTGCCCTCCCTGGGGAGCAGATGTGTATAGATTGCGCCAATGCAATGCGTCTTTGCTTCTAACCAATCAATCGTAATCCAATCGGCTTATTTTCGTAGCTTGTAACTCGCATATTAATATCGCCTCCCGTATACCTCCCGTATTTCAGAAGGGAATTATGTTTATTCTCTGAAGGTCACGAAAGCAGGTTCAAATACATGAAGGAAATAGTATTTGCCGTAGAGATGACTTTAGTTGTACAATATTTTTGCTTTTCGTTATTTTCCCCCTCTACATTGACATATTTCTTTAGACATGTTGGTAATTCGAATGGGGAGAATTTAACGGCACTTACGATGCTTAAGTACGGTAGCTATGGTGATCATAGAAAATTATTCAGCTTTTATTTACTTACGACCTAAAATAGCAATAGCTTTCCCGTCGAGGAACGTTACAGATGCCATATTGTCTGTTAGAACCCAGAATGGTCTTTTATTTATGCCTCTCCCTCTTTTCCATCCATTTGAAGGAAGAGGAGAAAAACTGCAAAGTCGCAACAAAAGGGGAATGCATTTATAGGTGCTCAGTTATACGTACGAGGTTTCTCGTCCATTATGTATAGGAGGCACAATATTGGGTTGTTTATCGTCTGGATAATCGTCACTTAAAAAATAACCCCCTCAACTAATGACTAAATAAATAAAGTATCGCATAGAGCTGAATGGAAAGCATATTGATATAACATAGTCATTATACATTTACCTACTTTAGGCAACTGCTAATGAATCTGGCCACCAAATAGATTATCTTTAAAAATTGAAATGTTATCGCAAACATTGTGAAATTGATTGAAGTAGATTCATGAGTAGATGCAGTTTAAAATCCATTTTATATGAAGCTAATGCACATCATGCAGGGCAATAGACAATTCTTAATTGACTCGGCTCTGCTTTCCTATCGATATCAATTACACGTCCTTTGTGAGTTTGAAATGATGAGTGATGTATCACTCTATCAAACTGAAGTGATGCATTTGATAAAAGCTTCCATAAACACGCGGATCAGCTAGTGATGTGGTGTAGCCAGTGCAGGACCATTCTAAGGAAAAAGGAGACACAAAAGTGTTAAAATTACATGTTTTTCCAAAAGCTATCTCTATAGCAAGTAACAACGTCCAGTATTTTAGAGCTTCGTGTATTGTCGTTGTTTTTTTTTTGTGGGGGGGGGGGTAGGCTAACGGACGAAACATGACAAAATTTTCCGAAGTAATCTAATTATTGACATAATATTTATCATACCCTCCATGTTCAAGTTAAGAATTAAAAACAAACAAAAATCAATCAATGTTCGTATGACCTTATGCATGTTTTATGTATCTTTATGTCATAATGACAACGCGTATAGAATGCACGTAAATTTATAGACAAAACGATGCCCCATAAATCCGGCTGTAATTTCCCTGTAGTACAGTTGAATTGATACAAAGTGAGGAGAACACTCGCAAAAAAGGCTTTTCGTAAAAAAAATATAAAGTCGGCTTTGCATCAAACTTTACCCTTATCCGAGGCCCCTCTTGAATTATTTATTCCATCTCGACGTGCTTGGATTGGCTTTAGCGCGGGGGAATTGTTGAATATTATTTTCATGCCGATGTTATGCCCGTCGACCGAATGTCATTACCAATGTGATAAGTCGTATCGGAACATTAGTGGCAAGGGAAGGGGAGAGAGGGAGATAAATGGAAATAATATATTACAGGAGGAGAGGGAATGGGATACAGAGAGAGATATATATCATATAGAAAAGGAGAAATACTAGAATGGTGGATTATGACGGAATGTGAGAAATTGAAAGAGAAAGAGAGAGGGTAATAAAGAATAATGAAGGAAGGGGGATGATAATCATTAATAGAGAGAGAAACAGAGAAGGAATGGAGAGAGAAAAGGGAGAGAGAGAGAGAGAGAGAGGGGTAACTAACAGGGGAGAGAAAGCAATAGAAAGTGAGAGAGAAAGAGAAGGGATCAAACTAGTCGTCTATATAGATTGATATAGATAGATAGATAGATAACTAGATCAATAGGTTGGTAGATAAATAGAAAACAAATAAAGAGATCGAAATAGTGAGAGGGAGAGAGGGAGAGAGAGAGAGAGAGAGAGAGAGAGAGAGAGAGAGAGAGAAAGAGGATACGTACCACTATGCTTAAGGAAACGTGATTTATTTTGAGTGCCGTGGCGCCGCAATAGCAAAAATGCACAAAATAAACTGTCGTCTACTTCCAGCGTACTACATGTATTTTTTTTCTTCGCCGTAACACACCCATTTTCTCTCTCCTCTATCTCCTCTCCTCTCTTTCTCCAACTCCCCAATAAATCTCTCGCATCAATTCATCTCGATGTGTTCTAGCATCTTCTGACCATTTTCTCCATCTCACCAAGCCGTGGAGGGCATGTTTGTTTTTCATCTTGCATCCCTAGGAATTCGCGGAAACTTTAATAGAAAACAGGAATTGTGGTGCATGCGTCCTGGCAATTTTAACTTGATGTTTTTGTAACATTCTATATGAGTATGCTTTAAGACCTTGCTATATATTTATATACCATTTTATGACTAAGTTACCCTGCTATGGTGGTAAACGTGATAAATCTACACCCGTTACTAGGCATAATATACCTCTTACTGTATTCTACATATGTTTTGATTTATGGAAGCCTAAATGGGACAAAGCTAAATTAGTCTTGATCAATCAAAATTCTGAGAAAAGAGAAATTAAATCTACGGCGGGGATGAAATAATTCGGAACTTGCAATTACTAAAAACCCTCTCCAAGACTTAAGGTGGTAGAATTAACAAAATTAAGGTAAGCCCTTCGCCTCCGACCCAATACAACTGAAACAATACGACTAAAACTCTGAGGAAAATTGCTTATACATTTACCTCGGGACGAATTATGTCTCGGCGGTTTTTCACAATCATACACCGAGTCCTTTGTGAAATGATTTACGATGTATTATTCTTCATTAGGGTAAATATGGGAGCCTGTGGACGCAATATCTAATCAATCACGTGTTTCCTAACCGGCCAGAGATGAGAATTTATGTACAGTTTGAGTCGGCTTCGATCTTGTGTCTATGTTCATATACAGCCTGATAGCTGCATGTATCGGGATGAAATTGCCGGTTTGACGGATTAGAAAATTCGATATGAATATATTTCAACCTTTGAGGGGAAATGACGACATTGCCTTTTACATACGGAGTGGTTTTGTAGATTTAACAATTTGATGTATGAATTCACTTTGTTGCTTCATTTCGAAGACAGTTCTATTAAAATAGAAATGACTGCATGGATTTATGTGTAGATTACCATCATTATTTTTTGAAATAGGAAATGTTTTCGGAATGCTAGCTTTGGTAATGTCAAGAAATATCATGTTTTAATTCTTATGTATTTTATGGGGATAAGGGCTTATAAAAGAAAAAAACTTGTGTCCATAAGGATCTTGGAAAATTTGGGAAAGTTTATTAACATATAAAGGCAATGGATAATTTGTTTGGAAAATTCTTTGATAATATCAATAGTCTTTGTCTAATAAGTACTTTAATTGCTATTCACCTTTTTCACATTCACCAAAGAGATTCTTTATGAATTAAAATGTAATAAAAATGACAAATCATCCAAGCAGGAATCGTTTTAAGTTCACTGTCTCTTCTCCACTGTGCTCTCTCTCCCACTCTCTCTCTCTCTCTCTCTCTCTCCCTCTCTCTCTCTCTCTCTTTCTCTCTCTCTCTCTCTCTTTCTCCCTCTCTCTCTCTCATCTATTGGATGCAGAGGTGTAGGGTAACGCACCCCTCTTCGCTGACTCACATGCAGCCGATAAAGATCAGCACCTTTCTGACGCAAAACCAAAGAAAAGTGGGTAACCGCGAAAACCTTTGCTACATAATTATTTCTGCAACATTTTCCCCTATGTGCTAATGACGAGGGATGACGATAGTGGAAACATTGGGAAGTCATATTAATTAATGATTGTGCTCATTAAGATAAAGTTGAGTACTAGTCTTTAATTTGTTCAGTGAAAGAAACTGTGGGATAAAGAACGTTATCCATGTTGACATAGTCTGACTGCCATAAATTCACACTAAGTGAAGAACTTGACTCGTGGATGTGGATATGTTGGACTGGATATGTTGTGCCACCAAAATTTACTGGAAACGTTCGAATTATTTCTCGTCTATCTGAAATATTTTAGGTGCAGTCCTTGCGTCACTATTGTTTTAATGATGGATAAAGATATTGAGAAAACTCACGAATTATTATCCACATTTACCAGAACCATTTAATGTTCTCATGAAAGTTATTTTAAGCATGATGCACACTATCCATCAAAATTCTTCAGAAAATCGAACGAGCAAAAATTCCCTCCACAATCTCCATCGGCAAAAATAACCACGAAAACGAGAGGGTGAATTCAAGAAAACCATGAAGGAGCACAAACCGATGAATTTTCCTCGCAAGCTCCTTGCAAAATAGCTTACTATGAAAAATCATTTTCACTTTCTAGCAACGTCTTCGAAAATCGAATCCATGATTCATTCCCCTTTTTCCATCGTCACAATAAACCGCAGAAAAAAAGGAAAAAGTGGAACGAAAGGGATGTATCGTAGAAATACATGAAAGAGGTTTAAATTCAATATTCTCCGCGATCATGACGTCAGACTATATCTTTCATTTTTGATGTCGCTCATGCTCCCCCCAACGCCGCTAGATTGAAAACCACGCCCTAGCGATATCCAGGGACCGCTGTCATCATTCGTGAAGAAATTGATGATACATTCGTAGGTTTGAAACGCGAAAAGATCGGTCCGCTAAGAGTTACTATGGGATGCTATCTTACAGTCTGATTTTTCATTTGCCTCTTTATCTTACTGATGTAGTTCTCCTTCAAAACCTATCGCCATGCTTATTTTTCACCTGTTGATTTGCCTTGTTTAATCAAGTAAATTATAATTTTAGATTCTCTGTTACTAATCTTAATTGGTTTTATTTGTTTGTGTTTTAAAATAATTTTACTTCCATTATGCAATCAATATAATCATTTTCTGCATGGTTGTCATTATTTTCTCCTCATCATTCTTAAAATGATCATCACCATCATCATCTTAGTCTTTATTTTCCTTAGTATAATAAACATCTTCACCACCATGCACCATCACTCTCATCAATTTTATCGTCTTTGTAAATAAAACAATCATTATAAATATTCTTGCGATTAACCTTGTCCTTCTTCTCCCCACCATCAGAATAAAGTACTACCCTCATTACCCTCAGAAAATACAAATAGAACAAAATAATATTCGTATCTCTGTCTCTGGTTTTAGCTTTGGATTTGACCACCAAACCCCAGCGTTACGTGCTGGATGAGGTTTCTAACCGCTTTCTCAAAACCTATAATCCCTAACCGTTTATCTTGTCACTCCCTTCGTTCGCTAGGTGTGTAACGCGACAGATGCATAACACGTTGCCATGGTTACGCGGAAGGGGAATCGGTGAAATATTTAAAACCCCTTTCCCGTCTCCAGATTTTGTATTGATTGAGATGATATTGATCCAGTGCGATGGTTGAAAGCTGAAAGCCAAGGGGCACGTCGCTCACTGGCTGGAGAGTCTATAAAGCTTTCGAGATAAATGCAGTGGTATATCACCATTATCTTTCTGTTTCTGTGCACGACTAAGAATTTGCATCGGAGCTTTTTTCAATTTAGTTGTGATATTTATATTGAATTTTCTTTATGTCAAAGAGCATACTTTTCGATCCATTGATTTCGTTGAATAATATTATCTCCAAGAAATGCAATTAACGGTTTGGGTCAGATTGAACAGTTGAAATCATCAACCATTTTGAACATCCATTTTGGAAAATATTGTAATGTAAACGTAAAATGAAAATCAACAGGCTAAATTTGATAATAAAACATGGGAAATGTTCAGAGGCTTTTGATGTCCTCTCTATTTCACTATCATGAATTTTACTGGCTCAAATGGTCTTTGTGAAGGCATATATTATTGTCTAATAGCAAAAACCTGTGGAAATGACGGGAGAAGGTGTGCAACGCCTTATTATTGCAAGCGATTTGCATTGGATAGATTAAGGTACAATTAAACTTGAACTTGAATTAGCAGTGCTATTCTGATGGCAACTATACTTTCATTGAGGACGTATTATTCTTTTAACTGTTTAAGAACATCCTTGAAAATCCATCGCATCGTAATGAGGTGTAGCTCTATCTGCTCTGTATGCAAGCCCATATTATCATAATGAGATAATATATATCCAGTCCGTTTGAATCATTGATATGAGCATTGAATGTCTGTCGGTAAACATCCAAGCAAGCCTTCTTACTTTCACCTAATCACGATACAAGGTAATGAGGGGCGTGTAATAGCATGGAATGTGCATAGGCGGTTAATTACCAGAGTGATGACTTGCATTTACGAATATCTCGTCACACCGCAAAGCAGACTGCACACCTAATCCAAACTGACCGGTTTTGGGCCATTCAGTTAATGTATATTTTGTGTTCGGTCTGTTATCGGTATCGTTGGTATGCCTTACTTATAATCGTGATTTACGCATCGGTGCTTGCAACTCGGAAAGGTGCATACATTTCTTTCCAAATCGTTGCATACATTTTCTGTGTTTTCCAAATGGGCGGTTTGTAACAATTTCCTCTCTGTCTGCTTTTTTATTGTAATATGTCATTGTCTTTCTTATTCCGTTTCTCAAAACTCCTCTCTCATTCTCTAGATCTAATTGCCCCTCTTATAACATGCAAACTCTCAGATATAAACTTAAGGTAGGCATCCTTCTAACTATTATCATTACATTTTATCATATAATTATTCTATATCGTTAGTAAGCCTTTGCAGTAAACCTATCTGATATAGGCTACTACATATCGTAAAATAATAACAGCAAAAGCTTCATTGATAAATGAATAAATGGAAGTGCATGCCCTTATGCATGCCCTTAAGATACGAAGATAAGATCATTATACAAATTATTTATAATTATCTTCATATAGCTTTTGGAATGATGATGGGTCAAGCTCACATACTCTCTCAGGAATGTCTTAGCGGGCGACTGATACAGGGGATAATATCTTATCCTCTGCATTGATACCACTCAGTATATTTAGACTGTATATCTATGATAGGCCTGCCAATTATCATAACTTAAGCGGTATCGCTGTTGATACAGTCGATCTGTATGTATTAATTACGGTAAAGCGTTCCCCGTGGTGACCGAAATATGAACGCACGGCCGCCATCTTGGAATCTCACCACGTTTCAGCCGGCAGGGATTTTCTTCTTCAAACATCAAATTCTGAATAACACAAGTTCGTAATTCTCAATCTAACAAAGAATTCAATAATTTTATGATTCCATCAGCGTTACAGATTGTTTATATGTCATACATTATACGTAACATTATTTAAGATTAATGACTAATTACATCTCGAAAAAAGCTAGTTTCAAAATGATGTGAAGTTGATTCACACGACTGTGTGTCTAATCTCTCCGGACAGATGTAATTACTTGAGTACATCCAACTCGCCACCCCACAATATAAGATTCACACTCCTATTTCTCTCTGGGGGTGATCTAGTGCAAATATTTGACTTCTCTTTGACTGATACCCTCCATGAACTGAATCTGTTGAGAGCCAGAAGGGTGTTAACGCAGGATCAGACGACAATATTGAGTTAACTTACTTCATGCCCTGCATCTTACTACACGATTAAGAATTGTTTTAAGCTACAATGAGCTTAATGAGGGCTTATGAGTTGGGTCATGAATATAAACACCCTTTTCAGAGGAGGGGGGTCTTCTCAAGTAAATATAGGCCTGCCGAAATTTATTCAAACGTCATTTTGGGGAAGGGGTGGCCCCTTTTGACCCCCTTTTGGTTGTGTTGATGAATTTTCAACGAGCTAAAGTGACCAATAAAATTATGAAATATTATTTACGACAATTAATTATTTAGCTATATTAAACGTAGAGTGAAAGAGGATGTCCGTCTTTGCACTATGGAGTTGATGGGTCTTCTACTTCTTATACATTCTTATACGCTTCTTGATTGGAAATGTATAAGCATATTAATGTCACTTTACAACAGACTGACTGCATGATTGCATATTAAAGATATGTTTCGATCTACCATAGATAGCTTCGTGGAACTTACTAAGATCTCTTAACACATGTTATGAAATGAAACGTTTTTCATAATTGCAGGCACATCCATCACAATAATATAATGGACAATGATTATCAATTCCAAACTTCATTATGAAATCAAAAGACTACAATGAACCCTAAGAAGGGCGTTCAAACTAGAACGTGATCACAACATAAGTGTGTTGCTTTATTAGGATAAACGATTGCCTCCAATACTCATTATCACGTTTATTCGGGCGTAAGTGAGAGAGATAAAAGAAAATGGAAAGTCAAAGAGAGTGGGGGAGGAAAGGAAAGACAGACAGATAGAGTGAGAGAGAGAGAGAGAGAGAGAGAGAGAGAGCGAAAGAGAGAGAGAGAGAAAGAGAGATTGGCGTTTTCCAATTTTGCAGTTACTTGAACAAAGATAATTCGACGTAATACGATGCGACACGGCGAGCAACTGATATCAAAATATCTTTGAGTCCACTCTCGCATCTAATTTCGAAAAATGTTACACTACCACAGCGACGAAACGGTCGGATTACAGGAGGAAAATGAGTAAAACCTGCTGCAATAACAGCCTTTTAGATCGTTTAATTCTCTGTTTATATAATTTAAGATTTTTAAATAGAATACAGCTTCCAAAAAATGATGAACTATATGCTAACACCACGTGATTACAGGGGGAAAAACAGACGAAAAAGGGGAAAAGAAAAAGAAAGAAAAACTGTGTACAATAGCAGCGTCCTAAAATGGTATGATTCTCAGTTGCAATATATCATATGCGTTTTTCAACAAACAAAAAACCAGTTTCGAGAATCTATAGATAAAAGACTTTGAAAAATGTGATTTAAAGGTTCCCAAATGCTACTTACAATGTTAGTAATGCTGTTTGATAATTATGAAGTCCCCCTATCCTCCTTAAAATTGCTATGATACGCAATTATTCTTTTTTTTCTTCTTCCGAGACCTCCAAATCTTCCTGATCTTAATGGCTTTCGCTCATAATCTTTCTCATGCTTTATTAGATATGATAGGATCATAGTTGTGCGATCAAAATCCTCCCCCTTTCCTCTCTCCCGGGGCCCCATTCTGCCTCGAGTATCACCTGACTCATCATGTTATCGCGTTATGAGCACGTGAATAAACATGGCCGTCATTAGGGCGTATTAACATGGTCAGTGCCTGTATTACCTTGTATGGACAACACTTGATCACCTTGAAATCTGTGCTCTCCTTATCATTATCTGACTGCATATCGAATCATTCTTTATTATGTATTTATTATCAAAGTGTTGGTATATTTTTGTTATAATAATTATATCGGTCGTGTATCAGAATGTATATACACGTGGGAGGGGGTATTATACTGGTGTGTGCAAGATGACATTGTGGTAATCCATGGTAGGATGGACGTTAAATAAAATAATAATGAAGTGTATTACTATAGAACTGTTTACCACAAACACAATTCCCAGTGTTGGGGTGCTTTGTATATTTAAAATATTAAACAAATTACTGAAAATTTCTATATATGATTGAGAGGATAATGTCTGAAATATAATGAGTCAACATACAATTAACACTCTGGTCTGAAACCACTTTGAATTATTCATCGTAACTCAAATGAAATGTTTTTCTTCGGTATTTAACATCCAACTAGTTCGGACAATTCTTTAAATTCCATATACACTATAGAAGATGAAAAATCTCCTTGTTGTCGTTGGTGTTATGTTTTGTAATATAATAAATGCTTGCATACCTAATGACGCTAAAGCGTCACGAACGATAAAGCTTGACAGATTGTGCAATTTAATCT
The DNA here is from genome assembly GCF_000002235.5 of Strongylocentrotus purpuratus. Classification (NCBI taxonomy): domain Eukaryota; kingdom Metazoa; phylum Echinodermata; class Echinoidea; order Camarodonta; family Strongylocentrotidae; genus Strongylocentrotus; species Strongylocentrotus purpuratus. Next base: position 12,798,980 of record NW_022145596.1, read on the forward strand.
TATTATGCAAAGAGATAGAGCAAGATATAAAAAAAAAGGATCACATGCCCGAGAAACTAGACAGCCATGGCAGGTTCTGTTTTATTTTATAATTATCTTGACCAAAATCACTCTAGCAAGATTTTCATGCAATATTTCCGAGGTAATAAATCACAGTGTGCTTTGTTCTCTTTGTGCTCATAAATAAGTAATTCCTTCCGAAACGGAATCTATTTAGCCCAGCCGAACCCCAACTCACAGCATCAGTGACATTAACATTAATATTCAGACCACACGACGCAATATTCGTGTCTTTGAACGCTATAACGCTTTTTCTTAATTGTCCCTCTTTTTTCGTGTCGTCTGCCACGAGCCCCCGGTCAAAAATGGCGCATTTTGAAAGAAAGCGCGCGAACACAGGAAGTGGTATAAAACTGGGTGACACACGGCGAAGACTGTTAGCACATCAAATAGCGGGTGATATTATAGATGGCCCTAAGGTACAAAAAGATTGTGTTTCATTTTGGCAGACTGACGTTTCCCCGTGTTTGACAATGAAAAGAGCGCCTGCTGAAACGGCAGATGAGAAAATTTACCGCTCTAAGGCGCGGGAGAAAGTCGAGGTATAGCTTTCTCCTTTGGGAGTTGATGCTTTATTGTAGTTCGGCGTGCACGCTTGAAACTAACTCCTCCATGCATTAGCTATGTGTAAAAACTTCACTGCAATTGCTTCTATATTGTTTGCGTGTAATGATCGATTGGTTTATTACAATGTCCCCCAATTTACGCCTTATCGTAAAACTTGGTGATTCATTAAATTGCATATACAAATGATTGTGGACAAGAGAGATTACAAGTGCTAAAGAGCAGATTTAAAAATTAAAAAACATTAACAAAGTCGTGTTATCTAATGCAGATGTTGACCTACTATTTTTAAGATGATAATAATGAAATCGATTTCAGCGCTGAGATCCGCCAGCTCATGCAGTCATTGCGCTTGCTCCAACACTTTATTGCATAGTCAGTTAAGCTCCATATTACGTGCACAGCTCGAAGTTCACAATTTAAAGATTATCATATTCAGTAGTTTCCCAAAAATGTTGTAGTGTTCGATCAAAAGTCCATTTTCATCATGATGGTTACAGCTCCATAAATTATTCTGTATAACTAGATAACTAGATAACTAGATAAATTAAAAGGGCCTTTCAGCATCACCAAAGTCAAACACCATTTAAATTCATCATTCTGCTGTGCTTGGCTTAGACATTGACTATGTCCATGCATTGATCGTGGCTTTTCTTGAATGGTCTGTTTGTATTAAGACTCTCTTTTTTTAGCATGCACTTTGTTATGGAGAACGACAGTAGCTTAATATTGAAGACAAGTATAGATTTTAATGGTAGAATATCATGTTAAGACATGATGGAATCTTGAAGGAAAGTCTTTTCTTTACGGATGATGTTGAATAATTATGGGAGAAGGCATGAGAGGTGTACGACTAATCAAGCATTTTGTCTGCAATATGAGCTGAACTGGTTGTATGTATTTCCTGTAAACATGTACGGGTGGCCTGTGACATATTGAATACCCCTCGACTGTTTTACAGTGGGATTTGTATATATAACGGGTGTTTACAAGAGAATGATTATCTGTGCGCCAAATCGCCAAGAAAAATATGCATACTGATTATAGAGGTAGATAATAAAGATGAGAGATACTTGGTCATGCCTATCTGCTTGGACTAGAATCACAGTTTGTGTTTTGTAACACTGGCGTAGCCACGGGGTCGGCTAGGGGGCACTTGTTTCATGTCACCGAATTGATTTTAATACTGGAAGATAGATATTAAAGAAGAAGGAGAGGAAGGAGGATGGGAGGGAGAAGAGGAGGAGGAGACGAAGAAGACGGTTGAGGGAGAGAGGAGAAGGAAAAGAAGAAGGAGAAGAAGGAGGAGAAGGAGAAGAAGAAGGAACGTGATTATTTTGATTATGAAGAAAGAGTGAGGGGAAATCAGAATGTTGGAAGATATTTTGACCACTCCCAGACCATGCCTCGTATTTTGTTCGCCTTGTATAAGACATCTGCCCCTCTCCAAATAAGCAGCAGCTACACCTCTGTTCTGCATAATTACCATCTAATAATTGTTTTCGCTCGAGGGTGACATCGGAACAAGTGCCTCTGTTTTCTTTTCTAAAATGTAGCATGAAGTCACCAAGGAATAGCATAACATCGTCTTATGTTATCAAAACCCGACGTACAAATTAGATTCAACTACCTGTCTTCTGAATCAAATTTAATGCTTTTGCCTTTAATCACGAGCTGCAATGTTAAGTTTTGGAACACGTTCTCTTTCTTAAAGCCGATTCCCTCGACAGGAACTGGAATGCCTCGAAGCAATGTCTTGTACGTGTATACTAATTTCTTGGGAAGTCTTGACAGTCAAGGCCCAGCCTCGCCGTGGGGAACATCTTTTTATTCGAGACCCTTTATGGAGGTTGCTGGTTGAAGCTCTTGGCCAATAAACAGAAGTACTTTTCTAGGAAACAGGATGAACACCAGAAATAAGTTGATATCTTTAAAACCGAATCTTTTGCTTGCCATTATTTTGACTCAACAGATTTTTTTTCTCTTTAGAACTTATTCTGACGAAAAAAATAGGTGGTTTGAAATAAATACATTTTCTCTTAACAGCGGGTCAAAATTATGTGAGCATTTTGTAATAATTTATTTTGACTGAAATATATAAAACTGAGAAGGAAAATTGTTCGATTTAAATGTAGATGACTGACACTATTTTCCATTGTGTTTTCGTTAAAATAGTCTTGACAATGGATGAAGAAGTACGGTAGACCTATTTTTTTTTTAATCCAACCGTATGCAATATTCCGCATAGTGAAAAACAATAATGTAAAATTCACAATCAATATTACACGGCATTTTGTCGAGCAAAATGCGACCCCTTTTTAAGCCCCTTCCAGAATGAAGCAAATAACAAATTATTCTTGCCTTTTCGACGCTCGAATTATGATTCATCGAGTTGAAACCAGGGTTGATTCACGGCTCGTAGAACATCAATTAGCTTCCGGGTCAATGAATCGAACGCCTGATCGATCAGACAAGGGCAATGATATTGACGATCGCACTTGTATTTAAGAACGCATAGTGTCAGGGTATTTGCCGTGCAACTTAATGATGTGCCGGTAGAATATCGACAAATGACTCACTTTAAAGGGACTTTAGATGCCAATATTTCATATATTTACAGTAGACTACACACATGTAGATATCTACTTTAGATTGGAACATGTTGAATATTGCAATGACAGTGAGGCATTAATCTTTTGGATGTTAAAGAAAGATATACCTGTCCTCAAAGTGAATGGGGGTATAGTTTTATGTAAATTGGCAAAAAAAAAATTGAATAGCAGGAAATCCATTGAAATATGGACTGTCGCTTAATGATTCCTTGTAATAGACTTATTCGCCATGTACTATACCATGGACCTACTACTGAGCATTAACAAATTAATTGTAAATAACTTTAATAAAATTTTGACCGTTTATGTTATGTCCTTTTCAAGCAACTGGGACACTACGAAAATGTTATGTGAACATCTTTCTAAAAGATATTTTTGCTTTTAATAATGTTCGATATTTTAGACAGTGTTCAATACAGTGTTTCCAATATAGTCCAACTGACATCATTAACGTTTTACTGTTGACACCCATACGCGATACAATACAGGTATAATATAGCTTATAACAGTTTATGTTTTTTAGGAAATACCCGAAACATAAATCTTTATGATTAGTTATCAAACATAATGAAGGTATCATATTACTCATGAGACCTGGGAAAACCTACTGTTTTCTGACATTAATACCTTCATGAAACGAGCACATAGATTATGTGGTGTTAGGAATTAATGACTAATCTCGTGAAATACGAGAGTACTCGCCATTAAGCTTGAATAATTACTTCAGTAAGGACAAAGGGACTTATATTACGCGTGATAATCGTATCTGGAAGAGCGATAATACACTACGAAGGTTCAACGACTTATTACTCGCCACACTGTAGCGAAGCATGTGTACAGCCAGTGAAGGGGCACTTGTATATTGGGGAGGGGGGCACCGAGCTATGTAGATGATTAGAAAGTTAGGGGATAGTTATAGGGTAGGGTATGCAAGAGGTCGTTTAATCACGTACTATCATATTCGTCATCTCTCTCTCTCTCTCATTGTTGTTTTCGCTGATTTTATTTTCGTTGATGGGAGGGTCGTAACCCCCACGTGGTGACCCCCTAAAGCTACGCCCCTGACTCCACATGCTCTACGGAAGCGTCGCTAAGCGTTACAGAACCGGATAGGTAAACGTGATACGGGTACCGCTAAACATAGTTGGACAGCATGAAATGCGAGACAATAATGTTTCGCCGTTGACAAAGGGGATAGACTCATTTTTAATGAAGAAAACGTGACCACGTTTCACTTAATTCCTCGCGTTGTCTAAAAGATTCGAGCATGAAATTGAAGGTAAAATGAGTATACATGAACATGTTACCGGATCGTGTTGTATAGCGCATCTTTACAGGTATTTGAATATGTGAAGATGCACTCAAACAAATGCCTGTAAAAAGAAATTCCCAATTATACGTGTTCGTTCAAAGTTAATATACTACGGTTATAAGAATAATGAAATGTGTCCACATCTTCTTTAGATAGTTTTCTAAAAAATTCGTAATAATAATCCCACCGCCCCCCCCTTTTTTCTCTCTCTCCCTCTCTCTATCTCTCTTTCTCTCTCTCTCTCTCTACATTATATCTCCCCCTCTCTATCATTCTCATTCTACATGTAATTTCCCATGTCTAATTCTCTCCCTTAATGTCTCTCCCATTTATAATAGTCTCATTCACTTTGAATATTATCAACGAGCTATTCACACGTTTTCATTTAAAAACAATCCTTTTGAATTCTTCTCTGCTTGAGACCCAGTTCATTGCCCCTTTCCTATCGTAATATGTCTCCACCCCTTTTCATTTCCCTCTTCACTCATCATTCGAATCTCCCTCCATGTAATCAAAATAATGACTCGTCTCTCATCTCATAAATACTCTCACCCTCAACAAAATGACAAGTATTCCAAGGAAACATTAGGGAGATCCCTCGGGGTATTATCCAACATCAACCCCAGACCCCGTCATGCTCATGCTAAAAATAATGTTCAACATCAATGGGGGTAAAATCATTCCGGGATGTTAGGAAGGGGTGGTCACATTCAGGCGACGAGACTTCTCGGGCGAACACATTCACACATCCACACGCACAAAAGACCACAAGGACACGCACAAATACACACTCCACCGCTCTCGCGCGCATACACGCACACACATTTTGAATAAACAGTCTTGTACACGACTTTACATATAGATTTTGATGTCAGACTCATTTTACGACCTACTAAACCGATTTTAGTATTTTGATACCTTTTCGAGAAATCTTCGCTACCTGTAAGTGTCACTGATTTTGTCAAAATGTTCAAAAACTAATTGGTTCTGACATAATTTTCCCTTGAAAAGTGTGAGGGGTACATTTAACAGGGGAAAATACACGTTGGCTCGGGGCGAATTAGCCCCCGAAACGCCAAAAAGAGCACCCGAAAGTCATAAAAGAGCCTCCCAAAATTGCATAGAGTTTAATGCAAAACAAAATAAAGAGTGTTATTTTCATGCAAGCAAGCTTGAAAAGTAGCCCCCAAATTTTTTAAAGTATTTTTCCCTGTTGTACAGGTCATCCCCCCCCCCCTCCGAAAGTTGAAGGGGTGTATAACCCCCACTTCCCCATGGATTTACGCCATGTTCGACATGGTCGAGCCCACTGGGGATAATTCCTGTTATGATTACCATGATAGCATCGCCAGGAGACACTAGCTTAATGACCAATCTTCCTCCCGGGCCCAGAATGATTGCAAACACATTAAGAACATACTTTCCGATAATGTCTAGTCCGTGAATAGGGTCGTTTTTATGTGATTGAGGGAGGAATGATGCCACTTTTAGCAATTACATGGTACACCGAGCTCATTGAACTTATAACATGTTTGCGATGTCAAGTTTAAAGAATACATGGCCGTTGCACTCATGATGTGAGCGAAGTTATTATGTCAGTATGCTCTTTCGGATATTATTGTGGATGTCATTTTTCAGTATGGTTCAACCAGTTACGATAGTGAAAATAGTTAGCTGGTTATGATGATGACGATGACGATGTTGGTGATGATAGTGGGTGTGGTGATGGTGATGGTAGTAAAAATCATGTATGATGATGATGAGGAGCAGTAGGTAAATGATAAAAATGACAGTGGTGGTGATGGTGATGATGATGATGATTGTGGTGGTGGTAGTGATGATAACGATGACGGCGACAAATACAGTGATGATGATGATCGCGGCGATGACAGCAGAATAGAAGCTGTAATCACGGTATTCAAACGAAGTAAATTGTACTTGGAATAAGTCCCCCATCTTTAACATTTTACATATTCTTCAAAACAAATCTAATCATTATCTCTTTCAATTTTCCTTTACAGTGAATTGCTGTGATTACGCGCTATGTCGGTGTCTGCGACGAGTCCCGTATGCCACCATCTTCGCCCTGCTCGTCCTCGCCGGCGGGCTGGCGTTGATGACGTACGAGATCCTGCTCATTGACGATACCATCGAAGAAATGTTCAGAGGGACCCATCTTGACCCCCACGTCACCAAGGAACCAAGCAAGTTCTACAAGGGGTAAGATTAATCACGGTTATACCACTTTTAGGAGTACCGTAATGGGGGTGAATACCCCCCCCCCCCCTCCACAAAAGGGGAAAACTGTTTGTACACCCCCCGAGACATCCCCTTCTCCCGAATGATACATATATTTTTTTCTCTTTATTTTTCATGAATAAAAGAATAGGTTTGAATCATTACAGGGGCAAAATAAACTGTGAAAACACTTCCAAATTCATTCCTATTCACGTTGCTCTATGATAGTCCTACTTCAATGACTTCAGTATTCATTGCATAATGGATTGCCAACTCATTTTCAAAACTCTTATTGCGTAATCTGTCTGTAAATTCTTCAGAATGTAAGTTTCTCTGGCTTTAGCGTCACTGCCTCAAACAAGGCGCGGAAGCGCTCAAGGAATTTCTCCCTACCTTGACCAATTATTTACGTCACCTGGGTCGAGTGTGACAAACGTAGATTTGTGTCGTACCCAATGATGTTAGTGCCATGACAGGGATTCGAACCTCGTACCCTTTGATAGCAATACCTCAGTCACACTGCCACACCGACCGATTCTAAAACATTCTGTCGGTTTGGTGTCGGTCTCTTTTTTGGTATGACTGAAGTATTAATCCGGTTACTGAACCAAGAGACCACAACACGTCCGTAATGCATGAACATGCGTGGTTAGAAACACTGCCAGGGAAAGTGAACTCCTGAATGCGGGGGTACATGGGAAGAAATTAATGGCAGATGTAATATTAGGTCATGATTAACCGCACTAAGTTATGTTGGCATGTTATCTTTGATCTAAATTGACAACGTCTTTGGTGGGTAATGACTTCGTAGTTCACATGAGTTCATTGAATGACGATAGTTGCAATTTATTTAGGTCATTGCATGAGTAATGTAGACATACAGAGTAGGATTGTACGATGTTGCATGATGAATAAAATGAAGTTAGACAGATGATTAGATAGGTAGATAGATAGATAGATAATGTAGGTAGATAGATAGATAGGTATGTATGTTTGTAGATAGATAGATAGATAGATAGACAGATAGATAGAGAGAGAGATACAGAGTTAGGCAGATATATCGACAAAGGGAGGGTAAAGGGGCGGGAGGAAAGGAGATACGAGAGGTAGACAGATAGCGAGAATACATTTGAAAGCCCCAAATCCCATGCGCCTAGGAAAAGTAGTAAGGGCTGATGTAGAATACTGAAATATACATTTGTTGTATTTAAAATAAGTAAGTAACCAATTCACAATTGTTATTGTTATAAAGAAAATAAGGAAACAAATCACAGAAACAAACAAAAGAGTCTAGACATATTAAACGTAAAGGTAGAATCGTCCTTTTACGCAATAATACAAAAGTAGAATTAATAACGTCGCTTGTCAACGCCTCTCATCTCCGACTGAATCCTGCAATTCCCAAGTGCTTGAGATGACCAATGAGGGCTGATGTCTGACTCTGAGTGATGATGTTGTTTAGTATTGGGTAATTACACTAAACAAAGACCAATGATGAATTGATTGATCCATCCATCAACTTAATTACTCTGTAGATGGGTAGGAAAGCTCGACCTGCTCTAGCGATTTTTGGAACCCATGTCTGTCTGTAGGGATAGTTATTATGGCCACTTAAAACTTATTAAGCAATCATTTAAACCCAACAAAACTTTTGAATCGCTTTAACTAATATCGACTTTAATGAATACACAGGAATAGAGACATACATGTAGTACTAAGATACACGGGGAAAAGAGATGATTTGATCTGTATGATATTGAGCTGGATAGAGGGACAGGAAAACACAGAGTGACATATAGATATATAGATAGAGGGAAAGCGAGCTAGAAACATAGATAGATAGATAGATAGATAGATAGATATGTAGATAGATAGAGAGAGGGGGAATGTGGTTGAGTAAAATGGATAGATTGATACAAGAAGAGAGAAAAAACAGAATGCTGACTACAGACAGAGTGCAGCCGAATCTCGAGGCCCTATATTTCAAAGAAGGATTTAAACCATGGACCCATTTACGTGCCTTACGAATGATTAAACCACAATTATGGCGGTAAGGTCTTTGTCGAAGCCGCCATTAGCGATTTAGTTGGGGGAGAGGTAGGAAATCATATCTCGCGGCCATATTTAAAATCGATTTTTATTTTACTCTCAACTCAAAACTGGTATTGTATATCATGTTCCATGACGTTCTAATCTAAAACTGTTGACAGCGTGTTTGTATTATTATTTGTTACTCTCGGTGACAAATTAACCCTCAGCCCACTGTGAACATTTTTTCTCAAAGTGCCCCGACGTACATAATGCATAAGGGTGCAATATTTTGTCAGAAGAGCTAACAGTTTTATTTTTATATCAGTATCTAATTTTAGCGAGCGTAAAAAGTTTTAGTAGACTTCATTAAAATTGAATTTGTCATCTAAATATGCAAAATAATACATGTATACAAGTATAAACCGTGCAGAAACCGTGCACCTCGCTGCCCGGATGTGACGTGGTTGCCCGAATATTGGTAATTCAAAATTAGGAGGGGGCAGCAGCCCATCAGCCCCCATCTCATACACCTCAACCTATTATAGAAGATCCATCCATGTACCGACAATGTGACTTCCAGCTGGTTCGATTCGACTTGAAAGTTGGACTAGCATGATGCTCCAACCGTTTAAGTGTTGCTGATGAAGAGAGGGAGGTCCCGTTCATCTTAGATTACAGTTGACATTTAGATTCGTCCTATTCGTCCTCCCGGGGGCTATTTTGAGTGAATCCCGCATCCCCGATCCAGAAAGTAAGCACTCATCAAGCTAGTCATAGAGTGCAGACAACACTCCCTCCTATCCCAACCATTGGTGTAGCCAGAAGGGACGACGTACATCTACCCTGTTCTATTGATAATAGACATTTAGGGATGATCATCAACTTAGTTTGTCTGCATTTAACATTTATGCCGACAATTTATTGAACATTTTGTCGGCACATCCGATCTGGGAAATGCAAGATATTATTGACGTTCAAACTGTCGGTATAGGGCTGACCCCTCCCCCCCCCCCCTTTCCCTACGGGACAGGCTGGCTACGCTTATGACACCACTCCTCCAATCCTGCACCCTTTTTGGAGAAAAAATCGTCTAAATTTAGCAAAATTTTCATTCTTCGTTATTCGTTGAAACTATTTGTTATTGCTGGAAATTATGGACTCTAAAGATTTAAAACTGGAAGGTTGGTATTTTGGCAATAGTGCCCATCCGTCTTTAGTCGACAAATTAATGTTGAGTCTAAGTGTATAAGGGAGGGGGGGGGGGACTAAATTATCTTAACAAGTATACTGAGAAGGGTTGAGACAAAATTTGAAGTCAACAAGTAAACAAACAACAAACAAAAAAGCAAACGAGTAAATGGTTAGAAATAAACAATGTATAACGACAGAAATGTTTAGACAAGTACGTGACATTGCCCCCTCTTCTTGCTCTCTCTCTCTCTCTCTCTCTCTCTCTCACTCTCTCTTTCTATATGTTTCTTTCTCTCTCTCTCTCTCTCTCTTCCTCTCTTTCTCTCTCTCTCTCTGTTTCTCTCTCTCTCTCTCTCTCTCTCTCTCTCTCTCTCTCTCTCTCTCTTTCTCTCGTGACACCTTTTACAATGTATATGAGCATACTTTAGTTGAAAAATAGTGTTCCAAATCATGGAGGATGCTTCGGCCAGCCCCCGCCCCCCCCCCATCCCTCCCATCAGCAGCAGATGATTTTAAGATCCAAGATGGATATGATTTGCTCCTCTTTCCTCTCTTGAGATGGGTATAAGCGATGATTGACAGCTCTCTTAGTACGGGTTTGGATGTGAGAAGGCAATCAAATTAACACGACCCACGTGGCAAATCGTATCAACGTGTGCCGCTTACACGTCTTAAAGGTCCCCTCCATAAGGTCTTCAAGTACTGCTTGCTCTGAGTGACATGTCCCAATTTTTATTTTTCTCGTGCTGCGTGGTCTGCGTCTACATGTCGATTTAGTTTAGAAAAAGCATTTCTACTCTTTTCCATTGGTGATGATTTTGGTCATGTTGGTTTAGGTATGCCAGGTAGTAGTAAATATTTATCATTGGTAAAGCGTCTATAAGGCCTGTTCGTTTTGCTCTGAGTGGTATGTCCCACTTTTTATTTGCGTTGGTGTACATCTACATATCGATTCTACAGTTAAAAATAACATGCTCCTTTCTTCTTCATATTGTGTTCTATGAATATCAATAGCAAACGGAGCTGGTGTTGAAGTTGCTAAAAAGTAAATCGTTGTAGAGGCCTCTCCGTGTAATACTTCTAGTCCACCTTAATGATAATACCTAGACAGAGGCGGCGCTCCGAGGGAAGGGGGGGGGGGCACAGCCCCCCCCCCCCCTACACACACACTTTTTCACGTACCTAAGAGTGCCACTTTTTTACACCGGAAAGTGCCTCTTTTTCTTTCCGGTAAGAGTATCTCCAAACACTGATACCTATGGAATGTTGCCTATTTAATAAGCCTTCTTGCTTTATATCGATCGACTTATCCTTTTAATCACGTTTTGCTTTCCATACGGTATGGAACATTAGTGCCAAGACACATTCAAACGGAAAAGATTTAACAGATGCATCTTAAGATCCTCGCGACATGCATCAAACTCCCTTAGTATTAACAGCCCTCATTTATTTTCAATAGGACATGAATGTTTGCCAATAATCATAGCCTCCGCGCATGTTGCTATGCAAGCGATGATTGCATGTTGTTAATATTTTCTAAACTTCATTTGACTTTGCGAGAAAAAAAGATGTCTGACATAAGGAATGTCTCGAATTGAAGGCGTTATCAAATTGCGGTTGGTGAATGGGAGATTACAAAAGAATGTAAATCATTAATAACGATAATAATAATAATAGTAACATGGTAGAGGGCCCAAGTAGCCATCACATTAGTACCCCAGCTTAATGAATAGCATTTTGTTAAGGCTATCTTTACAATATTTGTTTAGAGATAATGCATACACTGTGTTGGTTCACGTTTCTTTATGAATCATTTCCATTTCCAAGTTTGTTTCTTGAAGTTTCTATGTATCTTGAATTGGCAAAAATACCCCAATGGTATGTCACACCAACTATGCATAATGTTTTTTTGAAATCATGTCCTCAAACACATTCATTTCATGCAAATGAAGGGCGGTGGGTGGGAGGGGGGGGGGGAGCTTGATTCGTCATGTTCGAAACGAGTGGGAATTCCCCTGACACAGTATAACCAATATGAAGGTTCTCTTCCATGAAGGGGAATGGAATATACTGTCGTAAGTCATCTCCTGTATGTTGTAATCATCCTCAAAGTCATGCCGAAAGGTGAAAAACTTGATTTGAAAAGAGTCAGAATTCCCCTGACGCGATAGCTAATAATGGTCCACCACACAAACGGTGAATGAAATAAACCCTTTGCAACCATCTTTACGTAATGTATTTTGAAAATTTGGTCCTCAAGCTTATCCATTTCAGGCTAAAAAGGGGAAAACTTGATTCGAAAAGAGTTGGAATTCCCCTGCCGCGATAACTAATAAGGTTCCAGCACAAAAACGGTGAATGAAATAAACCCTACACAACCATCTCTACATAATGTATTTGAAACTCGGTCTTCAAACTCATTTATCTCGCGCGGAAGAGGGTAAAAAGCCTCGATTTGAGGGGAAGAGTCATTGAATTCCCATGACACCGGGGCCAATAAGCTCACCATTACTAGAAACATGAGCATCCATTAGTCTGTAAGAACACACGAGGTACAATATACACACCTACCAACGAACGAGAGAGAGAGAGAGAGAGAGATAGAGAGAGAAGCATTCATTGCATTTGCCGCCCTTTCAACATATTCCAAGCTGAAATTAACATTCGGTCGATACGAAGCAGAAAGAATGGAGAACGCGGGGTTGAGTCACAGAGCTGTTGGTTTTCTCTCGTATTATTTCCCTCTCTTTTTTTTTTCTTCCCGCGCTCTTTTTCTCCCCTTCGGCTGCAGCGGGCATTTAAATTGCGAGCCATCAGAATTGCTTTAGGTGGGGCCCCCTTCGAGGGGCGCGGAGTGGAAAACTACATTTTTGGGTGGATGTTTGTGTGTTCAACTCTCAGTAGAGAGATCGAAATGCATATTCTTTGCTTTTAGAAGCTCCATTCTGTCTTGTGCTGCGGGCTCGCGCTATAGGGTGTCACGAAAGGATGTAAAACTGAGGCAGAGAGGAAAGATCTTTTAGGCGAACCTGCTTTCTGCATGAATCGTTTTCAACCGTCGCAGTCGAACTCCAGACATACACTGTATGCCATTACTAGTCTACTTATTCTAGAAAATACGGAATTAAAAAATGGGCAAATGCATTGATGTTTCCGACCAATGTTCGCCAATATTGTTTGACCGACTTTGGTAACGTTTTAACTACTAACGCTATTTTTTGTATAAAGATTCATGTAATTCAAGCCATTTTTTCTTTACAATGTATGAATATTCGTCCCAACATTCACATACTTCAAAGAGTTATTCAATTATACAAATTAAGCTTCAGAATGTTGGAGTATATACGGAACTGGAAAAAAACAAATCGTGACACAAAATAATGTTTTAATATCTTCATCAGATAGCGCGCTCCATCAAAGAGAGTGCCTGAATGATGTTCTTCTACTAAATTTCTTAAAAATCAATTTTAACTATGTCATTAATAACTAAATTAATATTATAATATATTTAAAAATAAAATGAATATACAGTGGCATACCCATGGGGATGCGAGGGGGGGGGGGGGCACCTACCACTGGCCAAAACCGAATAAGCCATAATCTTATACTTTTAAGTTGAAGTATACTTGTGTATCCCAACCCGACCAAATTTGATATAATATCATTTTTGTCTTCTCTGCAATTTTCTCTATTCCCCCTTTTCACCACCCTTGCCATCTTCTTTACCATGCCAGTACATTATTGGTGGAAGTACAGCCAATAAATCGAGGATCTTCGCGATGTTTCTATTTAAATTGTCTTTTGTTCTTGAACATTGCATATTCAAGTAAACTTTGAGTGTCTTCGTCATGATTTAAATCTGCTAAAGAGAATGTTGCACATGAGAGCCAGTCCAATTGAATAGTGATGTGACGTAATGTATAGCTGACAGTCGCAACTAAGTACGTAGTCACGTTCTGACTTTAATTAGATTTCGCTTCGTCCATTGTCCTTTGTTCTTCAAAATACCAACTTCAGTCGAACTTACACACTGTAAGTGTTTTTGACACTTTTATTGCAGTGCTAAAATAAAAATGATAAACATAAATGTCAGTCCCATTGAATACAATGCCATTGAAGCCTATGAGTGCATATAAGCTGAGCCCCTCTGCCATCTTGTCTCGTCCTAGATCCCTGGCAACCCGTTAATTATGCAAAGTGATAGAACCGCCCGAGGATACGGGATTTCCTGTCCGTATGCTGCGGTCTATTTTCATGTGCCACAAAATTGTTCTGCAACTATAACAACCGACTCCGCGGCGCGGTTGTGGATCTGGGGTATATAGGATTTAGGACTCGAGAGTCACTGCAAGGTGTGAGCGGAACGATGTGGGCATGCGAGGAAAAAGGGGTATAGTGGAAAACGATGGTGAAAAGTCGGGGACAAAGGGAAGGGAAAGATAATTCTATAGGAGAGCTTCATTGAAGAAAAAAAAAGAGGAGTGGGGGGAACGAGAAGAAGGAGAGAGAGAGAGAGAGATGAAGAAATAAAGGAAAATATGGTGGAGATAATAGTTTTATAATTATAACTAGCCTAACGCTATCGGGATTAAAGAAAAAAATGGAGTGGAACATTGGTATTTTAAAGAAAGTTGTAAAAAGCCATGGGATGAAGAGAGTCGAAAGAGATGAACATAGGGAAAGGGGGAGAGATAAAGGGGGTTAGGGAAAAGGAGAGCAAGGGGGAGAGAAAGAGAGAGGAAAGAGGGACTCAGAGAGGGAGAGAGGGATATGGGAGAGGATAAGGGTTTACAAAGATATGGGTGGGGTGGGGGAACTAAGCGGGTGAGAACAGTCCATCCACCAGCCCTCCAAAAACTAAAGTGTTAGAAAAAAGGGGAAAGAGTGGTTTAAAATAAATAAGAATAGGAGAAGTTTTGAAAGACACTTTTATGATACATCCCTGGGTTATCCACATCAGGGTGATCGGTGTATTAAATATTTATCCTTCTTGGAAATGACGCCTTACATTCTGTACAAGACATTAAACATAGTGAATATTTCATCATCTGACATGAACGAAAGGTCGCCTATTTCTTAATGTGAATATTAATGCCAGTGAGCATAGGGTCCATTCTTTCTACATTGGAACGTCGTTTCTTGACGGGAAAAAAGAAGAAAACTAGAAAGACTGCTATGATGTTTGCTGTGATATTTCAATAAACCTGTATTAAGGACAACGTCAGAAGGGCACAAAGTCGACCGCCAAGTCGGTCGCATGGGATTTTTGTCCGATAGACCGACGTTCTTGTGAATCCTCTGATAATTTTTCAGAAGGCCCGCAAACACGATATTGTCGGTCTCTTGGATGTCGATCTTGTTAGCTATAACCTTGCTTGTTATATGATTTAGGTACCCCCCCCCCCCCCAAGAAAAAAAAAAGAATGGCAAGAAAATGACGACGACAACAACAACAACAACAACACACAACTACACAACAACAGAATACTTGAGTATATAAAGAGTGTGTTCACCTTAACTGTAAACCGTGAGGAGTATCAACTATGTCTAACTGACCACATCGACAAAGTTCAGAGAATGTCAGCGATATTACTTTCCATCTTTATTTACGTCCATGTCTGGACACGCATACTTCATGAGTATGTGTCTCTGTACACACTGGACATGGTCTGGTGATATCGTATATCCAGGGACACTCTCCGTAATAGCAGTAGATGTTTTTTTTCTTGGCTGGTACCTTGTAGAGGGTTGGCCATATAGGGAATTCATTCTATTTTCAATCAGTGTGTCAGGACATCAGCTACGCTTCTCGGTCAACTACCCCAACCAGGCCCCTCGGACAACTGCTCCTAAAGATAACTGTAGGGTTACTACTATGTAACTAATCTGCCACGTCAATAATTAAAAGTACTGTACTTATTATTTAATGAAGTATTACAGAGCAGGAACAAAATATAAAATGAAATACAACTTTTAATGAATACATGCTTGCTTTCGCCTTGATACTCTTCAAAAGGAATACAAACACTAAGTTGCATCAAAGTACCTCATATATTAAATAAAGATGTCTTCAGAGTAATCTTTTCGAAAATTAAAATATTTAAAGTATTGTGAGCTATATTGTCCACGATTCTCTTATATCTCCCAATATAACGGGGAACGGAATATAAAATGATGAACTCAAATGTCACACGATCGTTCGGGCTTCTCTCTTTATCGACATTAGCGCGTATATCAGGTATAGACGTAATGGATTGGTGTTGGATGAAATTAAGCGTGAGCTCATTAAATGTCACTCATATTTGTTTAGATCTCTCCGGACAGGCAAACTGGTCTTATTCAGGGTCATGTAAACACACTGTTGAGCTGATCCCTGATCTGTATGTTTTATTCTGTTAATGACCCATCGATGGCCTGGTTAAATGTCAGATTCTGAGTCTTTAAATTACGTGGATAATTCGACCGAGAGCTGTTTCGGTCCACTCATCTCTGTAACTCGACCTTTTTTTTCGTCACCCGTCGCCAAATTTGATTTCTAATGGGTTTTTTCCTCTTTCATTTCTCTCTTTCATATTTACCTTCTTTCTATCTGTCTATTTGTGTTTCTTTATCTCTCTGTATCGGTACATCTCCCTTCTCTTCCCACAAATCTACTCATAGAATAAGGGGGGTCCTGTTATTTCTAGATTTTAAAATTTAATTTAGATGCAAAATAATGTCAATAATATTGAAGAATAATTAATAGTTTTGATATCTTGTTAAATAACACTGAATAACTTTCGTCAACAAATGATATTGGTTAGAGGTTTGAATTGTCGAAATCGTTTGAGACTGACTGTATTTGTTCTACGCATGTTGTATTTCAAAGTGCTAACGTTTTTTTTTAAATATTATTGTTCCATCTAATTTTCAGAGTTGCAGTTATGTTCTGGGTCTTGATTGCGCTGGTCTCTTTGGTAGGATGCTTTGGACTGCTACTCCTCATCATGGCCTGCATGACCGCGGGACCATCGAAAAAGAACGCATGCGGTAAGCGGGTCATGAAGTGTGTTGGCCGTATTTCTACCTCGGTGGTAAGTTGGATTTGATTTGATTGATTCGATTTTAAATAATAATATTAACGACAATGAGCACATGATTTGAATTGATAGCCCTGTTCAGCTGGTACACCAAATCCCTTCTACCGGCATGTGAAAATTATAAAACAGACAAGAGAAATTACATCACTTTACCAACTATATCCACAACATGTCACTACAATATACAATACACTATTCGGGAACATTTCATTTAAGCGATTTTGAGCTGTATTTAAAAAAAAAGTATAATAGATTGAC
Source organism: Strongylocentrotus purpuratus (assembly GCF_000002235.5). Taxonomy (NCBI): domain Eukaryota; kingdom Metazoa; phylum Echinodermata; class Echinoidea; order Camarodonta; family Strongylocentrotidae; genus Strongylocentrotus; species Strongylocentrotus purpuratus. The sequence continues at coordinate 12,816,325 of NW_022145596.1, forward strand.
AAGTAATTGTGATCTCATGACAGTGTTGTTTTAAAACGATTGGACATGTTAATATGCGAAACTTGTGTAAAAAAATGTTTCAAAATAAATGTACATTAAACAACGAATATGAATAGATCGTGGACAAAATTGTGTATAAAATGACATGATAGGGGAGGGCAAAAACAATGTCCACCATCTCATATCTTGAAAACGAGTGCCCAATTTTTTCAGGAGAGCTCGTCTCATAATAAATGTACTAACACCATTCAAACTAGAATCGACATAATTCAGTGTCGTCTCCGTTGCCGTGAACCATCAATAATTATAAACTTAATAATGATGACATGATATGCTCTGTTAAGAATATTCATATAAATTTTGATATTGAATTCGCTACTCTTAAATACATTAAAGTTCATACATAAATATGTTTCATCGACGCTCATCGTGGAACTCAAAATCATCATTTTATCGTCTCTTATCTATTTGTAAGGCCAACGAGTTTGGTCTGTCCTTGCCTTTTGTAATAATTGCACAAATGAGAAAAGGAAAAATACATCCCCGTGAAAGACGGCCAAGCGTGCTGCATCATGCACATTATTTCGATCGCTTTTTTTTCTTTCATAATATTGTCATTAAAATGTGAAGCAACCTTGAGGTGCCCCTCGCTCCGATCTCACCATATCATTCAAATATCATCCTTTGTAGACTGTCCATTGTTATCCGTATCGCCATGGCAACCGTTCAAAACCAAGATCAATGCCAGACACGCTTTTAGACCTCTGCTGAGCGCCAGAAGGGCATTAGCGTTATGTAGAGGTGTGTAATTAATGCCCTTCTCGCTCTTATGGCAGACGTACTTTGACTCGATTAGCTAAGTGCGACTCATGACCGTGGAGTTCTGGGTCAGAGTCTCGATGCTATCACTATCAAGGGCGTCATTAAAAGGGGTATTGGGGTGTTACACTCCCTCACAATTTTCAGATAGAAATTTTTAAATTTTCATTCTATTTGTAAGTGCACACGAAAAATGTAAATACAATTACAAATTTGAGAACATTTTAGGATCTATTCTCTTTATCAACAATTGTCAAACGTTTATAGAGATAGTTTGAATCAACACTTTATTTGTCTAAACATCGTTCATCTCCTTTGTAAGATCCATTTCATGCCATGCTGATGTTTAGCATTTTGTGATTATCTCTTACGCTCAGGAACTTCTTCTCATCTCATAAATCCTTGTGTATATCGTAAAATCCTTGAAAATGAATATGGAAACCAGTTTGTATACAATCATGCCAACCTCCGCATTCCGTTTGGCAATACCTCATACACAGACAGAGAGACAAAAAGTCCTTTCAAAAGATGCGGTACTCCCTGTGTGCTCCTCCTCTTGTTGTCATGGCAACCAATATTGACATGGATAAAGAGGAACGTGATCGGTTCGTGTGTCTTGTACAAATATTACCAGCATGAATGTGACCTCACATATGCCTTGCCTGCTAGGTTTACCAAACATTAATTTGACGAGGAGGGCTCGTGTTTCTCAAAGATGAAATCGAGAGAGAATCCACCATCAGCAAATGTTTGAAAAACAAAGCGCGGTTTATATATATTCTTTTTACAAATTCGTTTTCTTCAAAAATGAAAATACCAAGAGAATGTATTGAATTCTCCCCCTGGACACGCCTGTTTGTAACTCAATTCAGTTTCTATGTATTTCGATGCCCGTTCTCCGAAAAGAAAAGAAATCAATATTTCTGTTTAAAAAAACAGGCCGCTTTATAACAAATATGAAATGTGATTCTAGAGCTTTCTCATTTGTTATTTCTTCATGTTTGTAGTCCCGTATACCTACAGGTATACCAATGCGGTCAATATTTTTTCCTGGGTATTATTTCACCAAGATTGAGTCTAATTTTATCATTTCCATGATTCCAAACCTCACAATAATTGTGTTATAAACAACCAACTTTTCCAATAACTCTCCAAGGCAGTTTCTTTCAATGCTATCATATTACCAGTATTCAAACTGGATTTTCAACCCAAACAACATAATACACGATAATATATGTTATATCTAAACAAAACAACATGCTAAAAACGAAATGTTGGACGATTCTGCGTTTTTTGACATAATTATGAAGAGAGCGAAAGATAAAATACGTTCTCGGCTGTCTATCATTAATTTCAGGTTTTTCTATGTTATGTCCTCTTCAGTCATCACCATGGCATTTCGATTTTTTGTTTGTTTGGTTAAGAGCGCTGCCCTGGCGTAATTTCTGGGCCGTTTCCGATAGTTCATGTTGACACTCAATAAAAAAATGCATTAATCACAACTGACGTATAGTTATGTGCACAGCGAAGTAAAGGGTTCGTTCCAGTTTTTGCAGAGTTTTTTCTTTCTTTATGGCACAACCCCATAAAGTTTGGAGTTTGCCTACTTTGGTGTGTACCATGTTTGACGAACATTTGACACACTTAGCTATCTTCCTAAGATATTAAACTATCAGTGCTCTTATTTAAAAGGGTGCTGGTGTTTGATTTAGGGAATGTAGGCTACATACAAAGATCAAACTAACAATTGAATGTGAATGTTCTGATGATCTGGATTATAGAAATTAATCTCTCTCTCTCTCTCTCTCTCCCCCTCTCTCTCTCTCTCTTCTGCTCCTCCACAGATGATCATGATTTGTTATTTCCTGTGCGTGTGCTGGATGTTGGGCTGTATCATCCTAGCCATGCCTCTCACCTTCATGCTGATGGTGCAATCCTACTGCGCGGTCCAGAACAACGTCTTCTTGGATACCACCTGCATGGACCTCACCCAGTATGGTAAGCCTGTGGTGATGATGATGGTGGTGGTGGTGGTGGTGGTGGTGGTGGGGTGGTGGTGGTGGTGTCGGTGGTGGTGGTGGTAGTGGTGGTAGTGGTGGTGGTGGTGGTGGTGGTGGTGGTGGTGGTGGTGATGGTGATGATGACAATGGTGATAACGATGATGAGGGTGATAATGATGATGGTGATGGTGGTGGAGGTGGTGGTGATGGTGATGATGATGATGATGGTGGTGGTTGTGGTGATAATGATGATGATGATAATGGTGGTAGTGATGATGATGATGATGGTGCTGGTGATGATGATAATGGTGGTATTAACGATGATGAGGGTGGTGGTAATGATGATGATGGTGTTTATGATGATGATGATTATGATGCTGATGATGATAATGGGGATGGTGTTGATGATGATGATGATGATGATCATGTTGAGTATGCTTCGTCAGCATGGCAAGAGCATCAGACTGAGGCTGGACAGCGAAAGGCGTTGATAATCATCATCACGATCGTCATCATCGTCATTATCATCATATTGTGGAGGTGACCGTGGTGGTGATGTTGGTGTCATGATGATAGTGATAATGATGATGATCGTGGTGATGGTGGTAACGATGATAATGATGATTGTAATGATTCTCGTAATAAGGAAAAGTATGACTCAATATCAACGTCGGTCATTATATTGAAATTTAAATTGATTATATTTTGCTTTGTTGAAGATGGAATCTGTTCTCATGCTACACTTATATGTTCTAGCATTCTCCCCTCTCCCCGCCACAAACACAAGAGCATTACTAAAGGAAATATAGGTCCATGTTATGACATAAACTTCTTATAAACTATCCATCTTGAAACGCTAACCGCATGGACAAACATATCCATGCAAGTATAGTAACCCATATGAAATCCATACATATGACATATAAAAGGAGGCAAAATAGCGAAACGCATAATAGCCTACATACATCGCCGAACAAAAATACCAAATTCGATCGTCTGATTTGGCGCTCCACCGCTCGCGCGTAGCAAACACAATGCCCGTCGTCATGGCAATTCCCGCTTCTTTTCAAAGGATGACGTCCGTCTGCCTTCATGCTGATGCACGGTTGAAAATTTTCCATGAATGCATCTAATGAAACTTCTTGGCTCGGGTATAGAAGAGTATGTTAAGAATCTTTTGATTTTATGATTTAAGGTGGTATTAAAGTGTTTTCATAAAAAATGTATCATTCGATATAGAGATGTGCGAGCACGGGTATAAAAGAGGACATTCATTTTAGGATTGGTGAGGATGCTTGACCAAAGTTTCCCGACGTGCATGTACAAATTTGCTTTAAATATTGATGTTTACAAAACCTGATTGAGAGAATACTCGGTCGCAGTTTAGTTTAAAGTGACAACCAAAAAGTAGGTTGAGTATATGCACCTCTATTAATATTCAAATATCAACAACTTTGGGGTCTATTTGAGGTAGGAGTTGCCTCTGTGTTTGAATTTACCATGATTAATGTAGTATTTAGTTTCTTCTCATGAAGTAACCATGCTATGTCAATGGGCAGTACAGAGTTTTTAGAAATTTAAAGCTTCGTGGATTGTACGTAAGCTGAATTTATGAGTGTAAACTATAGTGATAAACAAATCAATTTGATATTATTTTGAAAAAGAAAAGCTCCTAAATAACCTCTTTACAACAAGATAAATAAATAATTTTTATTAAAAAGATTATTAAAAAAAACACATCTCGTCTAGCTACCTGTTTATCTCTAATCTCGTAGTCTCACAGTCTCTCGTAGGCACTAGACAGTCGCGCAAACGGTTATATTCGATTATAAAAAGATATAAATGCCTGTCGAGAAAGGCTAGTCGTCATCTACCATTTCCGAATTGAAATGTTAGTAGCATCTGAGCCCAGCCTTTAGAATGGCTCAGATTCTGACACCATTACTGAGCTGTGTTTGACACGATGTCTCACCTGTTCTACCATTTATCATGTGACTAACACGTCACTTATACACGAGGACATGTCATTTACATCACGTCGCATGTTTTGATAGTACCAGGGGTGGCGTCAGAGTATTTGTGCAGGGGGGGGGGGGTAAATCTCCATCAAACAACAACCCCGGAAAAAATGGGAAAAAAATTTGCCGACATTTATCGTGTTCATCGAAATCATTAATTTATGTGAGTCCTAAAAGAATCGTCTTTTTCTGGAGCAATTTTTCAAATCAGTTTGATAAAGTCCCTGCCCGCCCCCTCCCGTAGCAAACGAAATTCTATCCTTTACATCTTGTACTTGTTATGATTTGTCGTAGTAGAATGTTTAGACGAAAGTGCTAAAGTTTCCTGAACAGAATCTATAACATTTTCACCGTCCCATGTTTTCATCATTTATTTCTATTCATGAATATATATTTTGTCGCCAATAGATAGCAAGAAACGGTTCAGCAATGAGAATGAAGCAAGTTTTCTTTTGGGGGAGGGCATTAAATATTTAGAGATGTCCGTCAGGCCAATATATCAATACAAATTTAACTTGGTTTTTGGCGAAACTTATTTTTCAAGTCATACCCTCTTTCTTGTCGTGAAGAAAATAGAATTTCACTAATGTAGGGGTTCGTTCGTTCGTGTCTCCTTAGATCAAGATAGTAATGTAAAGTTCCTTAACTTAGAAGTAAATTAAATTAAATTAAGTTCTTCCATCGCTCGATTGCTGCAATGGCCGTTTCATTAACAAGGGACAGGTCTTCATCTGTGCAACCCGTTCCGCCGCACTGCAAGAGGTGGTCCATCGTCTGAGTCTCTCCGCAGTCGCAGAGAGTATCTCCTTCATGGGCATAGCCCCATCTTGCCATATTGACCTTACACCGTCCCATTCTCGTCCGCATTCGATTTAGGCATTGCCACTCCGGCCACTTCAGGTTAAGACCTTTGATGAGTACGGGCTTGACTGATGGTGGAGGATTCTGTTCAGGTGGTGGGACAGAATCGAGGAAGCTGTGTCGGGATATAAGTCGTTTGTGGGGTTGTAAGTATCCGTGTAGCATGTGTCTGTCATCTGTCGCCTGCTTCATCCGTTCCTTTAGGCAGGTGTTAGTGCGCCTTTGGTTAGGAGATCCAATGCCAGCGAGGTGATATATCTCCTCAACTTTTGTTGGTTTCAGACATCCTGTTATCTTTCGATATGTGTTATTGAGTGTGGTGTCAAGCTTCTTCACATGGGCTGATCTGCTCCAAACTGGGCAAGCATATTCTGCGGATGACATGCATAGAGCAACAGCTGCACTTTGTACAGTTTTGGGGTCAGCGCCATAGTGTGAAGATACTAGCTTCCCGATGATGGCATTTCGAGATTCTACTTTGCCTATTGTCTTCTCGATATGTTTCTTGAAGGATAAAGTGCGGTCAAGTTTTACACCTAAATACACTGGATGCTCGCAGTGGTTAAGTTGCACATTGTTCCACTTTAGCTTCAGTTCTCTCTTTGCCTCCCTGTTCTTCAAGTGGAAAACACACACCTGAGTCTTGGATGGGTTTGCCCGTAGGTAGTTTGCTCTGTAGTACTCCGAAAGGCTTGCGAGCGCTGTGTTGAGATGGAGTTCAACAGCTTCGAAGGTACTATGCTGGGCTGTGATGCAGGTGTCATCTGCATAGATGAAGTTTCGAGTGTTCTCTGTTGAAGGGATGTCAGCAGTGTATATGTTGTAGAGTGTTGGCGCCAGGACGCCACCCTGGGGGAGACCGTTTTTCTGTTTCCGCCATCTGCTCTTCTGCCCATCCAGTTCGACAAAGAAGCGTCTGTTCTGCATCATCTTCTGAATGAATCTGGTGAGTTTGAGGTCATTTGTGATGTCATGAAGTTTTGTCTGTAGCCTTCGGTGATTGACAGTGTCATAAGCCGCAGATAAATCCACAAATACTGCACCTGTGATGAGGTTGTTCTGAAAACCGTCTTCGATGTGTTGGGTCAGGTTGAGAAGTTGTCCCGTGGTGGATTTTCCTGGTCGGAAACCTGCCTGCTCACAGTTCAGTTGGCTGTCAACGTGAGGCCCAATTCTGTTGAGAATAAGGCGTTCAAGCAGCTTGTATGTTTGGCACAGGAGCGAGATCGGTCGAAAGTTCTTGGCTTCGTTCGAGTCCTTTCCTGGCTTGAGGATAGCGACGACTTTGGTTCGGAGCCACTGTTTTGGGACACATGTGTTCTCGATGCAGTTGTTAAACATGTCTAGCAGCCATTTCTGTGCTACAGAGCCCATGTGTTTGATCTGCTCCGATCTGATGTCATCGATGCCTGCCGCCTTGTTGACGTGTAGCGTGGAGATACCTTTCTGTAGTTCTTCTTCAGAAATAGGTCTTGTGAAAAGAGACATGTTCTGGTCAACTCCAGGTAGTTTGTGCCTGTGTGAATTAGTCGTCTTGGGGGCCTTTCCATTTTTCAACAGCTGATTTGCTACTTCGTCAGCCGTAACATTATAATGCTGTTGAGCTCTGGTGCTGTCAATTCCGAGCTTGCGTATGGTGGCCCACGCTTTCCTGCTGCTGTGTCTTAAGTCTGTTGTTTCAATCATGTGCTGCCACATCTGCCTATGTCGTTGAGATATCCTTGATATAAGCTCTTCTCCAAGGTTGATGGTATCCTCTGAGAAGGCATCTGTGTCGTAGGCTGTGGTGTAGTTTGCCAGAAGCTGACTTGATTCCTCATCGATGCCTGGAATGTATGTCGTGCGGCAGCCTCTTGGGATATGTGTACGTGACACCTTCTTGACTATATCTATGAAGGATTCATAGTTCTTTGGATCTGCAGGGAGATGTGTTAGGGCATGATCAAGGTGTTCGGTGAAAGCAGGCCAGTCTGCCTTAGCAAAGTTGAACCTGCGCTTGAACGGGGTCTTGTTTGGTGTGATAACTGCAGTCAGTTGAATGCCGATGGGTCGGTGTTGGGATCTTGGAATCGGCTCAGCTACAAACTTACGACTGGTGGGAGCAAGCAGCCTGCTGCAGAAAACTAGATCCGGGTTGTAACGTCTCTTCCAGCGGGCACTGGCGAAAGACTTTGGGAGCTTTGGATCGTGGATTAGTTTTAGGTCGTTGTTTTGGGCCCATGTTTCAACTAGTGCTCCATCATCTCCAGTGGTATCATATCCCCATTGCGTGCTGTGGCTGTTGTAATCGCCAATCACAATATGCCTATTGGTAGTGGTGGAAGGATACGAAAAACTTATGTTTGGTGGCTTGTAGATGGAGGAGATCGTTAGTCCTTTGATTTTCACATTCAGCACTTCGATGTCGTTATTGTGGGTATAGGATGTAGAATCCGGTCTGATCTTCTCGTTCATGAAGATAGCACTTCCATATTGGCGATGTGGCCGCTCGATGGCAAGCTTCATACCCTTGATCTTGGGCCGTGGATTGTCGCTGCCGCGGTGAGTCTCTTGAAGACATAGCACATCGCAGTTCATTTGTTTGCACATATGTGCAAGGACTTCCTCCTTGGCATCTGATATACCTTCGGCGTTCCATAGAATGTAGAATGTTTAGACGAAAGTGCTAAAGTTTCCTGAACAGAATCTATAACATTTTCACCGTCCCATGTTTTCATCATTTATTTCTATTCATGAATATATATTTTGTCGCCAATAGATAGCAAGAAACGGTTCAGCAATGAGAATGAAGCAAGTTTTCTTTTGGGGGAGGGCATTAAATATTTAGAGATGTCCGTCAGGCCAATATATCAATACAAATTTAACTTGGTTTTTGGCGAAACTTATTTTTCAAGTCATACCCTCTTTCTTGTCGTGAAGAAAATAGAATTTCACTAATGTAGGGGTGTTAGGATATTACATTTTGTTTAGTGATTGCCAGTTATATCGGTATTTACAGACTTGGTTTTCCCCTCATGATCAATATTTCTAAAAGTACCATGCATTTGGGGCGCTTATGCAAAACCTAAACAAAATGTTAATGATGAAAATAAACATTGAATATAATACCCCCCCCCCCAAAAAAAAAAAAAAAAAAAAAAAAAAAAAAAAAAAAAAAAAAACGCTAGTTACATCTTATCCATCGCACAAAATACACAAAACCATGTACATTTTGCCTGTAATTGAACAACAACCCTTTTCCCGAGCACTGTAAGATGAATTCAAGCACACTTTAATCAATCTAAGCTATTACAGTTTTTTACTTGAAAATGCTTTACAGTACATTAAAAGGTTTACTGTGCACTTTGTTAAAGTCTGTCATTAATATTAATTTGCGCAGAGGCAAAAGGGCGTTATCTCCTAGTGTTAACGCCCTTCTATAGCTATCAAAAAAGCGGACTATATAAATAAAGATAATAATGTTCTAAATTGATTATTCTTTGGTAACGGATTTTATTTTCGTTGCAGGTTTCGTTGAGGCACCAGACACCAACAGCACTGTAATGATGACAACAACGCCTAGCCCCAGCATCAACGGGCCAGTGATGCCTTTAGTGGCCAAAACGGTACCCAGCATCTGTGGGTCGAATTTGGAGCAGTTCTGTGACCACGTAAGTTACCCCTTCTCTTCTGCTTCTTCCCCGTATTCTCCTCTTCCTCCTCCAGCTTCTCCTTCTTCCTTCACCCTCCTTCTCCCTGTGGAAATGTAAGTGATTCATTTTCCTCCTTCTTCTCCTCCACATATTGTCTTTATTTTCTCCCTCTTCATCACCATGTCCCTCGATCTCCCCAAGCACTCCTTGTTATGTTACCCTTTTCTATTTTTTGTCTTATCCTTTCGTATTTCTTCTCCCTCACCACCCTCCTCTCCTTCACTTTCACCTCCTCTCTCATACTTTCATCCTCTCCTTGCTTCTTTTCCACCTCTCTTTGCTCTTCTGATTTCCCCAAGCCTTCCCTTCCCATTCTTCACAATCTCCTTTCCCCTATATTTTCGTCCCTTCAATCCTCCTCCTCCATCTGATCTTCCACTTCCATCTTTCTGCTCACCAGCTTCATCCTCTCCTTCTATCTTTCTCGTCTTCCTGTTTTCCTCACTCTTCCTCTCCTCCTTTCTCTCCACCCATCTCCTTTTTCGGCAGTCTCTCACAGAGTGTTATGTCTCCTTAAACATGTTAAACCCGAATCAATATCGGGATCCATTTCTACACCAAAAGTAACCCTGCAATTTTTAATTCGTTAAACGCAGTGTGTGTGTGTGTGTGTACTGAAGATGTGTTACAGGTAAAAGGGTTAAAGCAATCTAATTTTACAGTGGAAGAGAAGGGTTTACAACCATAAGCCCCCCCCCCCCAAAAAAAAAGCATTCAAAATTGAGAAAAATCAGCCAAAAGACAGGAAGAACAAAAAAAAAAAAATAATAAAAATATATAAATACAAAAATATTTCCGACTGTTTGGCACCTTAAGGGCAATACAGCATTTTTTAAAGGCCTAACCATAGTACAATCTACCTGCGTTTTATTTTTTACATTGAAAATGCAGGCATGAATAATAGAGGTGAAAAATAAATCGACGGCATTTCACGAGCATTGCCCAACCCAAGCCAAGTTTTACGACTGTGTAACTTGCCTAATGAAAGGATGTTCCCATTAGGCTGCTCTCTCCTCATCCAAAGTTAAACTGCGTCACTGAACTGACGTCCAACGCTACCATTATCTGGGCATTCAAAATGTGCGTTGCTGATTAAAATTGCAGTTTCGCAACGCATGATTTTCTTTAGATCAAAGACTCACATGTGTTAAAGGGACAATGTGCATTGCAGTATGATACGGATTCAAATTGGAAAAGTGTTGGAAGCACGTTCTGCTATAATTATAGTCTGAAATTGGTTGTGCATCCTGATGATGAGGATAGGGGTAAAAATTATCTAGAAGCATCATGAGGATGTAGGATGAGGGTGAAGGATGACGAGTTGAAAGAGGGATGAGAGAAGAGAGAGAGAGAGAGAGAGAGAGAAAGAGAGAGAGAATGAGAGAGAGAGAGAGAGAGAGAGAGAATGAGAGAGGGGGAAAATGAGAGAGAGAGAGAGAGGGTGGGGGCGGAGGAGGAGGGAGGCGGGCTGAAAATATGACATAAGAAAAGTGAAAAGAGGGGAGGGGATATGGATATTGCAAAAACATGTTGTGGTGTAAGGCAGAGGGATAGATCTTTTCTGTATTAGATTGGAATGCCTATTCCAAAAGGGGCGCCGATAGACAATTTTTAATAGAGGGTATTGTAAGATCAAATTAGACCATTTGCAAGAGGATGGTCGTAAGATTCCAAACTTTACCAAGAGAATTAGAAAAAGACAAAATTGCGAAACGATGATAAATTTTTGCAGTTTACGTAATTGCCTACAGAAAATATTCAAGGAGACGTCACAAACGTCCCCAGTTTCACGCCTGCATAAACTAGTCCACATTATACTTGTGAATATTAATCACAACACATAGGCCTACCGAGAGGGATGATTATACATAGAATGCACACTGTCTTGGGTGACATTAATTTGGGATTTTGAGAGGACTAGGAGACACCGTCTTAAAGAACACACGAATGACCCATTTTTAATTTAACACTATTTAATCATTGGGTAAAAGAAGTACAGAGGGATAAGAGAGTTTAACGTATACATGCATATTGATGGTCATCTTATTACAACTTTTTCCTTTTTGTAACCTCTGTAATTTTTTTTGTTTCTGATTTATCTACAGAACGAGGATATATCGTTATCTGTGTACTTGACCGTCACCGCAGCCGTTATAGTGGTTCTAGCTCTGGTAAGTATATATATATCTTTATTTATATGTTTCTATATCATTCAAATCTCTGATGAAACATTTATGTAAATGTAGTTAATCCTGAAGCAGGGTGGTCTATTCACCATTGACGACCTGCATATACAATGCACAGATACAGCAGATAAAAATATATGCACTAAGGAAAATAAAAAACCGGTTCGTAGCAATGCCATTTGAAACTTGAAATTCAATGCCTGAATACAATGATTAAAACTATAAATATCTAGAAACCCATTAACTACTGCAAACAGTAATAACCAGTAGCTTAGCTGATACAATCCCTTATACAAGCTACCCTTATACTTCATGGTTATACCGACATGTTTCGTCATCCATTCCTCGCAACAGCATACTCCTAAAATGATGATAGTTAAAGGGGAAGGGCAACGAAAACATTACAACGGCGCTGTGAAAAGCCTTCTGCGCTAAGCCAATTTATTCATTTACTAATGAAAAATACGAGAGGCCAGCAGACGTATGTATGAGATACCAGTAGGCTAATTTAAGAGTGACCTTTTCGCGACCCGTCTCGCCATAGCATGAAGATAAACAAAAGCCAGATGGATGTCAAGGATGATGAAGGAAAACAATAGAAGAATGTGTTATTAGGTGTAGTGGTGATTATAATTATGTTGTCTGGTCCAACATTTTTAAAGATTGAAAAAAATGGTGTGGATTATTGTGACAATGTAGTGAAGGGTGACAGAGAGACAGAGAAATAGTGGGGAAAAGCGGTAAAGAAAAAGAAAAGACAAAAGAGGGAGAGAGAGAGAACGAGAAAGCAAGGAGAGATCAGAAGACATATAAGGTGAGAGAAAAAGAGAGGGGAATAGAGAGATGGAGAGAGAAAAATAATATACTGAGGATGAAAGCGAGAAAGATAAAGCAAAGAGAAGTGCTGAAAAGAGGACAGCAAGATAGAAATAGTAGGTTAAAGAGAAGAAGACTGAGGGTTAACTGGAGAAAGAAAAAAGTAAGAATAGAGAGACATATAGAAAGAAAGGATGGAGGTGTGTGTTTTTTTTTTTACTTACAGAGAGAGATAGAGATTTGAAAGTGACAGAGAAAGAGAGACAGAGAGAGAGAGAGAGAGAAAGTGTGTGTGAGAGAGAGAGAGAGAGAGTGACAGAGAAAGAGAGAGAGATAGAGAGAAAGTGAGACAGAGAGAGAGAGAGATAGAGATTTGAAAGTGACAGAGAAAGAAAAAGAGAAACAGATAGAGAAAGAACAAGAAAGAGAGAGAGAGATAGATATATATATAGATAGAGAGAGAGAGAGTGAGGGTGAAAGTAAAGTAAGACAGATCCAATCCCATCGTGCAATCAGGAGGAATTAGAGAGCAGACGACAGGGTGAATTTAAAAGAACTCAGTTGATATCTACTGCTGATTGAGAAAGACTGGGCCACCAATTAGGGCGCGAAACGGCGACAACTGAAAAACCGCCACACTTTCCCACAACACCCGTAGTCCGTAGTTTAACGTGCACAGAGCCTTTCGGACCAACGTCGCATTCCAAAATCGTCTGCATAATAATATTTGACCATTGTAAATGTAAGTATTGACGACACAAGCGTTACGCTGTGACTGAAAAATACATCTCTTATAGCTGCCTTTTGGCTTTCGTCCTGTCTTATAGGTTGTACGACTCTTGCTCCAGCAACAGTTGCACCATGGTCAATTCCCTACACTAACCGAATTCCAATTCTTAACTACAACCCTAGATCCAGTCCTATACCTAACCCTAACCCTATAACCTAGAATCCAGATGGAACACTAACCTTGAAACTATGATATCTTTTACAAAATGAAAGTCCATAGCAATACGTCGCAGGAGCAGTGTGATCACCCGAACCAGCGGCACACACCTATACTTCAAATGCACAGCTCCCCCCCCCAAAAAGGTAGTCTTTACTGAACAAATCTATATGCCTGATACCTTCTGCGATACTTAGATGGATCGGTTGTGTATAAATAATTGACCGATATCTTGACAACTTCAAAAGGTTAAGTGACCATTTAAAATAGAATCTGGGAGACTCAAAATGCGTCGGTTTACCGTTCCCCGCATACATTTCGAGGCGTAATATTATGGAAGAGAACAGAGGTGGTCATTCCGTCCGCTTGACCTTGTATCGCCAATAAGGTACAAAATGCTTGACCAAACCAACCCTATACGCAGGTCAGTGAATAGGACGATTCCTTCCTTCCGCAATCTTCTGACACAGAAAGGGAACTTTGGCCGAAGCCGCCAGAGACATTTGGATGACCTTTTGGAGGCAGAGTTAGAACCGCGTTCTATATTTTCATGAAATTGCATACAATGACAAGCTCTTCCAAGATTAATCACAGTGGTGCAAAAGTGTGTTCCCACTTTCAAGAAATTGCTGGAACCTGCAATCTTCCCCAAATATGTAATGTTTGGAGAACATGGTTAAAGAGGTCTTATATAATATATAGGTATATATATATAATGTTTCCGATTCTTAAGGAATTTCGTATACCTACAAACTTTTGAAAATTAACCCCTTAAAATAATATGAATAAACACATTGAGAAAGAACTGCGTTCTACTTGTGATGACACATTGCATCCAGTGACAAACTGTCCAAACAATAATCATAGTGATGCAAAATATGTTCACATTCTCCACTCAAAGTCTGATATCCCGATACATCTTCCATGTAATCATCACGGAATTGCAGACCCCTATTTTTGAAAGAATTATGGCAGTATGAACGCACCTGATCTCGGTTCAAGATGGACGGCCATACAGGCAGGTGCTTGGGTGAAGCGCGGGAAGCTGTCTGTTTTTTGTTTGACGTGTCTCCATTGTATTGTTGCATCAGTGCACATTGCATGTCACCGATGAAATATAATGTCATCATGCATGCATGCACGGGTCTTACCGGGTCATAGTTGTCAACTCTTTTGTGGAAAATCACTGAATATTATGATACGAGATCCATCTACCGTAGAAAATAATCATAAATACGCGTCCGAGATACTTGGATCCGAGGTACGTTGTTTAATATTGTGAAATAAAAATTTGAAGTAGGCCTAGTTGCATAAATCCCAAATTATTTTGTCGCGAATTTTAAGGCAGATGATATTATTTAGTGTAAAACAAAATCCTCTTTTTCTAAATTCAACGTGTAAATGCATTTCTAGTAAATATTTGAATTGATAATTTGTAATCATATTTCAAACCTATTTTCTCTCTCTCTCTCTCTCTCTTCTTGGTTATAATGTTGCACAGATCTTCGTACCATCATAGCTAACTAAAACGTTAAATTCCTTTAACAGTAAATTTTCTGTTCATACAAGAAGATACAACATGATTATTTTATACCGCTCTACCAAATGACAATTTGCTTGCCATCATTCAATTCTCGTGAAATATAACAAAATACAAAGTTTGATGAAGGGGCAAAATCAAATGATCATTCCATGTAATCCATTTCCCATTACAGAGCTAATAAAATATGAATGTAATTCCCCTATATCCAAGGGAGGTCCCCTCAATAGCCCCTGCACAGAGATGGAGATTAAGAAAAGATAAGTTGTGTATCTTGTGTCTTTGCCCTCGCATGTCCTTGCTCGAGCAATCAGTCAGATTTGACTTCAGCCTCAGCCACGATATTCGTTCAAAGGGGCCCTAAAGAGGGGCAGCGCCAAAAGGCTGTTAAAAAGAATGAAAAATCGATGTTTTCGAGGGAAGGGCTGCTGAAGGCCAAGACGAAGTGATATTGCGAGTGTTATTGTGCGGAGGGAATGCACATTATGATTCAGTGTATACATGGTGCCTGATCTGTTAGATGCACGCAATTTTCTATAAGTAGAGGCATCGTTAGATTATTATTTTTTGGAAGGGGCATCGACACAAATCGAAACAAAACACCAAAAAATAAACACACCACACCCCTAGCTAACGACTACACTTCTAATAAGCTGTGTACTCACGAAAATACATTTTGTAAAGGTTTGGCGAAATTCACAAAAAATTAATTATAGCAACTAATAATTAATGATTGCCATATGGGATCTAAACTTCCGTTGCTTCATTTACAAAATGTCAGTACGTCAGTAACATATTTATGATTTGTGTGGAAAATACAAAACGTATTACATCAAAAAAAGATGATGTAGAAAGAGAACTTTATTCATCTAGTCATTCTAGTGTCTCAATATTAATGATGATTTCTTTTTAAAAGAAAAGTCAATTAGTATTTATTTCATACGGAGATACTGAACGATCCCAATATCATTACCTATATCACCCATTTCATGATAGGAATTTCCATAAATGCCCTTGGGTATGTCCGTTATAGACAAAACTTGCAATATCTCTCGTTATTTTAAAACTTGCTACCCTGGAAGAACCCCAAAGCCAGGACATTAGCTTATGAACCTAGCAGACGTCTGGCGTCGACCAAGGGAAAGAGCCTTTACAAAGTCTCTTAAAAAACACAGCTCCCCCCATGCTTTATAAATTTACAATGACCTTAATTAGGGAATCTGCATCTTGCGTGGCTGGGCGATATTTGTTGGGAGATTAATCATGGTGGTGAGATAAGATGGGGTCAGATGAAGAGTTGAAATCAAGACGGAAGAGAATAAGACGGAGGAATGGAAGAAGAGCAAGAAGAATAGGTGATGCAGTAGGAGATAAAGAAATACAAAAGATTTCGTGAAAGAAGAGAAAGGTGAGGAATGGGAAAAATGATTAGAAAATGAAGACGTATATGAGATGAAGTTTTAAAAAAATGAAAAGAAAACGAGAAGAGAAAAGAGAGACGATGAAAGCAGTATTGAAAATGAGTGACGAAAGAGAGAAGACAAATCTTTCGCGCAATGTTTTGACAGTCACGGTGAAGAATAGGTAGAAAAAAAGTGGATTATGTAAATGTACAACACGAAAGTTTTACACAATGTGCCCCGCGTTTATGTAATTTCAAATTAGATTACTCTTGCCCTTTTGTATATCTGCATTCAAAACATGCGAAAGGAGAAGGTTTGACATGTATAAAAGCACAAATCTTCTGATACACTGCTTTCCCTTGAGTTCTACATGTCATTGTAAAGGTCGCAGGTGACATTCGTCTCTATGGTACAAATTAGTAGAAAATTGGCAAACTGAAGAAAAGGTCGTCTGGCCTCGCTAGATGTTTTCGTGGAATATACCTCATGACGTTTGTGTTTATTGCTAGAAATGAGATGTGGAAATGGTACATATCCATTTTAAATTAACAAGAACAAAACATGAATATTATGTCATACCCGACACATAGGCTTTTATTCTTCTTCATCTTTTTCATCCCCATCATTATTATCATTATAACCACCTTTATCACCATCATTAGTATCACCATCATCATCATCATAATCATCATCCTCACCATTACCATCATCATCATCACCACCATCACTATCATCGCCATCCTCATCACCATCGTTTCTTAACTTATCTAATTTCTTTTGTCGATTCATCTTCTTCATTGCAGAAAAAGAAAGATTCCTCTATTTGTATACTGCAAACATTATGGTTTGAAGTACACAATACGGTTCCCTCCCCTCTTCATATGTCTTGGTACCGTGGGGAAGTTATTAATAATAATATCGGACAATGTCAATGAATAATTGTATATCATTAGCTTACACGAGTATCTCGAATTAGGTCGGACAAAAAGATGATTGTAGTGAAAATACTCCATATTCCTCATGGTTCAGTGTCAGCGTTGCAGATCACGTCTGTGTATTTAATGTGGCCGATTTTTTTTTATTCCCACCATTATTATCATTATCATCATCCCTATCACCATCATCAGCATCATCATCATCGTCATCATAATCATCATCCTCACCATCATCATCATCATCATCCTCATCATCATCCTCATTATCATCCTCATTACCACCATCATACTCCATATCATCATGCTTCGTTGCTCTAGTCAGTGTTGCAGATCACGTCTGGGTATTTAATGTGGCTGATTTGATAGGATGCAAACTAGCCGTGACTGTGCATACACAATAAGTAGACAGACAGTCCCATGCAAACAAGCAAAAGACAGGCATGTGTCCTTAATCGCGAGCCCTCCCTCACCCTTGGAAGGGACGATGCAAATGTTCTGAATTTTCTAATGAGATTGTTATCGGATAAAAGAAGATTATATGCCATTTTTGTCATGGATTGTCGTTTGTCCTCTTCCAAAAAAATAAATTAAAAAGCATCCCGGTTAAAAACGATCAGTGGCGGGTGCAACAGTGGGGTTCAGGAGCACTTGCCCTCTACCCCCACCTCTCCCCACCTCTCCGTCTCCGACCGAACCAGTTCAACAGTGCTCTTGATCTTCACATGATTATAAACACCGTCTTGTTTGCTCCTCCCGTGAATTAGAGGATTTTATTTGTTTTCCTCAAGCCTGTTGCCCCTCTTCTCATTTAAAAAATGTTGGTTTTGATTTTATTTTTTTATCGCAGTCATTTGAGGACAGAATAATAAATGTTAATTTGTTTTCATTTATACAACATTATCATAATTGTCATAAAAAAAATCATGTTTTTTTTAATAAACATTCAATATGTTTCCTTTTAATCAAGCATCTCTCTATTTTACTTTTTATTTTTTCCAGATCCATTTCTTGATGGCGCTGGCGGCCAATCACACCTACATACGAATATTCCACAAGGACTTGCCGGGTAGGACCAAGTACGGAGGCAACGACTACATCGGACATCGCTACAGCGACGCGGGCATGCCGCTCCAAGAACCGCTCAATATCCAGGACGAAAATACTCATTTCTGAGTCCAGCAACGCTAGAGGGCCTTCTCCTTTTACTTTTTAATCAATCGTATTAATTTTGTTGCTGGTTTGATGACGAAGACGCCTTGCCGTTTTGAGGTCTTGACTCCGTTTAGGGATCTTGTGTAACTTGGAAAGATCTCTCGGAGTATGGTGGTGACATTTTCTAAGTTCTTATGAAGACCGCCTTCAACGGCCTTTTTCTTAAAATGTGATGAGTTCTGATGAAGGCCGGGTTGCCGTTTTTGGAGAAAACAGGGGTGCTTTTTGCTTCTTAAGAAGAATATTTAAAAAAACGAAATACAGGGTTTTGATGTGATACGGGCAAGCTTTTTACGTAAAATTACGTTTATGTTTGAAGCTGCTATTGATGTGACGGTATAGGAAGAGCAAGCCATTCTTCTCACTATGTCTTGTGGGCTTAGGTTTGGAAAGGGGAAGGGATTTGCAGTGAATGGATAAGGAGAAAAGAGGATAGAAATAGAAGGAGAGATCATGATGGAAATGCTAAGAGAAAGATAGAGAGAGAGAGAAAAAAAAAGGTTGCCTATAAATTAAAGCACATTCTGACGTGGTCGGAAGCCTAATTTCCTCCCGCCCATTTCAAATAGAGATTGTGTTCCTGAAAACTAATTCACTAGTTTAGGAGAAATTAACAAAAACAAAGACGTGATGGGGTTGCTTTAGCCCATCCCTTTGAATGGCAAAATCGGCAGCTGAGCAAAGTTTGACTATCCATTTTGTATCCATCTGTATTTACTGCCAATGATGAATATACAAACAGAGGATACTACTCCCGTGCGCTGGCTACACTTTGTGATAATTTACCACTGGTCGATAAGCGCTATTTTGATCGATGTCAATGAACTGACCAAAATTGAGCATCAATATCGAATTTCATTTTTCTTGATTTAAATTCATTAGCTCGATCTGATTTTGCTGTCCATACGGTATGGGATCTCACACCGTGTTTCTGAACACGCTGAGATACCTCACACTTTGTGGACAGCAGAATTTCATTTCAATTCGACGTCCGTGTGGTGAAAGATATATATCTTATACTAAGAAATGCAATGTAATATCTTACACCGTATGGTCAGCAAAATCTGATTTATTGAGACAGGTTAAATCAGGAAGAATGAATTCATTTATTATCCTGTTGTGATCAAAACTAATTTTTAATCAGCATTGTTAGTAATCTTAGCCCTGGATTTGATACATACATGTAACTCTCAAAGTGACAATTCATTGATATTTCATAAAATAGAAATAAACGACTTATTGATAAGAATGATTAGACTAACCAAAGGTAAAATGGCGGGTAAGGAACGAAATCTTTGTATGGGTTCTGCATACAGAGGTTCCAGAGCATGTCAGAGTTTGATTGTTGGACGAAGAAAAGAAATGTCAGAATGAGAAAGATGACGTAAGACTAAAATATCGAAATATGACCCGAATTGTGCATTGTCAATCGACGAAAACTCAGCACAATGACTTGAACGTGACGTCATTCGAGAAGTAATGTATTTGAACATAAATTTGAATTGTATATCTTGGTTTGAAGTAAACTCATATACCAGTAACGTGGTATGAAAATTCTATTGATGTGAAAAAATTGTGAAGAACTTAGCTTGATGTACATAATTTTATCCAAATTTTATTCGAGTTTAATAGTCAGTAACTTAGCTCAAACGTGTGAAAAAATAATGTAGTCGATTGCTGTTTTCTTAGAAAACAACGGTAGTTAGTCATTGAAGAAATTTATATCGGAATTTGAATGTTGCAGATTTTTCACGTGACTGTGTATGTAGTTAAGGTATAGCAAGTCGTCTAGGTGATACGTGGTATTGTATATAGCTTCTATACATGGACATCATGCATTTCAAAACATGTTATTTATTGTAGCTATTGCAGAGTAAATGGTGTATTGTATAATGGCTGACAAGTGAACATATTGTAATGAAGAAGCGATTTTGAATGTTGTATTTTAATGTTGTAACTTTAAGTAGCTCTTATCTTGTCAAGAAACGTTTTCAAAATGGCGAATTTACTCCTGCGACTGTCAGTGACTTTTTTTATTTTGTATCTGTGTGCATACAAATTTTATTTTGTCGGAATTTCCCTTTTTAACTAGGTCTCTAGGAAACAAAGCGAGAATGTAGGAATATTTTGTTTTTTTTCCATCATAATGAAGAATATAATGCTAGCACAATCATAGATTTTTACCTTCAGAAAGCTTTTTAACTTCGAATTCGCTATAGATGGGTAATTAAAATTCTATCCAGCATTGCCGATCAACACTGAGAGGCAAATTCCCTTAATGATTTCATGCAAAAAATATGACAGTGTAATTGGATCATTTCATGTATTTTTACACTAATAATGACAATATCAAAGTGGAAAAGTTACAAGGAATTAGTCCAAAATGTGTGCTGATAATTCAAATTTCATGGACACGTGTTGCCGATTTGAGGAAAATGTCTTGTCTTGGAAGAAAAAGAAAATCATGAATTGGACAGAAATTTTGATAAGCTTCAGAATGTATTAATAAAAAAGGAATCGTTTATAATACCCATCGAAATCTATTGTACCATTTTTCGTCAATTGAAACGAGATAGTGATTTATTTTTCCATGAACCTCCAAATCATCAGCAGATAATCTAATTCTAATTCAGAATTGTGAGCCCGTTACAAAAATGTGTAAACTACTCCTAATTGATTACCTAGTGAGGAGAACGGTCTCTTTAAAGTTTGCCTTCTTATGCTAAACATCTTTCCATGAATTTGCCATTTTAATAGCAACAATGTCAGAGGCACAAAGCGGCTCATGTCCATTGACCATTGTACAATGGATAAAGTGTCGCATGATGAAGAACAGTTAGTCACCGATGCAAAACGGCGGCCATCTTGTGACTTCGGCATCTCACACAGGTGATAACTTGTTGGCAGTGAGCTTGTCATCCTTTGTCACATTTTCGAATAATTTTCAGAGCTCTGGATCGATGTCCTACAGCTACAATCCATTCATGCAAATTGTTGCTTCACAAAAGAAACTGCTCAGCTATTTGAACCACCTGAACCCATCCATGACTTTGTGATAGGCCTAGAAGAAAAAATGTCATTCATGTGATAATTCGTTACACCCAAATGGGCTATTATAAAGGAAGTCGAACACATTCTTTAGCTCCGCGCGCCAAACATGATACAGGCCAGTGAGTATCTCATTAGTGATCAAGCATGTTGTGCTTCTCTCTCACATTTTACACCCGACATCAATTGTACACCCGTCATTAATGGCGACCTACATGGAAGGATGTCTAGCAAGGGAAAGGTAACATGAAGACATTTTTATAATTAATAGGTTATCAAGAAGTAGGTTTAGTTTCGGGATTTAAGAACAGACTGACTTATTTTCTAGATTATCTACAAAACTAAAACTTTGCGTTCATTCTTTAAGAAAATGGAAAGAAACTTGCGGCGAAAACGTTTCTTGGCGTCTATAAACTGTTCACTGCAATCTCTAGACTTATTTGTAGGTCTATAACGCTTATTAAGTTTTCCATTCAATTTGCCTTGTCATTGTTGGTGAATATTATGTGACATGGACATTTTTAATGTTGTGAACTTGTGTAAGTAGGTGTCAATTTTGTGTCATTTTTGGAAAGTTGTGAACTATAAAGCAGTCCGCCATGCGTTGCCATTCGATTCTTATCACTTCGAATTGTCAATATAAGAAAGCGGTACAAGAAAGACCAAAACAAGTGTTGGTAAAAGCGAGTTTTCTGATATTTTGTTTTCGTTCGGCTGGTCGGTATTTTAGAAATGAAGGTATTAAATCTGTGTGCATCAGTAATTGATGAAGAACACAATTTGTTATCCGTTGTCATTAATAATCTATGACTCTAGGTTATAAGCGTGCTGATTTTTTCAGCTGCTGTTTTCATGTTCTGAATTGGTTACTGATGTAGCTCACATATTTTATGGCCTTGATTGCCAAAAGGTGACAATCTAATCAGTATTTTGACATTTTTAAGCAAAAGAGTATTGGCAGAAAATGATGATATCCTTCAAATCTACAATGCGCAAACCTGTCTTTTAACGAAGTTTTGAGTTGTATGATAAAAAGTGTAATTTTTATAAGACCTATAACAAGTGAGGGGATATGTATTTAAATTGTATTTTATCGGGTTTTTATCGGGTTGGATATCTTGTCGAGACTGAGAATAGCATAACATTATATTTTCAAAAAAATTATGTCGGAAATAATCGGTGTTCATGGCAAACAAATATGAGTATGTTAGGTCTGAATATACGCCTTATTCAAAATTAAAAGTAAAGCAGTATGTGAGCGACTACTGCAAAATAATTGCCATCATGATATCGCTTTTTTGTTAAAATTTTCGTTTCTCAGTACTAAAATTGAACATAGTTTCGGTGTAGCCTTGTTTTGTAGTCCATGAGCGAGAGGTAAGGTACGTTATTTAAATAAAATCCTTCGGCTTTAATGTAGAGACATGTAATCAACGTTGGTTAAACAAAAAATCATTCGTCTTTCTATATTTTGTTTAAAACAATCTGCAGGGAAACTATAAGAGGAATATAACGTTTCAAAGAAATTTAACTGAACATAACCTGAGGCTAAAAGCTTTTATACTCTTTCAAATGCGTTTCTCCCCTTTTCCAGTCAAGGTGCTTTTTTACATAACTATCTTCATGAATATTATTTGTATAACCATTATGTATATACGTAGAATGTGCGCATTATCATACTTGCCTGTTCTGTGATTTAAAAAAAAATGTATTTACATTATTTTTCGTGAATACATCATATACTATTATGTATTAAAAACATTTGACTCTTTTGATGAATCAGATAGAGGTTTGCACAATGTAAAGTTGAATAATTTCATATTTTCTGGAGTCAGTTTTATCACGCTTTCTTTAATGCCATTCTTTAAATAATACTTATTTAATTCGATTTTCACTTTTTCAAGAATCTGTGTGTATCAGTAATTTCCCTCAGAACACAACAATTCCATTATAAATCGCACCTGTCAATCCTGCCATCCTTTTGCTATCCTGTGTCATTAATGATTCGTGATTTCGGGTTAAAATCGGATGCCACGGAAGTTTAGCTGCCTTGAACGATGGCAATTGCTGTGTTATGACTTTATTCTGTTTTTAGGCATCTTAACAAGTGGAACTTTAATTAAAAAATCAAAGCATTATTTGAAAAATAACATTTAAAAAGAAATTGCCAATATTTCATTGCAAATAAAGTTTTTTAACTTTACAATGTGGAAAATCTCAATCTGATACTAGTTAGGCCTATAACTGTTCAGTTATTAATGATCAAAAGTGTCAATCTTTTCAAATATCTATAGTGAAATTGTGGTGGGCATTATTAGGGAGAGGGCGATAAAAAACGTGTATTTCGATTTTAAAAAGCACTTTCCTTTTTGGTGAAGTTCAGATAGTTGTTGTAAAAAAAAGAGAGAAATTTGATTTATTTATAGTGGAAAAGTTTGTATACCGAAAAAACAGTATCTGAAATTTGGTGGGCGGGTCACAACTAAGCTGCATAATAATATTATCAGGTGAGGGGTAAGATATTAATGAATGCATTAAATAGAAGTAATCTTATTGAAATATAGGTTTCAGAATAGGGAAAACTAATAAACTTCTCAAAAAATGTTATGACATTCATGTTCGAGCTATGATATCTCTTGTTTTAATGTACTATCATTGCATGTACAATATTGCATGTACAATAATGCTCTATTTGTGATGATTATATCATCATGGATTGGGCGCTACACCTGAATTTGGGGTCAAGTCAATTGAAAAATGGTTTTAAACAAATCTTCATTTTTAAGAATGAATTTTGCAACAATTCTCTTTTGAACTTGGCCCCATATTGCACATCATCATATTCAAGTAAACTACGCATCAATTTTAATGAAAATAGACAATCTTTTTTATTATACCAATTTTAAATATGATAGCACAATACAATGAGAGATATTATCGCTCAAGCTTGAATTTCAGAACTTTTTTATGGGGGTTTATATATCGCAGTGTATCTCTGACTCCAATGCAATATTATGTATTTGTTCAAGCGAAGCTTTTGCCTTTGTTTGATAAGTTTGTCGTATGATTTCTGTTAAAATGGTGACTATCTTTTTATTTAGTTTTTTATTTCTATGCAATGTAACTATGTTTGAAAAACAAATATTTTCGTTTTTCTTATTTTTAACGTTTTGAAATCATGTATGTTGCGTGCTATTCACACCTTAGTCCTAATTCTCACACCAACAGAGAAAATAGTTTTTGACCATACAGGTTGTAGATGAAAGCAAGTACCGGTATATGGTCGAATTATGTTATAAGCCCTATAGCGACATACGGCGTAATGGTAGAATATTATAGGCCTTGTAGTATTCAACATTGTTATTTGTTAACACCCAATAGATAATGTTATGCAATTATTGGGGGAAAAGAAGCCTCACGGTGTGTAGTCCTATACGTTATAAGTCTTTCAGGTTTTAAAGCTAAAGCATTTTAATATTATTTTCGCATGTTGAAAAGAAAACAAATTACACAAGCGGTTTTATAAGATCTATCGCGGAGAGGAATGATTTTAGGGATTTCTAAAATTCATTACCAAGGAGGAGGTGATTATGAGGGGATTCTTGTAGGGAAATATTACCATAATAACATGATAATCAAAATAAGAAATGGTCTTACAGTGATGTCTACATTATTTTTTCCCCTTTTCACTTAAATGCAGTACGTCACATTGACCGTGTTGACATTAATGTCGTGAAATATCTGTTTGTGGATTGTGTCAAATCTGGTTGTAAATAAATCGTGTTGTATGGACTTTCAAAAACAATGCGGTTGTGACGTTTCGATTTGTTTACTATTTTGTTGATAACGCGATCGCAAAGACTTTCAAGATATGAACCTACGGCAATTTTAGTCGCCTTATGCGCCATCTATTATTTTTATTTCTTTATTTGTTTCATTTATACGAACGTAACATCAAACAATAACAAATTATAGCACATATAAACGATGATAATAATACAAATAATAATGATAATAATGAAAATGAAGAAAACGAAAAACAACCCATGTCTGGGGATTGCTCAAAAGAAAAAAAAAAATTCTGAGTAAGTTATCTCTTCACTGATTGTTTATTACGAAGATGACAATGGCATTTGACATAATCCGAATATGATTTATATAGGCAATACAAAACAATAGACAAATAATAAGTATTGAAATAGCTCTCTGAGATGAATTCTTGATAGTCTTTGCTTTCGTGTTGGGTGCAGGTTTTGTTATTGACTATTTAATTGCTTTCAATGCTTTGCTGTAAATTAATCAAATGAAATAGACTAAGGTGCGATGGGAGAATAAAGTGTATGTGGGGGGGGGGGGGGGGGTGCATGGTTGACCAAAGAGCAAGTCTAGAATTCTTAAAGGGCCACTCTAACCCAACTAATATAACTTTTAAAACATGAATACACCTCTACATATTAATATTCCAGCCTCTGATTTTTCAGAAAATCTCTAAATTAACCCAAAGAATGATAATAACCATCCATTTTTCAGTTCCCACGCTTGCTTGGCTACGCCTCTCGAAAAAAGGTAATACGGTCACGTGGCTTGATGACGCATTTGACGTCATTGCGGGCATGTCCGATTTGATAATTTCATAATTTCATAATTAGGAATGACGAAATTGTGTAGTGTCCGTAACGCCTACCACCCCTGCTGTGTTGCTGTTCATAAAATGATAACCAATATCGTTTCCTCCAGGATATTGCAAGGTATTAACCCTAGGGTATGGATGAACAACTTGGGGTTGATGAAACTTCTCTATTGCATACTTCATTTTTGGACCCAAGTGCAAATGATTTTGCACCCTGATTGTGGCTATACCGACACCATCTCTTTTGCCTTATGTCTTCTACATTTCACTTATTATCTCCACATTTTCCTCCTCTACACTTCATCAAGAACGCAGATCGGATCAACCCAAATGCTACCTCTTACAGCAGATTTCATTTAAGGTTTAGTATATTCTCCCCACGCTACTTATTCACATAAAAGTATCATCTTTGAAAAGCATTTAATCTCCGTATATTATCTCACGTTCTCTTCCCCCACTGTAACCACTTTTTTTTTGCCATTTGATTGGGGGCAAGTGCCCCCCTCCCCCGTAGCTACACAACTGCCTAAAGAATACTCTGCATTTCTATAGAAACGGGATGAACATGAAGGACAGAGCAGAGAGGAAAGGAAAAGGAGAGATGGTGTTTGATGAGCCCTTGAACTTCTCCAATGTTGAAGCACCTGTACCAGAGCCAAAGACTGGCCTGTTAACTGCCCCGGTTCCTTCCGGACCACTTCCTCTTATAACCCTCACCTCTCATCGCCTCTGAGAAAACAGGGACTTCCCCTAACGACTAGTCTTCAATTCCAGTCCCTGGATATTTCTACTTTTTTTTTTTTTACAAGATAGCATTATATATCATATTTGTTTGATGCTATAAATAAACAGTATATAAGAAATGTCAATATAGTCCGTTAGTACTATTTGCAAAAAAGTTAAGAATACACTAAACAAAAAATGGAATAATTTAATTTAACTTTTTTTTACAAATTTCTATTAGAAACACGAGTAATGATAGAGTTGGCATTATGTGATAATTTATAGATTCAGAATATTAATTCCATGACAACGGTGTAGGGTACTAGGGATGTTAGAATAGCTAACGTTTTTCATAGGGTGTATACACTTTTCTTGAATATTTTAGTCTTTATAGAATAATTTTATGAATGTAGTAAATGTATAAATAAAACAACTAATAACATTGTACTTCATTACACACAGGTCTTAAAATTTATTTAGACCAATGCAAACAGTACGTGTACTGCAAAAAAACATGA
Organism: Strongylocentrotus purpuratus; assembly: GCF_000002235.5. Taxonomy (NCBI): domain Eukaryota; kingdom Metazoa; phylum Echinodermata; class Echinoidea; order Camarodonta; family Strongylocentrotidae; genus Strongylocentrotus; species Strongylocentrotus purpuratus. Next base: position 12,843,672 of record NW_022145596.1, read on the forward strand.
TTATGACAATTATGACTTGTACCAGACCGAGGTTTTTTTAACATTAAATTGAAACATAATAACGCTTTGAATATTCAATTAGATTTCATTTTTTTGTGATCATATTAAGTCCACAAAATCTGTGGGTGGCAATAACGAATTCTGAACAACACCTTTGTGCATCGCCACTGTCATTTCTGCACATCTTTCATTAGCCAGTGCCTTTAATGATTCATAAATCTGGGTTTGAAGGAAAAAAAAGATGCCCTCGAATTTCAACTGCAAATGGACAAGGGCACTGTTGTGTTCTGAAATAATTATTGTTATGCATAGATTTTGATGCCTTGATTTTACAAGAAGGGAAAATATGATTAAATATTTGTATTGTTTTAAGAAAAGTATTCAAAAAAGAAATCTCATTAAAAAGTGACTCTAAATATAGTAAAGAATGTGAAAACCTTTGATACAAGTCATAACTATAATCACAAATATTAACAATATTTGTTTTCTTCAGTTTTAATTGTATTAATTTCACTTGGGGAAAAAGTTCAAAAATGATGGCCTTTGTGTAATGAAGTACATGAATATTTCTGTGTTTTGTTATTATTTGTGTACTTTATTCATTCAAGTGAGTATGATGTGTGAGTGAAATAAACTGTTGCCCATATAGTTGGACAAAAATTCTCTAACTTTTCATTAAGTGATTGTGACAGTATGATAAGATTAATTTTATATCTTCTAAGAAATTTATTGATCAATCTCTACCAGTGACGCCTGGGCGAACACTACAGTTGTGCCCCATCTCTCCACAAAATCCAAGCGAGAGAGAAAAGAGACCGGGCGGTTCACTTTTATTTTTCATTATTTTATCCTATGTCCCGTGTGGGGGGGGGGGGGATATTTAACAAGAGGCTGATTAATTTATAGCAGGGAGCAAAGCGTCTAAAAACGCAATTTATAAACTATATCCTATATTGGGACGCAAAATTAAAAGATCCTGAGGCAACATAATTATGCGAGGGAGCAAAGTGACTGAGCATTATAATTTTTTTTCTTCTATTTTAAACCGTCAAAATATAATTCCTGATGTAATTTGCCCTGTTTTTTGAGGGGGGGGGGCACATGTAATCCTTAGTTTTAAAATAATATCGTCTTTCTTTTCTCCCCTTTTCCCCTCTCTTTTGAGATTTTTGCGCCCCTCCAAGAGACCCCGCAGCACATGTCCCCTCTGCCCCCCCCCCTTAGATACACCACTGATATTTATGATCCATTAGATTGATCAATAAAATTCTGAAAATAGAAGAAAAAAGTGATATAAATGATGAAAAAATGCGTACACTGCCTGTATTAGGTATTAATATTCTTGACTGTCTAAAAACAAAATATCACTATCACTTCAGGAAAAGAGATATAAAATAAATGTATTCCAACTTTATAGGCAAAAGTATAAGAGGGACTTGTGAGTAGACTAAGCCGAGTGTGATCAGGTTGTTTGGTGTTGTGACGGTTGCTCAGCTTCTGTTTCCTTTCTTCTCTCTAGTTTTGTTTTTTCGTTTGGACATTCCCTGTCATCACCTGATTGATTGATGTGATGTGATGAAGTAAGATTTTAACATTAACCAATGTAAGGCCAAATAAAATTGATTCCTGGTTTCCGACCCCCTTTTCCATTTGTTCTCCTCATTTATTTATTTCTTATATGGGAGGTTCTTATTAAATGAAATGTTTAAGAATTTGAAAAAATGCACGACAATGATTTAAAAATAAAAGTAGTATATTGCATTTTTTGTTTTAATTCGAGTTTTAAAAAAAAATTGATCCAATAGCGATTTAACATATCAAATATTGAATTACATGGACCTCCCTTACTTTGAAGAAGAAAAAAAGTCTGGTTGAGAAACAAGGAATCAATTTTACATGGCCTAACTCTAGACCAAGCAACTATTAGTATGCATATAAACCCTCAACCTCAACCATATTAAACACCCTATACACTGTGTCCCAGAAAGAAAGAAAAACAAAACTTGAAAACCAACGGTTGTGGAGAAAATAATTTGTTTTTCATGAAGTAGAAGTACATAACTGATTCTTTGATTGCATTAATAATATCAAAATCAAAATCCATTTGTAAGATTTGATAAATTGTGCAAGAATTCCATTGTTTGATGATGTACATTCCAAAAAGCAATTAGTGACATTTTCTGGGATGGCGGAATCCTGCACCCTCAATATTTTCCCAAAACCAATAGACCAGTTCACGGTTAGCACATTACTGCAATGACCCCGAATATCCACAGATCTTAAAAACATGAAGAGGTCCCACTTTTTACATTTTGAAATAATCACTCCTACAGCGATGGAGGTGCTATATAAATAGCCTTTGTTTCCCCTTTTCAAAGAATACTTCCACCTGTGTATCATGGATGGCACTGAATGTGCATGAATGAATAATGTTACATAACTTTCATGAACACGTATCCAGTATTTCGTCTCCGTGTATTTCAAAATTGTTCTGCAATGACCTTTATCTGCTCATGCTCAGACTGCAACCGTGAACTGGCTTATTAATAGCCCTCAAGCAATGAAAAAATGCCTCTTTTGTAATTGAAAAGGGTACCAATTTTTGCCTTGCATGCCCACTGAACCATACCTTGAAAGCAGGGACTTGCAGAGTCAATAGTTTTTTTTCTGGGACGCACTGCATATTCTAAAGGAAGTCCAAGATAATTTTTAAAAGCTCTAGCAGGGCTTGAAAATAAGTCAAGTCATTTAAAAATCTTAGATGTGACGGGATAAATTTTTTAAAAATTCTTAAAAACAATTCCTGAATGGAAAAAAGACCCCAAAAATAAACGTTTCACTATAATATAATCAATTATTCCAATCGAGTGAACAAATTATTTGAGTTGTATCTTTTTTAATAAATCCTATCACATCTTAAGATTCAAAGAGAAGAGAGCATACCACTAAACAAAATAAATACACATTACAAAGCTTGCGTTTTAGTTCAAAGATATTCCGATTTATTTTACATACAATAAATAATGATTAAAATTTATTTACAATTCAAAAGCATTGCATATCCATAAAATATTTGAATAGTAGCAAAAACAGACATACTATAGCTTTTCATATTGCACTCATCAGAGTTGATCACAAGAATGAACAGAAAGCAAAACCAGCGAAAATAAGCGCAAGTTAAAGGAACAAAGAGTGCCAAAATATAACAGGCTGTGATTGGCTGCCAGAAAGTCGGTGTAAAGCCATTCATTTAATGAAACTGGTCTGCAGCAATGCTAGCTAGAATAACATGAGAGTCCTCACAAATTATTTCTGTTGGCACAGAATAGGATCAGTGAGCTGAATATAGGTGGCTTCCAGCATGCCTAGATGAGTGAAGTTTCTTGCTTGGCTGAGACTATGAACCAAGATGAACAATATTGGTCAGCGCATTCCTGATTCTTCAGTAAGTGGTGTGCAACAGCAGAGTTGACTTTGTCTGCTATTATCAGCCACATTGTTTACTTACACAAACATGTGGGTTGTGAAAGCAAGCTGATTTGAGGGTTTCAGATGGAAGTGTGCATGTGTTGGTTGATGAGATCTGACAATCTTTGAGTTGTACGCCCTAGATACCAAGCTTCACATCGGCTCTTGAATTCATAGGTAACACTGCTAATCTGTGTGGTAGGAAGCACATCTTTACTGACAGATGAGATACTTCTGTGTGTAGTAAATAACGTGCGCGGCTCGACGGTAGTGAAAGTGTTTCAGACAGCTAATTTGATCTGCTTTTCAAACTTTTTGGAAACTTTCACTCATCCCGGTTGTTTTAGGTAGTCTTGCTAGGCCCAAAGACCATTTGTTTTTTTAATTCTGCTGTGACTGTGCATTTGATAATATGATCGGGATATCCATTCTCACACGCGCTAAGATACTCTCAATAAGGTCACTGTCAGCGGCAAGTTTGCAATGAACATTGATTACCGCTAGGCCAATTGTGTCAGATAGGACTAAACGAGTCTCGACATGTACAATGTAGGTTTCCGAAAAATGGCAGTAAAGAAACCGTGCGCTGACTTCTCTACCGGTACATCAAGCCACCACATTCCATCACATTTCGATTGTGTATGGGAATGACGGGTGGAGAGCAATGAGATGTGCAAGAAAATTCATGCACGCTGCGCTACTGTAAGACATTGCAAGCGATAGATTAGTGCTTGTATCAACAAATGCATGTTTTTGTGATAGCCAATTCAAATATTCGCTAGTATAGGACCCAACGGTGAGACTATCTACTTGTGCGTACATGATGTTAATGAAACTGACAGTGCGGTCAAACTCAGATGCGTCTCAAATTTTTCAAACCTTTTCAAACTTTTTGCTAGTATAAATCATTCCGGTTTAAAATCATGACGCGGGTGCCTTTAATTCAGGCTCGCTAATGTGAATGTCAGAATCGGTCCGAAGACCATGCATGGCAATCAGACATTTGCGCTTGATGTTGGAGTTAGGAATTCCGAATCCCAATCCGCGCGCCAGGACAAACTGCTCAATATCGGACTAAGTATAATTCACATAAGTCAATAAAAATGCTTGCCGTATCGCTAAGTGACGCTCGGTAAATATGGCGTACAACTCGAAGACTAGCAAATCGCATTAGCCGACATGTGCGTATTTCCATTAAATCCTACCCGATACAAAATTAACCTACCAGGTAATCAATATGCTCGTTGACCGCAAACTTGCCGCTGAGATTGACCATATTAAGAATATCGTGCGTATAAGAACGGATATCCGGATCATATTATCTAATGCAACGTCAATTGAACAAACAGATAAAGACTATCAAATACCCTGTCTACCTGAAACTACGCGGCGAGGGAAGAATTCCAAAAATTTTGAAAAGCAGATCAAACAAGCTGTCTGTAACACTTACACTACCATCAAGCTGCGAGTAGCATTTCCTACACACAGAATGGTCTCATCTGTCAGTAGAGATGTGCTCCCTATCACACAGATTAGCAATGTAATTTATGAATTCAAGTGTTGATGTGAAGCTTGGTACCTAGGGCGTACAACTCCAAGATTGTCAGATCCCATCGACCAACATGTGTCCACTTCCATCTGAAACCATCAGATCAGTGTGCTTTCACAACCCACATGCTCATGTAAGCAAACAACGCGGCTGATAATAGCAGACATAGCCAACTCTGCTATCACACACCACTTACTGAAGAATCAAGAATGAGCTGACCAATTCTGTTCATCTTGGTTCATAGATCTCAGCCAAGCAAGAAACTTCCCTCATCCAGGCATGCTGAAAGCTGCCTATAATCAGCTTACTGAACCTATTGAATGCCAACAGAAAAAGTTTGTGAGAACTCTAGTGTTAATCTAGCTAGCATTGCTACAGACCAGTTTCATTAAAATGACTGGCTTCACGTCTACTTTCCGGCAGCCAATCACAGCCTGTAATATTTTGGCACACTTTTTTCCTTTACCTTCCACTTATAATCGTCTGATTTTGGCCTTCTGTTAATTCTTGCGATTTCCTCTGAGTGCAAGACGAAAAGCTTTAGTATGTCTGTTTACATCGCTATTCTTCAATTACAAAATCATGAAATATTCAATAATAAATACAGTGTATTCAATAATTACCCCCAACAAGAACATCACTTCTAATAGCAAACATCTACTGTACCACTAAATTATTTTCTTGTATCAACTGCAATAAAATGAATAATTGTGAATCCTAACTAATATGATTGATTTCCTTGAACAATTCCTCATAGCAAGAAGTTTATAAAGATTTCTATCTACAGAGCAACATTATGTTGCATCTCTTGCAAATTTTTCATAATATGAGGAATTCTTGTTGTGTTTATGAAATTCAAATAAAAACAGAGTTTGTTCAAGACTCTATATACTTTTCTTAAGAGAAAAAAAAGTTTTGTTGTACAGAGAGATAGTTTACCAAAACAAAATCAGGTAGGGTTTTTTGGGACAAGGGATTTCTTGACAATATATCGTATTTAAGTAAAAATTCACTTTCACTGTATGAAGAACACCACTTACAGCACCATTGGTTTATATCAACACACATTTCATGAATTCTAAACCTATGGATGAACTGAATTTTAAAATCTACAAACTCAAAAGAAAGAAAAAATAATATAAAATGAGTTCCAAAAGACGTAATCTCAAGTGAAGTGATGAAGTGTATGTTACCAGTCTCCAAAAGGATCATCGTTATCAGAGGCTTTGCCAGCACTGTAGAACAAAGGAAAAGGATGATCATAATATACTGAACGAAAAGATGTCTAGATAATAGGGAGTGGCAATTATTGGCACCCCCTCCCCCCCCCCCCCTCAAACAATCTTGGCAGCAGAGTGACAGAGTCTCTTTTGAATTTTAGCCAAAAAGTTATGGAGGGAAATATTTCCATTAACAAATCATGACAACAATATATGGCTTTGAAATCCTAGAAAAATATAGCTTCATTATTTATTAATCAGATTTTAGAAAATAATACTTGGACAGGTTTTTAATATTAAAGCCTGTCTGCACTAGTTTGGCCAGGAGGAATTAGACCTCCCTGCAAGGTCACTGACAGGTGGTTAACTCATCAAATCAGCTCTTAATTAACATAAGAAAAAGGGATCATGGGGGCCCCAAGGGTACTGCTTAGGCATTGTTTGATATATAGAGGGCACAAGTAGCTATAAGTAGTGCAGTCCGGCATTAAACTCATGAATATTGGTTCTCTTACCTAGCTGGGTCTTCCTCCACCCCTCCTTCCATCTCTTCCCCTGAGATCGTTCCATCTGATTTATGACTGATTGGAGGCGAATCTGGAATCTGTTAAGGACAGGACGAAAGAAAAGAAAAAACATCACAAAACAGCAGACACAGGTGAAGTAAAGTAACCCTTTCTATAAATCTACCAGCTCTGCAGAACCATTCAAGAAATATAAACTAGCATTTAACCAATATTATTGTTTCTCTCATTAAACTTACAGAAAGTATATTGAATTCTGATAACAATACAAAAATGAATTCTCACACACAATTCGACAAAATTATCACTAAATCATCAAGTATGAATAAAGTGCATGAGTCAAATGAATTTGAAAGAAAATGTTAAGGAATAATAAGCAACATAAACGAGGGATTCAATGGAATGTCAGGGACTATGTCTAGGTTTTGAATGTAATTATCTTCCTAAATCCTTGCAAATGATTTAAATGCTGATTTGATGCACTATTTGTACAATTTGGATCATATGGTCACATTATGTCTTCCTGCACTAGGGTACATCACTGTGATCATGATATAAGTACAGCTACATGTAGCAAAGAAGGTTTTCCTACCACTTCCGGTTCTTGAGTTGCGGGAGTTGCATCCTGTTGCTGCTTGCGTTGTTGCACCATCATCATGTATCTTTGCATCACCGGGTCGATCTTCACACCATCCTCCTCCTCTTTCTTCTCTTCCTGTTCATCTTTCTTTCCATCATCTCCCAACTCATAAGTGTCATTCAGGCCAGCTGAATGATCTTGCTTTGGCTCTGGAACACCACCGCTTGCACCTGACTGAAAATCAAAGAAAGGACAGACATGATTTTTAAATGTGAATCATCAGAGTTTTTCAACTTTCCCTTCCTCATCCTGCTAAACACCTGCCATTTATTACTTGAAGGCTGTGAAAATTACCATTATCATAATACAGCCCAACATAAGCAATAGATAGAGTGACAATTTGCAAGAAGTACGGTAGTGATCTAAACCTAAAAATGGCTACCCGGTATGCAGAAGCTGTATGTATGAAAAAAAAAGAACGAACAAAATAACTCCATATGAGCTATGAGAGGAACTGTTTTGCTTTCATCTTTTGCAGTTGCACTCCACATGTACGATACAGTATACAAATAATGAATGGTTATGAGTTCAATAGTGCAAATATTTTCATGAGTTGAAAGATTAACATTCTATTCAACGAGGCGTCAGCCGAGTTGAATAGAATTAACGTTAATCTTTCAATGAATGAAAAAATTTGCACTATTGAACGAATGAAAAAACATTCATTATTTGTTTTATACAACAACAAAGAAGATCTAATAGAACGTTAATCAACAAATTATCCTTTACTCCTTATATTAATTAAAGTTGGAGTCAAGCCTTCTCGATTACACGCGCACGGCAGAGAGGTACGCAGTCTGCATATAACCAAAAATGCAGTCTGCATATAACCAAAAATGCACTCTGCATATAACCAGAAATGCACGCCCGTGCAATATAACATCTATTGAATATCATGTGACCAACAATCCTCCAATCAAACGACAAGGATCCACGTAGGTGTTGTATAATATGGTATATGTATGGTATAGTACAACAAGATATGATATTGAAAGTCATGCCCTATAAATCTATTTTTAATACTTTAGAGAAAAACAAATAACCTCTTGTTTTTGAAGCTCCATTAACATCTTCTGCTCCCTCTCCCTTGCCTCCTGCTCCTTCCGTTTTCTCTCCTCCTCCTTCTTTCTTCTCTTCTCCTCCCAAGCTCTCTGTTCTTCTTCTTCCTCCTCCATTCTCCTCCTTCTCTCTTCTTCATCAGCCCTAGCTCTTCCCGTCTCCTCTCTCCTCCTCTCTTCTTCCTCATGTCTCCTGTCTTCCTCTTCCCGTCTGATTCTTTCAGTTTCCATCTTCTTTCTTTCCTCCTCTTCTTTGCGTCTTCTCTCTTCAGCTGTTGCTCTCTTCTGTTCATCATCGCTTAGGGCTTGAGGAACAGAATGGTCACTGAGGTGGGACAGGTTTCCTTCACCTATTGCACCTGTAGGAGATGTGATAGTATAGATATATTGACTGCTATTAAAGGCATCGCTGTTTCTATAGGCTCAAGGGGACGTCACATCCTGATATGACCCGCGCTGAATATTAAGGCAGTCGATATATCTTTTATATACCGAATTCACAAACAAATCTACAAAGAATTCTTACCTTGTCCTTTTCTTGAGTAAAGTCTGGTTAAAACATCACAGAAAATCGAAGACACCATCTGTAAATCTTTGCTGGAATGTTGCCTGAATGTTACGATCATTCGGGAATCGCAGACAAAAAGCACTGTATGGTATCCGCTCGCACCAAGAAAATTTGTACACGTAAACCAATGGGGATCTCAGCAAATATTTATTTATGCGGCCCGTTACCCTGGGCAAGGGGCATCTTTAAAAAAACTATTGATCAGTGGGCGGGCATGGCTAAAATCACGACTACAATTTCGACCAATCAGATGACTAGATTTATTCAACATACTAAAGAGAGGGATATAGACATTGCTATGATTATTAAAAAACAAAACATGTAATAGATTTCTACTAGATTTGTTAAAGGTAGTGTGAGCTACTTAAGAGGGCCAAGGATTATCCAGTGATCTAATGCATGTACAGTATTCTAAATCCAAAAACAACCAATTTGTACTACAATTTATTTTGCTATGTCTATACTAACATTGTTATCAATGTCCACATCATGGGTTGCAAATTTCTTCAATGACGCAAATCGTCTAAGATACTATAAGAATCAAGGTTTTGCAACATGGTTTTGATCTATAAAGATTTCATCCTAAAACTAAAACAAAAACAAAGATGCATGCATCATGCATCATGAAATTTTTTGGTGTGAAAATACGTAAAATGTTTACAGTGTGGCAAAGAAGAAGCTATAACCCTTATGATTACGACATACAATTAAACATCCTTAAGCAATGAACCAACCTGCTGTGGTGCCAGGTGACATCCACATGGCATCATCCTTCCGATCAGGACCTCCCAGGTCAGATGTATTTAACTTTAATGATATTGAAGATGAGGACGAGGACGATGATGATGACCGGGTGCGCTTCTCAGACATCCTGCGATCAGTGTGGTCTAGAGCAGGACCTCCTACTTGCTTACTTCCAGAACTTTCTGCAAGTCTTGTTCTATCATCAGCGGATCTTTCCTTTCGAGCTTTGGATTTGTGTGGACCTGAGTGCTTTTTGGGATGTTTGGAATGGGGAGAGCTGTGACTGTGAGTGGATTCCCTCAAAGCCTGTCTGCTGCCATCTAGTGGTAGATGAGAGCTTTGATCAGGAATCCTTGACATTCGCATATCTGGAAAATCAAGAATTGAAAAAAGAAAGAAATTGAAAATTGTGAGGAAAACAAAAATTGAACTATTAAGCACTAATTGCATTTGCTTTCATAAATGATTAATGCACACATATGTGCATACGTGTATACAAAATGGGTCCGACTTCCAAACAACTTGTTCATTACAGGTACCAGCTGGCTTTTATGCATTTGTAGAAGTGCTTGATATGTTCAACATAAATCATTATACAAACGTACTAAGAGTTCTGAATAAAGTTGTTAACAATGTTAATTCTCTGATCATGAATTTAAAGCAATATTATTCAAGGTTTCTGTGGTGAAAATGCCAATGATAATTCTATGAATGATTATACCGATGAATGAAACAATGAATGAAATTCTTTCATACCTGTATTGCTATACAGGCTTCTGTGGTGAAAATGCCAATGATAATTCTATGAATCACCAAACTGATGACTGAATGAATGAAATTCTTTCATACCTGAAGGTGGTCTGGTGGATGAATATAGTGATTCAGGGCCGGGGCTTTGGTAGGACCCTCCTGCACCACTCATCCTGTGTTGGAGATCTTGATAGTTGTGTTCCAGATGCTGAAAGAGAGAGAGAATGAAAGAGATATTTTGAGACAAAGAAAGACACAGGGAGAGGAATCAACAACAAAAATTATAAGATGATGAAGCAGATCCTAATCAAATGATTGGTTGAGAGCATACACGTGACCAGGCATTTATTTTGCCTAACACATTTGCCTAAAATATTATTTTACAAAACAAATAAAACATCATCTTATAAAAGAAATAAAACAGATAATTTTGTTCGGGCATTAGTAAAACTACCCACACTCGGTACCATCAAAACTTGGGTACCTCGGCTAGCGCCTCGGGCGTGTTAGTCTGTTCCAAAGGTACGTTGTGTGGGTAATTTCTTACTAATGCCCTCACTGCTGTGTATTATTTGTATACAAATGAACCCCTGACAGTGTTTGGGGGTTTCGCAGAAACAATGATTAGTCACGTCTTCAGTATAATGCACTTTGTATGCTATTACACAAAGGTTTCCAGAAAACTTGGTTCAGATCTCCATGACAATATTTTGATTGATGGTCGACTTCATGAATAAAAAATGGTTGTCAGCTATGTTATTAGTATCCATAGGTTACCGATGTGAGCATGCAAAGTACCGGTAATTTATGTCAATTTATTTTAGTAAAATCAAAAAAAAAAGAAAAAAGATCTCTTTGATTTCTCAGTAATACAATTAATGATGGCTTTCACTTTTCTTTGTAGCTGCCTGAACCTCGCTTTGGTCTCTAAAATGAAAGCAATAAAGCCCCTCTCCCTCCTCTCACCTCAGCTTCCCTCTCTAGCTGCCTGAACCTTGCCTTGGTCTGTTCAATGAAAGCAATGGAATCTCCACCCTGCGACTCACTATCCTCCCCGCTGTTTGAATCGTCCAATGGCAGTTGGTATCTGCTGGAATCGGCCAATAGGAGCTCAGGACCCAGTGTGTTACGATGAAGGGAGGTGTCCATGTAGATGTCGTTACCTAGATTGCTGTTGTGGAGGGTGTCGTCTACAGCTAACCCCAGATTCCTGAAGGAGCAAAGAAAGTAGAAATATTTTTTAAAGTACATTCTAGCCAATTTTTAGATAAATCAATTTTTTTCAAAATTCAAATCTTCTATATAAGACCAAACAGTTACACTGCTAAAAGAGTGTAAATGCACATCATCGAACAAAAAGAAGAAAATTGGGCTAGCAGCCCTAACCATTGTGCATAACACACGTCCCTTTACTAATTTTTCGAGAGGTCAGATTCATGAATGTTTGATGTCACAAAATCATTCACGGGTAATCACACAGAATGTTTAGAAATCATGAAAGATGTTTTTTTTACAATCATTTGCTGATAATACAGAATTCAGAGTAAAAAACAGTTTTTCACAACATGCAATTCCATTATCAAACAGCATGATGAAGCAACTGATGGTATTTGAAAGCAATCTACTCTTTCAGACATGTCATTATAATGTACATGGGTGGTATTCTCATAAGTTAAGCCGGGACTAAGTCCAGACTAAACAAGAATTTTAGTTCACACTTCTATGGAATGCTAGGTTTCATCTTCCTCCTTCAATATTCATGATAAAGATAATCTACCAAGGACTTTGTTGAAATTTAGTGTATACTCATATTATCTTTTTCTTCCTATTTCAGTGCAAAATTAATTTTTTGGACACTTTTCATTGAAGGATTAAAATAATCTGTACAGGGTAAATTAGTTTGCAACAGGCACTCCATAAAAGTATGAACTAACTAAGTATGCGCTAACTTAGTACGCGCTACCGGAATACCACCCCATGTCCTTTATACAAGGCTTATCATTACATCTGCACTGAAACAAGGACAGGCACATTCTAATCTTTACATAATATTATCATCTTTAAATTCTGTTTCCATGGAGACCCATCCATACCTGTCTGGATGGTAGATGTTGTTATTGAGAGCAGTCTGTGTCTGACGCAGTGCCAATTTGAGGTCGGCTAGCTGCCGCATGAGAGAAGCCATTTCATTGGTCTGTTCTGAGAGCCTGTGCCGTAGGTCCTTGTTGGACTCAATCTGGAAGGTAGTAATAATATTTTTGGAGTGATATGATAAATTACAACGAGGAATTTCAAATTTATCATTTAAAGTAGAGAAACTCTTGTTTATATGAGTAGTTTAAAGTTATAAATTTAAGAAGATATCCTTATTCTTTTAAGCCATGGGTATACTTAAATCTTTGAATAATCAATTGTAGTGCCAATTTGAGATCAGTTAGCTGTCGCATGAGAGAAGTTATCTCATTGACAGCCTGTAGTTCCTCATTGGTTTCAATCTAAAGGCAGAATGAGCAACATAATTTTTCAAAACGATACCTGTTTTAGAGAAGCATTTAAAGGAATAAATGTTTTTTTCTTTTAAACCATTGGGATATTGAAATTACAACAAAAAGAGTTTTAATTTTTAATTGGAGAAAGAAGAAGATACTCTCAGTATAAATGTCTGTTCTTTTAAAGTTCCCCATGCTTGGCATAAAAATCTGGGCCCGTGAATCAAAATCCATCACAAAGTTATCACGTACTTCTTCTTGTAGCCTTGTATTCCATTGAGCCTCCATGTGTTGTACTGTTGCCTTCTCATGACTGAGCTGTTCTCTCGTCTGCTGTAGCTCACTTCTCAAGGCCTGTAGCTCCGGGGACGGTCTTGACATCCTCTCACTCAACTGCTTGATCAATTCCTCATGCCCTAGTGGAAAAAATCATATAAGAATTCATGAAAAAGTGAGTAAAAATTAATGAACATAATTAGTTACATTACCACTATGTTTAATAATGATAATAATAGTGGGTTCTTGTACGGCGCTCATGTCTGTCAGACTTGACATTCCATTACGGCGCTCTAGCATTTCAAGGAATATCAGTACATGATAGTAGTATTGACTGATTCAGTTTCATTCACAGCATAAAAATGTGGATCATCTTGGTTATATTTGGCATTTTTTAAATAATGCCCTTATAATTGATAATGTAATTACCGGTAAGCAATCTTGAACATACCACACACGGTTAAAATCTAATGAGCATTGGATATTATCTGCATATCAAGAGCATGCCATACATGTGGCATAAATAATTCTATCTCATCAGTTTAAAGCGTATTTGTTTGTGACGAAATGTCATCAGCCCAGTTTCAGAACTGAAAATTTAAAGGGGAAGTCCACCCTGAAATTAAGTTAGTTTTAATAGGAGTAGAAAAATGAGAGAAACAAGTCAGTGAAAGTTTGAGCAAATTCTGATTAAAAATAAGGAAGTTAGGATTTTTGAAGTTGTGATCAATCAAACACAAATTGGCAACTCTATGACGTATCATGCGAGCTCAACTTCCATTTGCTCAGTACTAAAAAAATCTAAAATTTTCATTTTCCCTCAAGAAAAATTTCAACCATACATGCACCCTAAATATAATAATTGCAAATATGTTTCTATACTCCCCCTGCAAGGAACAAATATATATTCCGTCATCAATAACGAAGAAAACATGATTTTATGGAATATTATGCACAAAGCAAATGAAGGAGAGCTCGTATAATAAGTCACAGAGTTGCCAATTTGTATTTGATTGATCACAACTTCAATAATTCATAACTTTCTTATTTTCATTCAGAATTTGCTCAAACTTTCACTCACCTGATTTTCTTATTATTCTGCCTCTATCGAAACAAACTTATTTTTGGGGTGGACTTTCCCTTTAATAATTACTCCTAAGGGATTTTAGGACGTCAGTATGAGAGTTATGAAGCAGCATTGGAAATGTGCAATCTACGTTCATAAGAAGCAAGACATGAGCAGTTATGTATAGACTTTGCCAATGCTTTTGCCAAACACGCACAATTTAAAGAATGTTTACCTCTCAGACAAGAAAGCACTAATTCTCTAAGATCTCAATCAAAGTTTAAACAATACCACTTGAAAACAAAATGCTTCCAGTGCAGCTCCCTTCCATACTTTATAAATCTTCATAATAAAATGTAATACTAACACTTAATTATCCTACCAGAAATTAAGTACAATTATGCACGGTCTGTACATCAAACCACGAGCCACATGGAGTTCATGCAAACAAATTTATCATGTGTAATTATGAATATCAACTATCTTGAGTACAATTAGACCATTTACTGTATTCAAATTGTATGCATGCATCACACTATAGCTCATCCAAGCTTGCCAAACAAAGCTGTAGTGAAACCCTAAATAGCTAGAGCTTTCCCCCAACAAAGCAACAGGTAATGTATACAACCTGCATTCTTGCTAATGAAAATCAGTGACTCTTAAAGGTAATACAAAGTTTTGGTATGGGGTCATGAATTTGGTTTAAATGAACATGTTGGAAGCATAAGCCATCCAACAATATGCAGTGATCGTTGTCGCAGTTGAAACCGAGTCTAAAGTTATGGAATTGTAAATAATTAACTCTTTATGTTGTATAGCTCCCTCTCAAGGTCAAGATATTAATCAAGCTATAGATTGCCAATATAGCCCCTATTTCCAATAGTGTCAGGTTCTATGTTGTATTTCCCACTGGAAACTGGAGCCCTGCACGGGATCCAGTTAGAAGAACCAGTGATAAATTGTTGATACTTCATAATCGATATTGGCAATATTGGCAATCTATTGACGGTACTACGGTCCTGGAAGATAGTGACATTGCAGATTGTTCATGGAAAACGGCAGTACGCAAAAAATCGAAAAAGAGGCCAAGGGTTAGAAGCAATAGTGATGGAGTGTTACATGAAAAGAATAACAAAATACCCAAATTCTCCCGCTCGACACCAACTCATTCTGAGGGTAAAGTAGTTATTGTTGGATTGGAGAATAAGAATGTGTGCAGATCGAGCCAACCCCGTGAAGGTTGTAAAACAAATTCATGATCTTGTAGGCAGAGTAAAAGATATGGTAAAAGAAAGAAACATGTTGATTGTGAGATGTGAGAGCGAAAACCAAATACCCAAACTGTTGGAATTAACCCAGTTGGCGGGCATTAATGTGAAAGTTACACGATACGATGGGAGCCAATCAACCACTAAAGGAGTTATTCACAAGATTGATCCCCAAATCAGTAACGAGGAAATAGAGGAAGTTTTGAAAGAACAGAATGTAGTGAACGCTAAAAGATTTATGAAGAAGATCAAAGGAGAAATGGTAGCAACCCCTTCCGTTCTCCTCACTTTCAAGGGTAAAAACTTACCCGAGTCCATACATTTTCTGTATGAGGTAAAGCAAGTGGATGACTATATCCCTCCTGTGCCGCGATGCCATAAATGTCAGTTATTCGGACACATTAGGCAAACTTGTAAAGGCAATATCCGATGTGTTAGATGCGGGGGAGAACATGAGTTCGAAGATTGCCCAAATAAGGAGAACCCTAAATGCCTCAGATGTGGTGAAAACCACTCTGCAGCTTACCAAGGTTGTAAATTTTATGCAGAGGCGAAGCAAATTCAAAAAATAAAATTACAGGAAAACCTCACTTATGCCCAAGCGGCCAAGGCCCATCGTGCACAGATACATGAAAATGCCGTTACTGACATGGATAATCAGAAAGACATGGGTAGTGCAAATCTAAACAAACCTGTCAAAAAACATATTACACAGAATCAAGGCCAAATAATCCTCAGAGAGCCAATCCGAATCCTCAGAGAGCCAATCCGAACCCTCAGGCCCAAACCCCACACACAGTACGAGAAAGAAAGGGACAGGAAGAAAGGGACAGGGCAATACCCAGATCTCATTCCCAGATCCCAATTCCAGTACGAAAAACAAAGAAGGAAACTGCAACCCAAACTCCAGTAAATATGACATCTATTGATTTGATTATGTTTATTCTGTTTGTGGTACGACAGTTGCCTCAGTCCAGTAATGATGATAATTTCTTGGAAGCGGTAGTTAGAGCAGGCAAAGAAATTTTGAAGGTAGACATTACCATGGAAATGGTAAAAAGTCGCCTCACTGACTAATAAGTCCATATCAGACCTATTGATTGTACAATGGAACGCACAAGGCTTGACGGCGCATGGCGCAAACTTTTTATCTTCCCTTATTGATAACAATTTGTTAGGTATTCACCCAGATATAATGTGCATCCAAGAAACTTGGTTTAACGATTTTAATGTTTTGTCTATACCCAATTACGTTTGTGTTTGTAAAAACAGGCCGGACGGCAGAAGAGGTGGTTTGGTGATGTATTTAAAAAACGACATCACTTTTCAGGCGATGGATACACCCAGGAACGCCGAATACCAAAAAGTTGATATTTTTTGTAAAAACGGAGTTATCTCAATCTTCAACTATTATAATCCGTGTAAAAAGATTGAACTGATAGATCTAAATAACATGATAAGAAATGTGCCGGGGAAGTATTTGATTCTAGGCGACTTTAATAGTCACAATCCTCTATGGGGGAGCAACAAATTAGACACAAACGGTAGAACTGTGGAGTCCTTTATAGAAAATAATGATTTGGTTTTATTAAATGATGGATCTCCTACAAGGTTAGACCCATATTATGGTACATACTCAAATCTGGATTTGTCCTTAGTATCGAAAGAATTAGCACGTAATACAGAGTGGAAAGTACTATCCAATAATTTTGGCAGTGATCATAATCTGGTTTGCTTAAATTTTAAACATGTGTACAATAGACCAGGGGGTGAGAATATGGGACAGAGATGGTCTTTTAGAAAGGTTAATTGGGAAGAGTATAGAGAAGAAATTGAAGAGGCATTGAGAAAAGAAGGATATGAAAATCTTGGTGCAGAACTAAACATTCAAGGCAGATACAATGTGATTGTTAAGGTGATCAAGGAAACGTCGAACAAGTGCATTCCGCGTGTGCAGATTGCCAAGAGAAGAAAAGTAAATCCCTGGTGGAACAATGCCTGCAAGAAGGCGGTGCAAGAGAGAAATCGTCTTAAAAACAGGTTAAGAAGGTAAATGATCTAAATGATGTTAAGAAATACTTAAAGAAGAAAGCTGTCGCTCAGAAGGTAATCAGGAGAGCTCAATATGATTATTGGTTAGAGTACTGCCGTAGAATGAATAGATTTACAGACATTGGGAAAGTCTGGGAACAGGTTAAAAGAATGCGGGACAGTACAATGAACAAGCACATCTTTCACAATCTATTTGTAGACGGAAATATCTTGAAAGAATCTGAGGAAAAAGCAAATGCAATGGCAACCTATTTTAAATCGGTTGATGAATCACTTTCCGTAACTAAAAATGAAAACGAAAATATCTTGTACAATAATTCTTCAACAAATGATGATGATTGTATCAATGATGACTTTAACATGAGTGAAATGGGGAATGTTTTAAAGGAGATGAAAAACTCCTCATCCGGTAAGGATGATATTTATTTAATTATGATTAAGAATTTGCCGAACAAGGCACTCGTGTATTTATTAAACTTGTATAATGACATTTGGAAAATCTCACTTTTTCCACATCAGTGGTATGAGGTTATTCAAATACCAATCTTGAAATCCGGAAAAGATCCGACTGAAGTGACCTCTTATAGGCCGATTTCGTTGATATCAACATTCTCTAAAATTATGGAAAAAATGATAAAAAATCACCTGACGTGGTTTCTAGAAAAAAACAGACTATTAAATCCTATTCAATCTGGCTTCCGCAAATATAGGAATGTCAAAGATCACTTAGTGAGATTGGAGACGGACATACATATATCCTTGAAAAGTAAAAAATATACCGTAGCGGTCTTTCTTGATTTAGAAAAAGCATATGATTCGCTATGGAAAACAGGTCTACTAAGAAAATTATCTATCTTAGGCATTGGTGGAAAAATGTTACTTTTTATAAAAGCATTTCTATTGAGTAGGATTTCTAATGTGAGGATAAATAACTATATGTCTCGCCACTACACGTTAGAAAATGGAATCCCGCAAGGAAGTTCATTAAGTCCTTTATTATTTACTTTAATGTTAAATGATCTCAAGATAAATGTAAGTGATGTTAAATTATCTTGCTATGCTGATGACATTGCAATCTGGTGTTCAAATAAGGATTTAGAGCTGGCATGCAGGAAATTACAAGAGGCCCTGCATGAGCTTGAGATATGGTGTTGGACGTGGAAGTTAAACGTTTCCCCTACCAAATCTGCAGTATTAGTCTTTACCAACAAACAAAAGAAAGATATTCTTCTACAAATAAAAGGACATAATCTGCCTATATGCGAGCAGTATAAGTTCCTTGGTGTGATGTTTGACTCCAATTTAACTTGGTCTGTCCATATAGATTCTATCATTGATAAATGTAAGAAAAGAATAAACTTGCTACGTTGTGTCTCCGGCACCCCCTGGGGAAGTAAGTATGAGATTTTGATGATGATTTATAAAGGACTTATCCTATCCATTTTGGACTATGGGAGTGAAATGTATGATTCTGCTTGTATATCTTTAACAAAAAAACTTGACTCTATCCAATACAGAGCCTTAAAAATTATTACAGGCACAATACACAATGTGTCCTTGGAGGCTTTACAAGTTTTGACCGGGGAGCTGCCTCTGAGATATCGTAGAAGGTTGTTAAATGATAACTTTCGAGTTTATTTACTGTCTAGTACTTTAAACCACCCAACAAAAGAAGTATTGGGTGATGACTATGATTTAAATAACTTAGAATGGAAGATAGGAGAAGGACCTTTTAAACTGCGATCCTTTAGAGACGAAGTAGTGGTGGAAGGGCAAACCAACTTATTGCCGAAAATCCCAGAATGGCGGTTAGCACGACCACAAGTGTTTTTCGAACACCATGGCAAAGTGCAAAAAAAGGAAATGCCTCCATTTGAAATAAAATCGATTGTTCTAGATAGCATTGGAAATTCATGGAATGGGTTTTTACATATATATACAGATGGTTCTAAACTCGAGGATGGGAAGACAGGAGCCGCATTTTATGTGTCTCATTATAATGTGGTAAATTTTTTTAGATTATCCCATGTCTGTATTATGAGAGCAGAACTAGTGGCCATACTAATGGCACTAGAGTGGATTAATACATTTATTGAATCCTCTTCGGTGGTAATTTTTAGCGAAGCTTTGTCAGCTTTACAAATGATCGATTCATACTTTATTAGATGTGCTATTGTAAATGAAATTTTATCCATACTTAATATTTTGCAATTTAAGGATGTTTGTGTTGCTTTTGAATGGATTCCGTCACATTGCGATATTAGGGGCAATGAGATCGTAGATCGGGCTGCCAAAAAAGGAGCCATGAAAAGGTGTATAGACATAGTTATACCAAATACAAGAAGTGAATTGGCAGCCTCTCGTTTGATCCATTATAACAAATTATGGCAAGCAGAATGGGACAAAGCAGAACACAGTAGATTTTTATATGCTTTGCATAGCGACGTTTCAAAGCCCATACATAGACAAGGCCTATCTCGCAGAGAAGAATGCTTGATACAACAACTAAGAGTAGGTAACTGCAGTTTAAATTATTACCTTTTTCAAATTAACCAACACGATACTGGTCTTTGTGAAGTTTGTCAAGAAGATGAAACAATTAAACATTTTATTTTCTATTGTACAAAATACGACAAAGATAGACGTCTCTTAAAAGAAAGGATTAAATTGAACAACCCCAATCTGAAACAATTATTGATGTCTAACCCAATTTTTACTCGTGAATTATTGGGTTACATATACGATACTAATCGTTTTAGATAGCTTTTAAAGCTATCAGGGATCCCCTTAACTTATGTCGATCCTGTAATAATATATAAAATGAAGTATTTGCGGTTTTTCCATGAACAATTGCAACTAACTCCCATCTCGCCTTTTATGTGCATTTTATGCAATTTTAATATTGCATTTTTTTTTTTTTTTTTTTTTTAAATTTTTTTTATAAAACCATATCACTATTAATTTCATTTCACCAAGGAAAGTCGCTCGTGGGCTTGATTTCCAAAGCCCACGCCAAAGCTATACACGAAATTGACTGGCGCAAATAATCTTTGAGATTGAAGAGCGCCATCTAAACGAAGAACCAACCAACCTATAAAACAATGTTTCTTGACAAAAATCGACCGATGCGCTATTCCCGTTTAGAAATTATATACCACAACTACATATTCTGAGAATTTCATGTTCGCAGCTACCATTGTTCGGCCGTAGGCGCTATTAAAAAAATTATCAAAATTTACCAGGAGCACCGGTAAATTGTTATATTCAATTTTGCTCGAAAGCTGAATTATTTTAGGGGCTACATTTTCTAGCGCTTATAATACATCCACAGGGGCATCCAAATATATCAAAATTGTAAAGAATCACTATCCGCCCAATTCCAAAATTTCCCAAAACTTTGTATTACCTTTTACAGGTGAATGCAATGGTTTATCACAAGGATTTATCTATTCAGGGAGAAGCATCTTTTGTCCAATCTATGCATTAATTTTAACCAAAACAAGAATAAAAGACCTTTTTCGTAATACAACCAAAGTTAATGCATACGTCTTTGCAAAGTGCCTCAATACAAATTATTCATTCATCTGTTAATTTTCAGGAAAATTTGAAAAATGTATATTTTAAACAAAAAGGGGCAACAACAACAAAAAATGTTCCAGCAAGCCAGTTTTATGTTTTTTGTATATTTGTTCATAGATCATTCTAGGTTCAATGTGACCACATATGATCAAAAGAAAAAGGCACTGGGGCACATTTCATGAAAGTGGGAATAACACTACTAGTAAGGGCCCATTTTGGGTGGAGAAGGGGATGCACTAAGTGAATCTTTGAATATTTATAGTTAAATATGATTTAAGTACCATTTCTCATTTAAATACAGCCTCTGCCTATCAACCTTTTCTGAGAAACATAACAATTAATTAGCAATCATCTAATAAAAAAAAAATCAAGAAAATATATGATGTACTGTACTTAGCATTAAAAATTATGTTCAGTCTCTTTATTGAAAAAGTGAAACCTGTATATAAAGACCACTCAAGGGAGACACTGAAAGCAGTCTTTATAGACAGTGGTCTATATGCACACGTTACTTTAGTATAAAGAAAAGACCTCAAGGAAAACAGGATAGTGGTCTTTATTCATATAGAGGTGTTTGCTCAAGCATGTTTCACTGTATTATAGAGGAAAATAGATGACACACGAGACAAAGATGCACGTTGCAAGGGAGACTGAGCATACATCCACCTGTGGAACTTCAAGACTAATAACATCATCAAATGCAAACTGCCGTCAACTTAAGACGTCAGTAGGCCTAGTAACAATACAAGTTGCCATGGCAACACAAGGCTTTTCTGCCGAGAGAAAATGACCCGCAACTGTTAAAGCAAGCATTGTTACGATTTCATTTACAAGCTGATCATTCGCCAATTAGATCTGCACGAGACTGCGGATCATTTCCTAGGAGTTTAAAGGGAATTATGCTGCATTTAAATAAATAAAGTGTTCTTCAGTCATGTGATCTTAATTTCTGTCAAACCATTTGTATCACTTTCGTGTAAGTTTTCCCTTTATTATCCTGTGTCTGTGACCAATAGAAATATCAGTTATAAAAGACAATTTATTTGAATGTTACAGTTAACTTTTTTTTAAAGATCTACATCATATGGCGTGTTGGTATTTTGCATTTCAATAAATAAAAGCAAGAAACATTTCTTTGAATGTTCAAAGCTATCAGCATAAGATATGAAGTGAGAATTTGAATTAAAATTTACAAATTTCAGGTACATGTATCACTATTTTTGTTTACAGTAAAGTTCTTAATTCAATACAATTGTGAAGAACAGCCTACAGGTATAAAAATGTATAAAACTGTTGGTGAAAAGACAGGCAGTGTACTGTTAATAATCATGGTATTTATTTATGCCAGGAATTATTGACCCTGGTTATTGACAGGCTCACTCTCTCTCCTTATCTTCTTCTCTCGGTCTCTCTCTCTCCTTCTCTCTCTCTCTCTCTCTATCTCTCTCCAAGATTGTGTAAATATCGCTATTGATCTATTGACACTGGGCACTAAGCTGCAAGCTCCTGTACAAATAAGACTGATTTGACATATGACTTTCATTGATTGATCCATTTCAGACAACTCTAAAAACCAGTGAACTAATAACACAGCACTGCTACGATTTCTTTTCTTGTTTGTGTGCAATTAATTAAAGTCTTACTGAAAAGAAATACCAGCATTTTGTTTACTAATTTTACTTCCACCTACATGTACTTTCTTTCAAGAAATAGATGAATTTGCAACGTCTTTAATGTTTCACATATAGGTACATACTTATTTTTAAAATGAGATAATTCTTTAAATAGTAACAAATATAATGTACATGTACCCCTACATGTGACAACAGATGCACACTTGTATTAAGCAAACTCTCTGAATGAACAGGTATGAAAACACATTGTTTGTCTTCATTCGTATTAAGCATAACTTAATTTCCAAGTGGAAATCCATGCCCACAATGGGGGAATCCATTTTCAAAAGGAGTGGATTTCAATTTCAAATTCAACTTTAAACAAAGTATTTTGTATTTTGTATTTATTAACATTTATTTCCTTCTCAACAGTACAATATGAAACACAATGTATATATACATGATATACAGTGTATGTAACAATTATTTCAACATAGAGTATACAGTAAATAATTCAGATACAGAAGGAGGCAAAAACCCGGAAAGCATAGCTTGAGTTGGGAACGCCCATAATAAATTAACAAAGTGATCCCTTAAGCCTCGTTAAGACATAATTTGGCCCAACCGCTTTTTGTGTAAATTATATATCAACGAAAAGTATCATGTGCTTCACAATTCTGTATCTAACAGTAACACAGAAGCTCAGTGAATATATGCAAATGTCTTTTGTTGCAAGCAGTTGCCACTAATTTGCACATTAAAAAAACATGGTTGCTTTTTTGCAGTGGTTTACCGCACCATATCAGAAAAAGCCTTCCATTAACTCCCAAAAGAGATGACTTTCATTCCTCTGTATATAGAGAGATGTACATCGCATGACATTTTAAAGGTAGCATTGACCTAGTTGCTCCAGCATAAAAATCTCTGTTAAAGTGTTTGTTAATTTAATTTTGCTAAGTAAATTAATCTACTGTACATTAAGTGTATTCCTAAATCAGTAATCTAATTTACTTGATGGCTAAGAGACTAAAAGGATGATCGGAGGTCAACTTATGATTTGCTTGCACCATACCATCTTGCAAAAAAGAACTATCTGCTCTAACAAAATATGTAAAATTTATATATAATTATCTATAGACTAATTTAAGGTTCAAATGAAACAATGCAAGCAATTTTATGAAGGTTTTTGTAAAAAATTGAACAAATAAAGGACTATAAGCTGTTCCTGAAGAAAAGAAGTAAATTACCCAATTATCTCAGAAAACTACTTGATAATTCAATGTTGTTAAAATCCACATCATTAGATGTGTATTTCAGAGAGTCTGAAGTGTCGCTATTAGAAACCCAACCGTCCCAAAGAAATGGATGGCTACTAAATTCAGTACATTATGTTTTTAACAAGACAGGAAGTAATTCTTATTTCTTATTCCACATAACGGATCTTGCGTGACTGAGTTGGCATATTTTGCAATTGGTATGGAACAAGGTCAAGGCAAGAAAAACATTTATGCACTCTACAATCATAAATCAGGACAGTTACCATGGTTATGCGATTCATGATGCATTTTCCTCCGTCATCACTATGTCATATGAAAGGGGAGACTATGAGCATTCAAATCATGTGCATTTATTAGAATAATCATTCTGAATCATTTGCCTTTTTTCCCCAAACCAATATAAAGGAAATTCAGCAGCCATCCATTTCATTTGCACTACAGGGTTTGACACTGTTGTTGTCTGAAATCAGTAATGTCTGATACTCCTTTCATAGTGGCCTGATTTTCATTGGATGCATCTGGAGGCTTCCAATGAAATGGCCACTTTGGAGAAATATCAGGGGAAATAGCCGATACAAAGAAGAGAAATAGGTGATGAAATTCTCCTGCTAAAGAGCAGAAGAAATTTTCTTTCTATCAATGTGACTATGATGAAATGCTGTATATAAATGGGTTTGTGAGAAAAACACGAGGGAAATTGGTCAAAGGTCATTAACAATGTTTTTTTTTTTGGAGTCACTACGAAAAGGGTATTAGTCACTGGGCAATGGTTATGGCATCTCATAAAAGAAGAGAAAATTGTCTTTCCAATAATATGTTAGCAACAATTGAGTAATTGAAAGAGAGACCTTGTACACGATCTTCACGGTTGCCTCAATCTGGTAATTCTGTCCAATTTTTTGTTAAATTCACTCCAAATGATATTCCCTGTAGGACTTCAAAGTATATTGTACAGCAGTACAGGTACATGTGTTTTTTTTAATGCCATGTACATGTACAACTTGAGCAACATTAAATTCCAATGTCATTTTCCTCTCATTAATGAGCTGAATGCTGGAATAAATTCTGCTATAACTAAAAGCCCCTAAATCCCCTAAACCATGAATAAGCCCTTCAAATGGTCAATTAAGTATTCTAGCTAGTTACACTAAAGTGCGGTAATGGTGGCATTAGCAAGACAACACACACACACGAAGCATGTGGAAAGTGGGTGGTAATGATTTACTTTTTGTGATTCGTGCTGATAAATTTCCATGGCAACTCGATGCACTGGAGTGGCTCATTGACATTTGGACAGTCAATGCCACTTCTAGAGTCACTCATGCACTAATACATCTTTAAAGCTAATCTTGAGCTGCGGTAGAGGCTCAGGTTTTTTTTGAGAAAATGTGGCTTGAATTTTTTCTGGGTTGTTGGACAAGCAAAAACAAACCCCAAAACCATACCAACACAAAATAAAAAAGAAAAAGAAAAAAAAAAGAAAGAAAACAAAGACAAAATTAAAACGAGACGAAAAAAAATGGGGGAAAAGAAAAAACAGAAACATAATAAAACAAAACAAGTAAGCAAATGTATTAACAATCTCCAAAATCATGCTCAATGAAAAGCACAAATTACACAAAACCATGTGTTGTGTCATGGGGTGTGGACTTTGAGCATAATTCTATTTTTCTTTGCTTATAACTAATACATGTTCTACCAAATTGTATCTATTCTTTCAAAAGTTATTGTCTAATTCTATGGCCAGAAATCAAGATTCTCTTTTAAAATCTCATATGAAAATACTAGAGACCAATGATGTGTGATGATATGTTACAGGGGTGATAGTGAGCTTTCCCCCTCATCCCCTTGAGTAAAAAAAAATAGAAGAAGAAGAGGATTCGTGGAGAAAAAAAAAGGAAAATCTGAAAAATAGGGGCAAATTCAGGAAGATTTTTTTTTTTAATTTAGGAAAAAATCAGGAAAAATAAATAAATTAAAAAAATGGGTAATTATCAGGCCTGTTTGTATTACAAAATTTCAATGTTCTACATGGAAATATGAGAGCTTATAACACTAGGGTTATAAATAAACAACTCTTGCTCTGCCAGTGTCATATGTTCAAGGTCATAATGATAGAGACCATCTGTATTATCAACACTTGTTGGCTGGCTGCACCACACACCCGTTTTTGTTCTCTTGTTTTTGTTTTTGTTTTATATATTATGTAACAACTGTATTATGTAAAGGGAACCTTAATTACAAGCATAATGCTTCCAAGGTTTCCTCCTCATTACTGCAGATAATTGTTAGCATCATATGTATTTAATGACTTGCCATTACATTGTTTTATTACTGTTGTATCAATAGAATATTATGTAAATGTTTTGTTACCTTGTATATGCCTTACTTTGTAAATTCTTTTCATATGCAGTTAATGTGGAAATAAAACCTAAATAAATTAAAAAAAATATTCGTGACAAAATAGAATCACCATTATCCACCATGTTCGCCAGACCTGGCTACCTCCCAGAAAACAAAAAACAAGTATCATTATGTCATGTTCCTATTTACTACCAATTCAAATGCAAAAACTAAATGTTTCAATTACCTCATTTGATCAATTTAGTTAATCATAGTTGAATGGTTCTATTATTTGTATCATACATAGGATGAGAACTAAACTTCTGGCATAGTACTAGTCTTCTTGTCATGTCTGTATTTATTATTTTTTAGACTAGCGCAAATGCAATTCATTCGTAGTCAGATTATTGTGCAATATCTCTTTTTACTATGTAAACTGAGAATGCCCTTTTTTAAAATCACTCTGTTAATCATATTGTCTGCTTGTTTTTCAAAATCATGTTCTTATCTTTAAAAAAAACTAAATGTACAAATTCATTATGCCCACATAACATATAGACATGATTGATCCAGCTGCGGCTAATTTTCATGTAAAATGATTTGTGCAAACATGTTTGGATTGCATTAACAGACCATTATTGAAATGAATTGAATTGAACTACTTTAAACCATACATTGCTCCACCAAGAAATATGAAAATGACTGATGACTTATACCAATGTTAAGAGCGTGAATCAAGCATTCTAAATATCCAACAATTACCGGTACTAAGTATATGCTACCCTAGACTTTTTCAGAAAATTGCAGACTTTGTGAATGATCTCTTCTCGTTTTCAATACTAAAGTAGTAAACAAACGAGAAACAGAAACATAAAGTACTAAAAAAAAGCTACCGGGTAAATAAAAACTTTTTTGTTTTTCAAATGATTAAAGGTTGCATGTTTGGTATCAATAGAAAGGTAAGTTAATTTTCTATAACCTTTTTTTGAACACAACATTTTGTGATATAAGTGATAAAAGAAGTGCATGTGTTTGAAAAGTAAGCATTGTTCATGTTTACGTACAATTTTGAAACAAGTAAAAAAAACCTTGGCACAGTATTAAAGAGAATAAAAAATATAAAAATCACAAACCCAACACCAACCAGCTAGCCAAGATACATGTACATTTACTCATGTAGCTACATGATTTCAATGTCAATATCAACATAAGCAAAATCTCTTTTTCAATTTATGGGGGCCATTTCAAATTTGAGGAAAAGTGGGATCTTAGAACTACAGCTTGGGAAAACAATTTTACTCTTAATAATAATAAAAGGTTTCTTTGAGTGTATATCTTATGTATAAAAAGGAAACAAAATATTAAACTAAAAAAAGGACTGAATTTTTCAAAATGGTTTCTTAGAAATGATATCTCTTCATTTTCAACAAATTGATTTATATTTACCAATTAATCATAAAATGATATGAATTTGCTCATCCACTTTATCAATCTATTATTTACATTCGATATAAAATTAAATGAAAATTATGATAAATATATATCTGAAACTTACAATTAATTACATTTATCTATCAATTAATTACTCAATTAATCATAATCTTCAAAAAGTCAGTCAGTTAATTAATCAATTGGTTTATCAATTGACTTTAGGAACAGAACAACAACTGAACAACAGAACTAGATTGAAGAAAATCACTCGTCACATATAAAGCTATTCTCCCACTGCTCAATAAGTTCATTAATGTAATGAAAATTGACCTTATAGGAGAAAATAAATAATCTATTTACTTTAGCTAGATAGGAACAAGCCACATGAAATCATGATCAATTGATGAAAATCATCTACATATCTATAATATTTGAGTCTGTATATTCAATAGAGATTAGAGACACATCTGATATTCAATCAATGAATCCAAATACTATGAACAATATGAATTTGATGGAACCTCAAAAATAAGAATAGCAGACTTTGTAAAATATAAATGGGTTACAAATGAAATAATCATTATGATCAAAATTAATCATCTTCAACATCATCATCACCATTCACCATCATTAACACCAATGATAATCATCAACATACAAAGGAAAGAGATATTTTTTTTAAAGCAGCCATGAAGAGATCTTGATCATGGATATATAAATTATTTATTTAAAAAAAAAAACATGTCACACACATGAATAAGCTAGGCCTATTTCATACTTTCTCACAAAGCACAAAGACTCACAACATTTCATTAGATTAGCTGACAACTTTAAACAAAAATTCCTAATAAAAACACAACAGGTAGATATAAAAGAAAGTCAATAGAAAAATACAAGAAGTACAAAAAGACTTACTCGTCTGCTCTCCTTTGTATTCGCTTCCCAGCTCTGCGATACGCCTGCAACGCCGCCAAGAAAAATGATGAGGAGAAAATGACAAAATGAGAGTGAATGGACACAGCATCAATTATGCCCAGACTTATAACGTCAAGGAAAATGCATGAGTGTGTGTGGATGTGTGAGTGGATGTGTGTGAGCATACACAGTATCATGCAGTGAATGGACGGAAAGTAAGCGAAGGATCGTTTGACTGGTGGTCAACAGACCAATTAGCACCTAGCTTATGCATATTCATTCTAATGATTAAAGTATAATTAAGGTATCGGTTCTTAATTGAATGAATAATGAAAGCAATACACAAACATTATGCAATATGGTGCACATATTCAAAATTGTATCTTGAAAGATTTTCAACATGGAGTGTAAGTCTTATTCCCCCGTTCTATTTCTTTTCCCCCCTTCCTCCTCCTACTGCACTCTCTCTCTCTCTCTCTTTCTTTCCCTCTCTCTCTCTCTCTCTCTCTCTTTCTGTCTATCCATTTCTTTCTGTACATTCTCCATTTCTTTCTCTTTCCCATATTTCCATATTTCTCCTCTTCTCTTCTTTCTCTTCTCTTCTTTCTTTCCTCTCTCTCTTTCTCCCCTAACACACTCTACCTTTTATTAAGTACAATCTCTACCCTAAATTTGTTGTTACATGAAAGTCGTCTGTATTTTTCATTCAATTTTATTTGAATGCAGTTGTTGTCTAGAACATGCACTCGGTATTATTTAAGAACCAGAAATAATTAACTTCCACTCTTTTCTCCTGTTCCCCACAATTTGCCACAAAATTCATCCTCTTCAAGCAATCTTATCAATTTCATGCTTAAGCACTTGATAAATTACTCTAGGACTCATCAAAAATCTACTGCTCTATATTATCCCTGCCACCCCCCCCCCCCCCTCTCTCTCTCTCTCTTTTCTATTCATAACCTTTATTCACTGTCAAACATTCCTATAAAATTCACATGTTTCTGCACATGCCCAAAAAATTATTGATGTTTGCGACAGTCATACCAGTTTCCCTTCGTCAACTTTAATTTTAACTGTACATATTAGATTGTTTGCTTGAATTAGTGCAGTGGGTGAAACTGTCAATCATTCCGTCTGTTCTTGTAGCTCCATATTAAACCCATGCTATTTTTTTTTAACTGCCCCCTCACTCATTCTCTCTCAATATTTGCATGTCTTCATCTTTAACTCACACATCTAGCTCCCTTTTTTCTTGTCCCTTTCTTACTTTGCCCAACTAGTCTGTTTATTCACATTTTATTTTCCTTTTTTCTTTTTCTTATTTTGACCTCTCTAGTATTTTCTCCCACATAAGCATGCTATTATTTGCAATGCCCCCTCACCCTTTCCCTTTCAATATTTGCATATCCTCACCTTTAAATCATATCTCCAATACCTTATTCTTGACAGTTCTCCCCTCAATCCCCTCAAGACCAGTCTATCTTTGTCTGCTCAACTAGTCTGCTTATACTAGCTGATTTTTATTTAACGTTTAAAAAACATAAATCTCTAGTATTTTCTCCCACATGCATACTGTAGGTCTACTGATGAGATGTGAGGTTACAATAACAGGCAATAAACTCAACAATCAATAGATCTACTTTCTGCAAAACAATATTACATATAAATAATTTGTTATTTGTATAATGTATACATTTTGATCTGTTGAGTAGCAAGAATGAGAAAGGAGAAGCATAGGGGGTATGTCTCCTGTAATCAAATGGCTGTAATAAAGAGGGGGAGGGGAAGCAAAGTGAAATAAACATGATAGGACCCTCTTCCAAGCCCTCTCTTAAAGCCCCTTTCAAATGTTAGGAGCCCTAAATTCGCCAAAAATTTGATGGCCAAATTTTACTTAAATATAATGTGAAAGAGGATGTCATTTTAAGACATGATTCTGCAAAGATTTCCCCTCAAAAAATGTGTTTGAAGACAATTTTGATAAAAGAATACATAATTGGGGTTAACAGTTGTACATGTACACAGAAAACCTACATTTTGTATTATTTCTTCAATATTTGACTTCAAACACATTGTTTTGAAAATCCTTGCAGAAATGTGTCTGAATTGACATCCTCTTTCACATTACGATACAATTTAAGTGTTATTTTGCTACCAAATTTGTGGGGCTCCCAACAATTTTGAGAGGCTTTCCTTAGTGAATTAGTAGATGCACATTTCATCAACCTAGGAAGACTGGCGCCCCACCCCACTCCCCTTAATGCCAATGCATCCTTATGGCTGATCTCATGCTATGCCACTCATTTTGATGGATTAATAGAATAGATGAGGGCCGTACTCTCCATGACAACACTGATGACAATCTATAGCTCATTGCTCTACAAATCACACACCCAGTCAATAAATTACATTAATTATTGTACTTGATCATTATCTGTCATATATTGGACATACTTAACCAACTTTGAAGAAAAGCAATCTTACTTAAAGGGGAAGTCCATCCAATATTTACTAATTGAATTGGTTTTAATAAAAGCAGGAAAAGAAAAGAACATATAATTCAAATCTTGAGCTAAATCTGATAATATTTTAAAAAGTCATAAACTTTTCAAGTTGTAATTAATCTGAACACAAATTTTTCTGTGATGTCCTCTCCCATTTGCTCTATCCTAAAAATATGTTGATTTCCATATTCTTTATGTTTTTGTATGAAGGAATATATTTTTGTTTAATGCAGGGTTTGTGTAAAAAGATATAGCGTGCAATGATTACATCTATGGGGCATATATGATTAAATATTTTCTAAAGAGAAAATTGATATTTCTTATTTTTCTAGTAGAGAACAAATGGAGAGGTCCCAGAAGGTAGGTCACAGAGTTGCCAATTTGAGTTTGATCAACTACAACTTCAAATAAATAATTTTGTTTATCAGATTTTGTTCAAATTTTTTACTGATCTCTTTCTCTAATTTTTCTGCTTCTTTTCCCATTGATTTAAGTACTTGATAATGTAGAGAGTACCGTGTAGGTCTATTTTGAATTGATTACGACTCCAAATGCATTTAATTCAGCCTCTCTCCATTCCTAATATGATGCAAGCAAGTAAGTCTGTAATGGCTTTGCTATTACACATTGATTAAAAGGGTGCACTTACTCGATATTGCAAAGAGTGCTTTGGTGTTTGATCAAGGCCATGTTAAACAGCCCATAATATTTGCGAGACATTAATTAATTAAGCTGACATGTTCAGTGTTGTTAGTTACCCAAATGCTCATTATAAAACATTGAAAGTACATGTACTTGAAAATATGTTTTAAAGTTTTCTCCCATAGTTCAACTGCAATTATCATTAAAGTACAGTAATACAGGATTTAAAAGATATTAAATCATCTGTCTTTCCAAGCCTGCATGCACAGGATACACTTATATCATAAATACTTCAGGAAAACAAACACAGCATGAGAAATGTAATTGGACCCACCATCCATGTATCGTTTAATCAAATTATTGATCCATCCATCCATCCGGCTACAGTAGCTATCTTTCCAGCCATCAATCTATTCATCTACCTAGAATCAATCAAGCCATCGATTCCTCTAAATATCCATCAATCCATCAGTCTATCCAGACAGCCATTCTTCTACCTATCAATCATTATCCATCCATCCATCAACTTTTCTATATCAATATTTTGATCTAGTCATCAATCCATCTAATCAAAAACTCATCACTCTTTGCAGCAATACATTAATTCATATATCTATCCATTAACCCTATGTCAATCAGGGGGGGGGGGGGTCAATTTGACACTCTGTAGTAATTTAGCGACTACTCCGGAACCACGGCAGATATAAAGTTTTTCTTTCGAGTCTTACGCATCTTTTAAAACAATATTTTTGAAAATCTGACGTATAGTTACAAAGTCACATGACCTTTTGTCTTTGCATGTCAGCCCGAAAATCGCTCATTTTTGGGATTTGTGTACAAAACATATGGAAATCTTGTTTAAAGTTAAGGTGTTTGTTTTGGGGTCAAAATGGTAGAATTGTAGTTAGAAATGAAATAAAACAACAAAAACAATAAAATACATAAGTTAAAAAAACAATGAAATACATAAGAAATTATCAAAACAAGAGATAACATAAGACATAACCTGGCTCTTCCATTTTTGGGGTCGTATTTTTATTCCAAATGGTCTAACGAATTTATGTAGAGAAAAAGAATACTGAAATATGAAGAATATATGATTTATGGATAATAATGTGAATTTTATCACCTTATGTGCATAAATTACCATAAATATGCAAATGAGTGAATTTTTCAAAGAATTGAAATTACCGTAGTATTTTATACACTTCACTTGACATGCATGCAAATTTTCGCGGCGATCGACTCTGAAACGGCCGAGATCTTTGGTGGGGGCGTCAAATTGACCCCCCTCGGTAAAAACCTGGTATGAAAAAGCCTGGTTAAGATAGGGTTAATATATCTACCCATCAATCTATCGAACGCTATCTTTTTATCAATTTCTTCATCCTTCCATCTTGTTTAAAAATAATCACTCCATCCACCTATTCCAGCAATCCATCCATCCATCAATATATCCAACATTATTTTTTCTATCTAACCATTCATCCATCCATCTCTTTAAATAAAACACTTAGTTTGAAAACTCACATTTTCGCATGTTCCAGATCTCGTTTGAGAATGGTGTTGCTATCTTTCAGTGTAGGATAATCAACCATTGTTCTCATTCTCTCGTTTACCAAGTCACTCCTATTAGCAGCTGATGCAGCCTCTGCTTTTGCTTCCTTTAGGAGATTCTGATAATAAAAGAAAATTATAAATTCCAAGGAGTAAATTGATGGACTTTTTTTTCACTGATTCAGCTTTAACTAATCAGTATTCTTAATTTCTTATCACAGCAGAACCATTTTCCCTGCAAAACCTTCAAAATGAAACTAACATACATCACTAATCTAGGTGATTTATTATTTTTAGATTTCAAATTAAGCCTTTTCAGAAAGTGTAAGATTGTAAATATTCAAAATGTACTGGAATCAATACTCTTATTGCATTTTCAACTTTTCTAATTCTTTAAAATTATGACTCATTAAATTCTTTCTAAAAATCCATTCATAGTTTGAAGAGCTAGCATTTTATATTGGACTTCACCAACCTCAATTGTAAATCTCTGTAAACCTACATAAAACATAAAAATCATTATCATTATGAGTAAAAATTAAAATGGGTAAACATATGTCTCTCTACAATAATCACTGTACTTTGAATTAATTTATCAAAATTCTTCATTTAAAGATGGAATTACAGGTACTTCATTATAATGAATTCATAAATTAATCAATCAATAATGAAGCACATAGATAAGTATATTTCTTTGATGTAATCATGTTATTTGACTCAGGGAAGCACTAATCTGATAAAACTATACAAATCATTTCAATATTCACAAAACATTTTGTAGTGCCCAGCTTTTAAAAAAAAGAGAGATTTAAGGTATAATTGTGCCATATTATTAATAACTCACCTCTAACTCTAAAATGTGATTTGTTTTTCCATGGAGTTGTTCCTTTGTTGATTTCAGGGTCTCCTTGTCGTCAATCATACTTCTCTGTTCAGCTGGAAAACAAGTTAAATTTGGAATGGCTAGATATCACTGTGTGTCTGGCAGAAGGATGCAAATTAATGCGCAGATAACTGATATACACTTTACAGAGATGCCAACCCTATAGGATGGCTGTCAGTAACATTTACCATATTTGTCCGTAACAAATGGGGGTCTTTCCGTAACGCAAGACACCGCAGCATAATTTTCGCGCAAAACGTACACAAACACCCAATCACTCTTACTGCATTTCGAACCTACCATTTTTAAGTCCAAAATAAAGATGTGCATAAAAACGTTTTTAAAAATCTGTTTCCTGTCAAAGGATCTCCTCCTTGGGTACTCGCTCTTTTGAGTGAATCCATGATAATATTCAGGAAGAAAACACGTCATTCAAGCGTCAAATGGCAAATTCGAATCCACAGTCAAACAGCATGCAGAACTCGTATCCTACACACGCACACGTTCACTCACCAGTACCACAGACACACCAGCCCAGGCCGCTAGGCCCGGCGTTCATGAACAACAACACACCGTATATCGCACTTACAATGCGCCCGCTGAATCACCGAAGTCTTCGCTACTATACTATGAATGGGTATTGCGGGCGCCGCGCGCACGATCATCTACCCCCATGCTCCCCCAAAAGGCACGACCACACGTAGCATCTGTAGCGGCCGTGTTGTTTCAGAATTAAACAAGATGGCGGCGGACGGACCATGTGCGCAAAAGTGTCTATCCAGTGTAGTCAAATTCAGTGAACTTATGTGTAAATGCGTGCGACATGCAGCGCTGTGTACGGAGGCTATGTGATAAGGCGGCATTCGCTATAATGTACTTTTGTTTATCGTTTCCCCGTAACCTTTCGATTGTTTACCGTAACGCCGTAACAAGAGCATTAAAACCGTAACAAATACGGCGAAACCGTAACGGTTGGCATCTCTGACTTTAGAAAGTAAGTAATCGTAGTTCTTCTTTTACTTCATCTACATAACACATTTCAATCAGTGCATCGTCCAAATTGATAGCATTGATTCCATTACTTTATAAACCCCCATAAGTTAATACCCTTTTGCCGTGTACACAACAGCGTTTGTTTACAATACACTTCGCAAGGACTACATATAGCTACTTCTGCATTTCATAGCATAAAAAATCCCATGACCGATTTTTATTCCTTTTTGATTTCCATGACCAGATATTAAAGTACCATTTTGGTATGGGTTGTGGTAGTCAAGCAGCTTACGAATACCACACGTATTGTCAGTTTGAACATCAATTTCCATGACTTTCCATGACTTTGGGAGTTTAAGGAAGTAATTATCTCCAAGAATGTTACCTCTTATTTTGGCTTCTCTCTGCTCCAGCTCACTCAGTCTCTTGGCAAGCCTTGCCTCATAATCAAGCTCATACCTGCATAAAATCATTGAAGTTTTGTTAAGAATCATATTCCAGGGGTCTGATTATACACACACCAATAACCAGAATTTTCCCCAAAATTTAAATAAGCTCATTTAAGTGCCAATAAAAATTATTAAAAAAAAAAAAAAAAATTAATCTAGCACAACATGTTACTAGATCATAAACAATGAACTGAAATATTATGAATTTCATATCACATTTATTTAAAAAATAAAAATTTCAAATAGTTTTTAAATCACCAGCCAGCCTGCACAAATCATAAAACACCTTCAAATTTATTTATTGGCAAAAGCTAGCACATGGTTTTAAAATCCATGTCATAGCAAAAATCATTTTCCTTCAATATAAAATGTGACAAATCCAAATGTTGAATTTTATGCCAATCTTGCCTTCTTCTTCAAAAGCATTGATTAAACTAACTTATAAAACAAACCTTTTTGTTTCTTCCTTGAGTCTATTTTCATAAGTTGTTTCTATGTTTGCTACAGCTGCCTCTCTCATTCTCAGGTTTTCTTCCATGGCTTTCCTCTTGTCTTCCTCCATCTTGGCAGCCCTGGATTAAATTACAGAATAAATAAATAAATCAGATATCTAAATAAACTTTTGTTTAAATAATAAAATATCATTACAAAAGTGCATCACTCTTGATGCTAGTTTAAGCATGTGGGATTTTACTAAAACATGCAAAGAAATTTTTTTCCCCCAAAAGGGTATCAATAAGGCTAATAAAAATGTGGATGCATACTTTTAAAGTGTTTTGATTCTATAAGGGACATATTTTACCTAATTTTCACTTAGCATAAACAATTTCCTGCCAAGGCGGATGTGCGGTAGAAATCTTTTTTGCAACAAAGTAGCTCTATATCAGGAAATGAGGTGTCTGGGAAAACCTCATACAATGAGTCAGTTAAGGAGATATGTTGATTGTATTTTAAATGAAAGCACGTATTTAACATAGCCACAGGATGATTGGATGAGAATTCAAGAATTGACAACTGTATTTGCGCATTCCCCATAGACTTAACACATGACTTACTCTGTCCTGGGTTATTCAACAAAAGCAACCACAATACAAAAAAAAAAGTGTCGAATCAATTTTACTTCATGGTACTCGCCTTCCATTGATTTCTGCTTCTCTTCTGATACCTGCCTCCCTCTGTTTAATGGTTCTAAGCTCATCAAGAAGGCTCTGTCTCTGGGCATAGGTTTCCTTCTCAACTAACTGTACAGGTGAAGAAATATTTGGACAAAAATCAGATATGATCTCTCAAAAACAACTGGATAAAACACAAATCATGTCAATTGAACTCAGGTCAATACAGTGCACGAAAGTTAATCCTATTTAAAATACAGAATGATACATGTTTAAAGGAGGAGTGATATTTGAAATTGAGATTTGTTATTATTATTCAATTCAAAATGATGCAAAATAAATAAATAAATAAATAAAAAAAATATTCAAAAAAATAAAATAAAACAAAAATAAATTATAAAGCAATAACCAAACAATTTGATGTATTTACCTCTTGATGTTTCTGTATCCTTTCCATGGTAGATTGCTCTCGATCCCTCAGTGCATCTGACTTTGCTTGGTATGTGTTCTCTATCTACAAGTCACAGAAAAATAACTTTTGTTATACGTTTTCTGTTTTACATATTCCCACCAAAATAGACATTCAAGCCATTACAATCATATTTTGGCAATTCCTAACACTTTTATTCCACATACATGTATTCTGTTAATATTATTCACCCACCAAAGTGCACGTCTGTGAGATATCAATGCTGTTGTAATGGTTGCTTTAAATTGTCTAGATAAATACAACCTCGATATGATTAGATCAATCTGACAAACAACCACACATTCCTATTAATTATCTAAGCTTGTAAGTTATCCAAGTGTTGAATAAACTTTGAATTGAATTGAAATTTAAAAAAATTTTTTTTTTAAAGTAAATTGTGTTTAGTTACAAAACTGGCATTTTGCTTTCCACAGAATCTGTCTGTCTGTAATAGACTTGTGCCCTATTTCACATTGTGAAATTATTTTATTCAAATTTATGCAGGTGTTTTCAAGTGCGTCTCCTTTGTTGTTGGGTGGCCAATGTAAGATACAATGTACAGTCAAACCTGTCTATAGCGACTACCCAAGGGAAACACAAAAAGTGGTCTTTGTAGACAGATTCCTTTAGTACATGTTTCAATGAGAAAACATTTTTAAGCCTACAAAAATTGTGGACTTTGTAGACAGGTGGTCACTAAAGCAGGTTTGACTGTATGTATTACACAGAGCCATAGCCTCTTTGTCATGGAATATTTCCTTTTGTTGAGTTGTCTAATTTCCGGTAATCTTATCATGTCAAAGGATTGAATAACGGTTGAATTAATAAAATACCATAAAATATGCAATGTAACTGCTCTTTCCTTTTTTTTTTCTTTTTTCAAGAGTGACCTAACATGCACAAGTCTTTGTGCATAAGTCTTCTTCTTCATTTTTATATAATAAATGTCTCAATCAAAATTAGTGACAAATCAATCCAAAAAAATGAAAACATCTAAGAAAATGATGAATAAAGAGGAAGGAAAAGTGCTGCTTAATGACACTATGAGACAAACAAACTGATTTATTATAAAGGTTAAATCCCTACCTGTCTTCTAGCACTTGCAATTTCTTTACGAGCTTTCTCCCTCTCCTCCAGCTCGACACGTTTCAATGAACTCTCTTTAAACCTGGAAATCTGGAAATCAAAAGACCCATTGTAACAAGTATCCTATTCAAACAATGAATACCTTCCAGAATTCTTAGACGCAATGAAGCACAATCATAAAATTATAGACAGGGTACCAACTTGCAGGGTACACATAAGAAAGGGTGCTGTGAAATAACCCTTGTACATTTAAAACAATCTCACTCGATACTTTACAACTCTGAAAACAACAAACTCATATTCTCGGAGAATCACGTTAAAAAGAGCCATACTTAAGCTTTTCGCAAGACTTAAGCAAGAATGAAGCAGAAAGCCGAAACTCACATTCTTTTTTATTTCTCTTTAGAGTTACTTCTCACTAATTTGGTCAATATATTTAGATTTTGAAGCTACCTTTATAAAACAAAGAGGGACCAATAATGTGTCCCATAAATATAAATTTGTGTTAGAGCACATACCATCAGCCCCCCCCCCCCCCCCAACAACAAAAATGCCCACTTGGAAGTTCCTCAAAGTAAACTTTAGTGTACATTGTGCATGTATATAAAGTATAGATGCATTTACCAGTCTCACAAAGCAACTCACACATAGCTTTTTCCTTCATTGGACTGTAGATTAACTTTCAATATCAAAGTATATCTTAACTTCTAAAACTGAAATTATGAACATTCAACACATTACAATGGCATTGAACCTTACACATACTACACTACTTTTGGCAATGGGTTCCCTTCAAAATTGTATTACATAATGAATTGTACCTCTCGATTAATCTCCTCTCTGGACTTGATCTCCATCTCACGTTTTAGTTTGAGTAGACTCTCTTGGATGGCGTGTCTGTTCAGAATGTCATCCTCCTCTGATTTCTGCTTGTATGCATCATCAACATTCTGCAGTTTTCTCTCTGTCGGTATAAAGTCAACAATTCCTCATGCATGAAGCACAATATCATGATCAAGGCCCCGTCTTATAAAGAGTTACGATTGATCCAAATCAATTGTAAGTCCTCCAATCAATCGCAAGTTTACAGTCTCCTATCTCTTATGTACATGGTTGCGATTGATAAGTTGCGATTGATATCAACTCTTTATAAGACAGTTAGATTGATACCAGTTAGATACTTGAAAGTCATATACATAGTCGTTCAAACAGATCCCAAAACAAGACAGCTGGATGAACAAATGGATTTATGCCGGACAGACAACCTACAAATATATAGCTTCTATAAGGATCCGGGCTAACTCGGACTAAAGACAACTCGGGCCAGCTGCAAAAACGGTCATTTTTTGTCATTTTACCCTAAACCCTAAACCTGCAAGAACGGTCAAAAACTGACGGTTTTTGCAGCTGGGCCGAGTTGTCTTTGGTCAGAGTTAGCCTGACACCCTTCTATAACTACCTTCAATGAAATGAAGCATACAAAATAAGAATAACCTAGAGGAAAACCCATTACCCTTGTTATAATATATATGACTGACCTATGGAAGACTGGTGCATTGGGTGTGCATCAACCTGTATGCCTACATGCTCCTGCTTTCTTGCCTGACCAGCACTCAACTCTGTTAATAGCTGCCAAAGGAATCCTGTTGATAAAATGTACATACAAAGCTTCTTTTTATATACGTTACTAAATTGTTTATACCCTCACCAAGTTTAGTAATTTTTTAAGTGATTTATCCTGATTTATGTTTCTTGAGAAATGTGGCATATTAAAGCTTGCATCTAGAAGTACTCAACAAAAACCCTAATGCAACCAGTACACCTGTCATTTTTGAGTTATGAAAAACACTAAAACTATCAAATTTACAAGGGATATGAACAATTTTCTTGTTAACTGTATAACAGTCAGATAACGACGATCACATCGTTCAAGGCAGTGTTACCTACATATCAATGCGAACATATAGAAGGGTAAAAGTTTACAGAAAATGGAATGCATGGGAAATAGGTGACATGCCCTTAACACTGAATAGCAAGAAGTGGACAACTGCTGTAATACAAACTATGCCAGAGCAAAATCATCCTGACAGTTAAAGAGTAACTGATGTTTAGAACCCGATATGAGAGATTAAGTTTTTCAAGATCGATCTAGGATATAGCTTGGAAGGAATTAAATTAACCCTTATCTCAATCTTTATTTATATCTCTATCTGCTCAGTAACTAAACATTGTTCTCTTTCCCCTAGATGTTAGTTTTGTGTGATTCCCAATCATACTGATCTCTGTCAGGAACATTCTTGACAAAATTCTTACCTTTTGAATCATATCTTGGGAGTTCAGCAGCCTAAAACAGAAGCAAAAATCAGTAATTTATATTGTTAAAAGTATAATAATCTCAAAATGATAACATGCAGTGAAACAGAAAAAAAGGCACCACAAATTAGACTGCTACATTTCCAAACAAACTGTACATTCCGCCATGTGACAAGAATTCAGGAACCCCAAAACAATAAAAAGATTTTATGATGAAGGTTCTTGTATAATTATTTACCAGTTTGATTCCTTTTTATAATGGTCTACATACATGTAGGTTTGACAATATTACTGGAAGTTTAATTCATCCAAACCACAAAATCTCATTGGAATGTATGAATAGTTTTTCTGTGGTTTATGAAATGAAAAAAGTTGCACCCACTTTATCTAATCGACTAGGAAATAAATATCTTTATATAACCTATTCATGGAAGCAATGATGCTGCTGCTGATGCTGCCACCTACCACCCCCCCCCCCCCCCCCCTCTAATGTTCAGGAAAGTTTATATTAATTTTTCTCAAAGAAATTGCACATTAACAGACATACATGTAATAGTATATAAGATACAAATATTCATATTAAAAACAATTTCTTACCAACTTCTTGTACAATTGAGAGCTTGGAGCAATTCTCAGAAGATCTAACAAGTCTGGTACAGTGAACAACTATTTAAAAATCATGAGAAAAAGAAAGAAAGAAGGAAATTCATACAATTGAGATACAGGAGGATATTTCAGACTAATTAAATTAAACTATGACAAAATGCTAAGAATTTCATTGGCTCTTATGCTGTATCAAAAGGTAAAAAGTTGATACACATTCAAAACATGAATGTCTATATTTTGCTATTTAGTGTCATACATATAGCTTTATATTTCCTTCCAATAAATCTGCAATTAGTGTCAAAACTATAACATTTTCTGAGGAAAAAGCTGTTTGGGTTGGCTCATCAGATGTTGAATTTACGAAATGCTGAACTTTCTTTTTAACCATTTTTTTAAAAACAAAATTTCTTAAAAATTAAAGGACCGTTTAAATATCTATACACATTTGGCACATACATGTATAAAGTAAAGTGGGAAAGTCCTGAAATTTTGTTCTAAAATTATAACACACCTTGTCTTCTGCAGCTCCACTCTCTGGCAAAAAGACAGCAACTGAGTAATCATAGCCACCTCGTCTCAGGTGGTCGGCGACCAGAGAGTTGGCAGCTCTTAGCATGAGTGATGAGGAGCCATCGAGGGAAGCCGTTACGATTGCTGACGGACTTGAGGCAAACTTGACATGCTGTAAATTGGCACTCTGTCTCAGTTCTGTCACAAGCTTGGTTCGTAGCTGCGACTATTTCAGATAAAAACAGACAGTGAAAAATATATTACCGGGTAGACTGTATTTTTATTCCCAAAGTGAACACCTTGATAATTAGAAAATTTGAGATAAACTTTAACTTTATCATATCCTACAAAGACTAGCTAGGTTATCGGTTTATTGCTGTAATCATTTCTTGTGAAAAAATGAAAATAATAAACCTGATATAATGTTCTCTTTTTTTAAGGCTCCCTTTGAAACCTAAATTTTACACTTTCAAATTCTTATTTACAAAATGCAGTTGTTACAGGCATATTTATTTTGGTGATTATGGTATTTATGTTTTTATATTACTTTCCCTTCCACCACGCTTTCTATGCTATATAAAATCACATCACATGATAAAGAACTAAAAATACATACTTTTGAAAAAGTATTCTGAATTTGAAAAAGGAGAGAAATTCAGGCAATCATCTAACATACCTTGAGTGATTCGACCAATCCCCTTTCTCTGAAAGTCTGGTAGAGCCTTGATTTTAATTCACCAGCCGACATAGGCTCTGTATCACTGCTAGAATCCATGATGATTCAGATCCCTCCAACTTTATTTTTGTGCCAGCTTCACTTTCTGTGGATTGAAAACGTATGAAAAATAAAATATGCACATAGTATTAGCACTGAATCCTCACTACTCTTATCTATATTGCCTTGTTTACTTGTCATAAGTTATTCCAGGTAATTTTTTTTGTTTAGAGCTCCATTGGTACTTGGATGATTAGTCCTCCAAAATACTAGACTGATTTTTAACTGGAGGACATTAGAAATGATTAGTTTAGATAGGAAGCCTATACTATAGTAGTCAATACATTGTTGTATAACTATGATGGGAAGCTCTTTAACTGTCAAAGAAACCTGCGCACCAAATATTTGACCTCACTGATAGCATCGAAACTCAAAAGACAAATGTCTTAAATATATTTTAAAACTCCTTTATGACATGACAGACGGATCTTTCTATCCATCTCTATTGTCCTTTTACACTAGCAAGCTTTCAAAAGGGCACAGTAGTCGTAGAGCATACAGAACAGGGAGTTTAGTTGACCAAGACGGTCTTCACACAATGCTCCCGTCCTTATTTGTAAATCGTTTCAGTTTCTCTGGGCAGCGGCGCAAAGTCATGTGACCCTTTATCAAGTTTCTCCTTTTGGATTTTCATTCTTCTTCTCCTTTGCTACAAGTACAGGCCATCGTCACATTGGGTGTATTCTCCTACTGATCTGTATTGACGTAGAAGTGACTCATTTTGTATGTGTTCTCTTTTACCATTGATGGTAATGCCAACAAGGCACTGCACGCAGCTCTACATTCAGAGTGTGCCACAGAAGCAGAATCATCAGCATGCAGCAGCTCTTGTACACATAGATCTATCTAATTATCTTCACACTTTATAAAATAGTCTTGAAAGTTTGACTTTGACTATGAGTTGGCAAACAGTTGATGTAGATTTTTAGTTTGCCCGAGAACCATCCTAAAACAAAAAGCCAACACTAACATTATGATCAACAGGACTGCAAGTTGTACAATTTCGCCCATGCCTACCATATTCATTTCAAATGCTCACTATCATCAATGTCTCATCATTCTCATTGACATTGTCATAACTTCTAGAGCCAAGTCAACATAGGTCAAGCTCTCATCCTTATCTGGGAGTGGAAATAGACAGTAAACTGACGTGGGCGAACCATGTTGACAACACAGCCATGAAAGCCAACCGCATGTTAGGATTCCTCAGGAGAAACCTATGGTTTTGCCCAGGGAATGTGAAAGCCATCGCATACACGATAGTGAGACCAGTGTTAGAATACGCAAGCTGTGCCTGGGACCCATACAGGATAGGGCAGATTAATAAACTGGATGCAGTTCAAAGGAGGGCGGCACGCTTCGTAACAGGAAACTACCAAAGGGACAGCAGTGTCACACAAATGCAGACCTGCCTTGAATGGGAATCACTTGAACGCAGGAGGGAAAAGAGTCGTTTGGTTATGCTGTACAAAATCTACAAGGGAAAGGTGGGCCTAAAGCAAGAGGACTACATACAAGTATCAATAGCATGATAGGGTCAAGGTTAAGAAGAAACCACCATCACTCAATAGAAATCCCCTTTGCCAGAAAAGACGTATAGGTCTACAAATACTCCTTTTTTCCAAGAACTGGACGAGCATGGAATTGGAATACCCTCGACCAGCAGTCTGTAATAGCTACATCAGTTGATAATTTCAGAAACACACTCTAGCATGCATCACCTGCCATACAAGTTAGCGACA
This sequence comes from Strongylocentrotus purpuratus, assembly GCF_000002235.5. Lineage (NCBI taxonomy): Eukaryota > Metazoa > Echinodermata > Echinoidea > Camarodonta > Strongylocentrotidae > Strongylocentrotus > Strongylocentrotus purpuratus. The sequence continues at coordinate 12,888,143 of NW_022145596.1, forward strand.
TGCGGAATACCGCCCTGCTGACTCCAATTTCAGAAGGTTCAGAAGGCTGACATTAATCATTCAGTTAGGCCTAGAATCTACATAGTTTCACTTTCAGACTCATTCATTGATAAAAACTGTCACAAGACACAACAAGACAACACAATTTGTTTAAAATACCTGTATTTTCAATTTGTATCCAACATTTAATCATCTCATGGTCCCAAAGTAATGTCATACCTTTAACATCGACGTCGTGAACAAAATACCTCTCAATTTTCATACGGCTAACTGTTATTTTCAATTTATATATGAGGGGGGTCGACTGCTCCTTTCAAATTGTCCCGCGCGTCGAGCGAGAGTGCAGTGGGGAAATGTCGGATTTAATGCGAGGCGTTCACTATAGGGGCCCAACCAGCGCGCCAGGATCGCAGGGCTAGGATTGGCGAGGATCGCGAACGACGCTGTATTCTGCATTCTGATATGAGCTGACCATAGAGATATATACTTAATATTAAGTATATATCTCTATGGAGCTGACGGACGTTACTTTGGTAGAAATTATCGACCAAGTTATAGTGCTATATGCAGAAGAGCTAGTAATTATTTCGCGATTATAGCGACAATTATGTAATAAATAGATCCATCGAATATATGATGGGCAATGGAATTGGTTTATAGCTGATTATGTTTTCTCATTTAAAATGTTTTATTGCATAATTTTCAATTACTAATAATAATGATGATGTATTATATAGGCCTATACTAAATTAAATGTGTCGACGGGTACGGTCTAAAGGGGAAAGGGAAGTGAAGGGGGGGGGGGGGTGGTCCCTGGGCCAATTTTCATTTTCTTTTTTAAACCTTGTTTTCCTTCACTTAATCATAGCATATAAGAGATGTCCCGAAGCCGTGTGCTGAATCGAGAAACAATGTATTTATTGAATTATACCTAGTTGTCTTTTTCTTTAATTCTCTACTTTTCTCATTTTTGCAGGCATGATCAAGTTGACTTACTTGACTTATTAAAGCCGTCCACATCATCACTGGGATGTATGATTGCTTCTGTTTCACAATGACTTGACACACCTTCCTATCTTCTGTTAGCCTAGTGGCTTTACAATGCCGCTTTAGTATATTGAAGTTATTCTCTAATTCTCTCCACTCTCAAGTCTCTCTCTCTCTCTCTCTCTCTCTCTCTCTCTCTCTCTCCCTCCCTCCCTCTCTCTCTCTCTCTCCCTCTTCATTCTTCCATATCCAATGATTTTTGCCATGTATTAGGGAACAATACCCTAAATGCAACTGGCTGAAACTGTGCTTTCAATACTAATCATTCAAAATTTACTCCACTGACGGCTAACTTAGAAACAGGTTTTTACTTTCTCCCAAGCAGCTATTGATGGTCATATTTCATTTGGTAAGAAAAAATATATATCAGTTAGTTCAGTTTGATAAAACGTTTTCTACTAAAAGCTCTGATAAAGGATCATGGATTCGAACTTTATTGTTCTTTTATTTTTCAAAATTTGTTTGATTTGTTTTATATCAACATAAACGCATATAATCTGCACTATCTGGGCCAATTTTCATTTTCTTTTTTAAACCTTGTTTTCCTTCACTTATTCATAGAATATAAGAGATGTCCCGAAGCCGTGTGCTGAATCGAGAAACAATGAATTTATTGAATTATATCTAGTTGTCTTTTTCTTTAATTGTCTACTTTTCTCATTTTTGCAGGCATGAAGTTGACTTATTAAAGCCGTCCACATCATCCCTGGGTTGTATGATTGCTTTTGTTTCACAATGACTTGACACACCTTCTGTTAGCCTAGTGGCTTTACAATGCCGCTTTAGTATATTGAAGTTATTCTCTAATTCTCTCCACTCTCAAGTCTCTCTCTCTCTCTCTCTCTCTGTCTCTCTTCCTCTTCATTCTTCCTTATCCAATGATTAATTGTATTAGGGAATAATACCCTAAATGCAACTGGCTGAAACTGTGCTTTCAATACTAATCATTCAAAATTTACTCCACTGACGGCTAACTTAGAAACAGGTTTTTACTTTCTCCCAAGCAGCTATTGATGGTCATATTTCATTTGGTAAAAAAAAATATATATCAGTCAGTTCAGTTTGATAAAACGTTTTCTACTAAAAGCTCTGATAAAGGATGGATTCAAACTTTATTGTTCTTTTATTTTTCAAAATTTGTTTGATTTGTTTTATATTAACATAAACGCATATAATCTGCACTAGCGTATATGGGTGGAGCGGGTGGCTTAGGGGCTGCTGCCCAAATTTTTTTCACGCGATCCAAAATAGAAGAAGGGAAGAATGAATGAATGCAAGAAAGAAAGAAAGAAAATATTAATGAAAGAAAAGGCATGAATTCCATGCTTTTTGCCTTTTTTAGCACTGTCACTTTATGCAATAATTCCATCGGTTTCATTAAACAGAGATGATGTCCCTGAAAAGGGGCAAAAAATGTCCAATTTTAATTTCAATGATTTGTACATAATCATGAACTTTTCAATGACGTGTATATAATTATCTTCCACAATTTTTAATTTCTAACATTCTATATCAATTCAAAACCATAATGACATAAGCGGAACAACCGATCCACTTACTTTGAACTATTGGGTTTCTGACAGTGACATGTCATTTCTGGCTTTCTGTAATTAATCATAGGGGGCTTAATTATTAATCATAATTTTGGTGTCGTATGTAAGAAAAGATATTGAGCTTTCAAGGAATACTTTGAAAGTATCGAGTTATTTACCTGTAAATGTGGGTTTCCCTTTTTCAGGGACACCCTGCATACACGTCAATTGTCAAGCCATTCATAATAGATACGATTTTGGTAGGGCACGGTCTATCGTGTTGTGTTTGGGTTTTTGTAGGCCTATAGGTTCATAACCGTTCATTTATTTAATAAAATATATATATTTTTTTAATCAATGGCATATATAGATACCTAACAAAAATGAAGGGCCCTATATTAATGTAAAACAGTAAAATGCATTTTCTCTCACGGGCCGGAGTGGCAGGGTGGACACCCCTCCCCAGGATTTAATGGATTAACATCCCATGTCACTTGCGTTGTGTTCACTTACTTCCTGGCTTAGCCCAAGTAACATTTTTGGCTCATAAATAACTGCATAAATACCTATATACATCATTGTATATGTGCAAATTGTAAGTTTGAATACAATTTTATCTTATAGGTATTGTGGCGGCCGCCCCCGCCTCCGTCTCCAACCTCGACCTCTACGTCGGGATTATTCTCATTCCCAGCTGGGGAAACTGATTCTTTATATCTGTCAGGATATTCGTCAGCCGACATTATTTATAATGCATGTCCGAGCGGTTAGAGTAATTAGATCTTATCTTTTATTTGAGGAAAGACGGGGGAAGCTACAATACTTATTTACGTTCGTTTCGTCGAAATATACGACTTATGACGGAGTACCAGTCAAGAAGAAAGACAAAGTGTTTATAGACTCATAGTTTCAGTTTTAAGACAAAAGAAAATGGTCAATTTTTATTAATGCATGTACTTCAAATATTTACAACATCTTTATATCACCACTGTCACAAATACCTTGTGCTCATAGTTATACTTAATGAATTTATACGATTGTCGTTATTATATTCGGATACATGTAATAAAGTAAATTAAGGCAATGATTCATTGGGATTTATGGGACTTGGGAGTTTTCCTCTTAGTTTAATTCCATAGCGTCATAGGGGGAGAGGTGGACTTAGAATATTCCTGCATCTTAATAATAGTGGTTCATTAATTCCAGCATCTTAATTCCAGCGTAGACTTCCTTGTGTACCTTTATATTCCAGGGAGGGAGAGAGATCTTATGTGTGGTACCAGTTCCGACGAGCGCCCAATTCCAAGACAAGTCCTTAGGTGGGGGGGGGGGGGGGGGGGAATTTCCAGGGAGAGACTAATAGTTCTGATTCCGACGAGCGTCCAATTCCAACTCCTCGCGTTTTAGAAATGTTACGGGTTATAAAGGCATAATGCGGACGTGGGGGAAATCGGTGCGCTAAGCGATCTTGGAAAGTACGCGCGCAGCGAAAATGGACTTAACATGAAGACTGTGCTAGTTCAGAGCAAAATATCTAAGTAAATCTCTTATTTTACCATTAATTAAATACAACACTCTGAATGACCTAGTTGCAGTAAATATTAACAAGTTACATTGTCTAAACAACTTTCCATCCAAATTCATGTGATAGATTGATAAACAATTACAGTATAACATCTTAAAGCATCTCAATAATGGATCCAAATGTCAATCGCTCGTATGCAAATTATTAACGTAAACATTGTGCGTCGGTGTATGATGACGCGCTTGAAAACAACAATCATTTAAGTTAGGCCTCTTTGTTACGTCACGACCGCGGAGCGGATCGTTACACAGCCTTCCTCCTTACAAAATGCGTCCTCGCATTTAAGACATTAGGTTTTCCTGGGCGATAACTTGTTACGATGCAACCTTGTCTAATTTCGATTGCAAGTATATACAAAAACAACAATAACTTCACTCAATATTACCAATAAGGTAGGTGACATTTGGAAGAAAACACTTGTCTTATTTTGCCCACTTTTCTTCTCCTTCTCTGTTACATCACAATCTCTCTATCAACACCAGCATCAATCAAATATACATCTACAACATAAGACATCTGCTTTTCTTCCAAAACTTGTCAATTCTCTGTTCCTATGCAACATGGAACGTGCACTTATATATTCTTAAATTTTCATCGCCCTAGATTACCTATCACAAATAAATTCTAATTCTTAAACCTACTCAGTGGTGTTACAATGTCAATAATGTACATGTATATACAATACAAGCAATGGAATCTGTATAAGAAAGAGATATAGATGAGAAAACAGAGTTGAATAGAAGAAAGAAAGAAGTGAGATAGAAAGTTATAGAGAAGGAAAGAGGAGAAGGAAACAGATCCAAAGTAAAACAAATATTATTCTAAACTTTATTTCCACAAAACCATTTCTAATAAAAGAAATGTGCGGGTCTTCTATTCCTCAGTGGATAGCGTCGAGTATCTTCTTGTCTTCTATTTACAGTCACGTCAGGCGTTGAATCTTGATCAACCTCTTCAGAGTTGGACTCCATCTCTCTGGCATTATTTCCAGCATCTTCCCGTCTAGTATGAGCCGTCTTCCATTCCTTAGGCTCGTCTCCTTCACATGGTTTCAAACGGTCAAAGTGTACAACCTTCATCTTGGTTCCAGGGCTCTTTTGGATTCTGTATGTCACATCAGACAGCTTCGTCTTAATCTTGAATGGGCCATTCCATCTGTAACTTAGTTTGGGACTGATGCCTTTGTGTCTCTGATTATTTCGTAACCAAACGAAATTTCCTTCTTCGTAACTACTTCCAGTAATCTTCTTGTCGTAGTTTCTCTTCTGTCTTCGGAGATTCTTCTGACTGTGCTCAGTAATCCTTGTATAGACTTTATCCATCCTGTCTCGTAGTTCCTCGACGTAGTCTGTTCCAACTTCCATATCTGGTTGGATCATGTACTGATCTGAAAGCATTTTCAGTTCTCTTCCGAACATCATCATGTTTGGCGTTTCTCCTATTGTCTCATGAACTGAACTTCTGTATGCCGTTGTAGCTATATGTACATACTTGTCCCAATCTCGCTGATTCTTTCCAGGCTCTATTAGCGTGACAAGCATATCGAGCAATGTTCTGTTGAAGCGTTCAATCATTCCGTCAGATTTAGGGTTATATGCCGTCGTCCTTGTCTTCTTTATTCCCAAGATCTGGCAAACTTCTTTGAACAACTGTGACTCAAAGTTCCTTCCTTGGTCTGTGTGAATCTCAGTTGGAACCCCGTATCTACATATAAACTCTTCAACTAGTTTGGGTGCCACAGTACTTGCTTTCTCATTAGGTAGGGGATAAGCTTCTACGAACTTAGTGTAGTAATCAGCTACTACCATTATGTACTTATTTCCGTCATTCGTTTCTGGCAAAGGTCCTAGTATATCAAGAGCGATCCGTTCCATCGGACTTCCACTTCTTCTCTGCTGTAGAGGTGCTCGCCTCTTCTTACCAGCTGACTTCCGTCGAGCACAAGATTCACATTTACGGATGAAAGACCTCACATCTGCCTTCATTCCTACCCAGTAGTATCTCATCTGACTACCCTTCAGTGTCTTAGTTGCTCCCAAATGACCAGCTAAAACACTACCATGAAGTTCTTTCAAAACTTCATCTATTTTCCTTCCAGGTAATACTAGTCGCCATTTCACTTCTTTGCCATCTATAGATTCCCATCTACGGTAGAGTATTCCATCTCTGATTTCAAGTTGTTCCCAATGCTCTAACAAGACTTTAACTTTCTTAGACATTGCGGAAACTTCTTCCTTTGGTGGTCTGGTCTTCCTTTCCATAGCCTCTAGCACAGGCTTTATATTTGGGTCGTCTAGCTGATCTTTCCTCATCTCAGGCAGTCTCTTCTCATTTGTCATCATTATCACACGTGTTTTGGCTGTTTCTTCCTCCTTGAACTCGCACTCCAGTCCTCTTCCACACTGGCCACATGGTCTTCTCGACAATGCATCTGCATTTCCATGACTTCTACCAGCCCTGTGAATGATCTCTATATCATAAGCTGCGATGACCTCAAGCCATCTTGCCAGCTGTCCTTCAGGGTGTAATGTTTTGGTCCTTATTTAGACAGCCGAAAGGACGACACAACAGCCTTCAATTACATGGTTGATAACGTGTGTATTCTCTGTTCAACTTCTGTACAGGTCCTATTACAATACACTATACATTGTTCTTGTACGAGTAACCAATGACAACCAGAAAGTATGGAATGCTAATTGTGCAGTTGTTCAAGATACTACAATCCTCCCTACCTGGATTAAAACCTTTCTATAATGAGATAAGTCAATCACAGTGTAGCTGTTGTTATTTCTATGGCTTGTTTGACATCATCAAACTGTAACAATCATTCATCAATGTGTTTTAGACCATGTAAGAACAAACTTTGGAAAAAACATCAAAACAAGTTGTAACTCATTTAGAGTATAAAACCAAACTTGAACATTAACCAAACTCAGCTAATTTGCACAAAGCCATGTATAGAACTCATGTACACATGTAATGGTTAAATAACTAACTTGCATAAGACAAAACTTGCTACGGATAGCCAGTATTACATATATACACTTCAAACAAGAAATAATTCACTTTGTGAGATCATGCAGAGCTTATGCATATAGCAATATACCATCTAATAAAATGTGAACTCTAAAAGTTGTAAATTAGGCTTTTAGGAAGTATTCATGATTGAAATAAGCTGATTATGTAGTGATATATTTTCATATCAACAGATCAAAATTACCTATGACCTGCAGAGGTCAATAACTGTTTGCTAGCATAAAAATCTTGTTCTTAGCACTCAAGTCTGTTTCAGTATAATAAAGCATAAAAAATGCAATTGACTGTTCTGTCATACATTGTAGGCATGAGGCAATAGCATCGAACAATATGAACTCAAATATCAAATATCATAGATTATAAAACATAGCAATCAGCAAATACACATGTACAAACCTTCAAACTGTGCAAAACTGATATTCATTCATAAACACAATATAATGGCAACAAATAACACCTTTTTACATTTTCCTTTCTTCTTTCCCTTTTGAAAAAATAGCCAAGCGTACAAAATATTTTCTTTGCATGAACGTAGAAAATTAAACTGATTCAATTGGAATTCGCTCTTTATAAAACCTTATAAATTACTTCCAACTCCGTAATATTGAAGAGCAATATTTATAAAACTGAACCAGATTTCTGGAGGCTCTAGTTTGTGTTTGTTTGTTTGATTGTTTTTTTTTTTAACAATTAAGCTATAAGTGTTTACAAAGCATACTGAGTAAATGCAAATCTGTTATACACGGAAAATAATTTCAAACCAATAGTTACGACACTCTGAGCCATTAATCAAGTTACATGCAATAATTAAACTAACAGCAAAGAATAAAAAGATAATATGAAATCCACCCTTGAGATCTAATCTTGATCAGAAATGCAAACTCACATGAACATTATGCAAACTTCCATTGTGACAGGTTAGAACAATAATTTGTTTAAATACACATAAATGCATACAGAAACCTGAATAAAAAGTTTGCCATCAAAAGTTTTTTTTTTTTTTTTTTTTTTTTTTAAGAAATGCAAGATTAAAAGTCAATGTCTCATCATTTAGTCATATTGTGCATTTCTCCAGTTTTCTTTGTCTTTGACTAGTTTATGAGTAATGAATAGACTGTGAACTAAACATAATCGCGCAACCGTGCTGGTTGTCGTCGATTGCGTCTAGGATTACGTCGCGGTTGCACAACAAGTTGTTGTCCTTGTGCATTATCATCACTAAGGTCAATTTCAATTTGATCATTGTTAGCAGATTGGTCACAGGGAATAGGACCAGTGTAACGCTTGAAACGTGATGCGTTTCGCGTGATGTAGTGATTACCATGACGTACAGTGATTCGTGAACCTTTCTTCCTAACTACTTTGTATGGTGTGGAAAGGTACGGGGACTGATGTTTGCACACTATACCATCACGGCGGACAAGAACTGTGTCTCCTACATCGATATCCTTCTCGCGTGTTGTACCGTGACTATCCGCGTACGCTTTCATTTTCGCTTTCTTGCCACGATCGCGAGAGCGGAGTTGATTATCCGAATTTCGTTCTTGAATGTCGGAGACGGGAACTATAGGCTCAGGGAGGCGAGTACGGACAGGTCTGCCAAACAGGAGTGTGGCAGGGGGGACACCAGTCGTGGTATGCGGCGTGGCGCGGTAATTGCGAAGAAATCTGTAGAGCTCCTGCTTCCACGATTTGTTTTGAGCGATGGCAGAGCGATAGGCTTTCTTCAGTGGTCTCATAAATCTTTCAACTTCACCGTTCGCTTGGGGCCACCTGGGGGTTACCCTTCTGTGCTTGAAACCCAGGTAGTCGGCAAAGTCAGCGAATTCACGACTGTTGAAAGGAGGCCCATTATCCGTACGGACGATATCAGGAACGCCGAAACTTGAGAAAATTCGGTCTAGCTTGGGGATGACTTGCTGAGCTGAAGTAGATGAGACAATTTCAACCTCGGGGAAACGAGAATAGTCATCCATAACAACAAGCAGGTGGTCACCTGACGGGAGATCAGCGAAATCAATGCTAAGTTCTGACCACGCTTTTTTGGGCAGAGGGGACATGCGCAGAGGCTCTTTGACATGCTCGATTGTGTTAGACTGGCATGTGATACAATCACGAACAATTTTCTCTGTCATTTTGTCAATAGAGGGAAACCACACTTTTTCACGGATAAGACTCTTTGTCTTTGTGATGCCTTGATGTCCCTCATGTGCAATATCAATGATGCGTTTACGAAGAGACTGCGGGACTACTATGCGATGTCCGCGGAGGAGAAGAGAATTGTCATCCACTGTCAATTCCTCGCGAATAATGAACAAGCTCTGGAGTTCTGATTGGTTTTCAGTAGAGGTCGCAAGAAGGTCATGCCAGTTGTTGTTCTTGATGGTGCGAATGACGTGCTGTAGGACTGGGTCCTGTTTTGTGGCTTCAGCGATTTCGGACATTGATACTGACTTCGGAACTGCATGATATGCCACAAAACTAACATGAGCTTCCGCCAAGGATTGATCATCGGATACGCTCATCACCGATAGCTGAGGATGTCGCGAGAGGTAGTCAGCGGGGTTATGCTGACCAGGACGATACTGGACGGTGTAGTCATACGCTTGCAGCTTCAGGATCCATCTTTCAAGACGGAGCGGTGGCTTAGCATGACAGTTGTTGAAGAGCGATACTAGCGGCTTATGGTCAGTTGTGACTACAAACGATCCACCATACAAATACACATGAAAATGGACAATAGCCCATGTGATGGCTAGGGCTTCACGCTCTGTTTGCGAATATCGAGATTCAACGTCTGTGAGGGCTCTGCTTGCCAACGCGACAGGAACCGTGTTCTCCTTGTTGTGCTGAACAAGAAGTGCTCCCAGACCATGAGGACTGGCATCAACGATAAGTTCAGTGGTGCTGGCCGTATTGAAGTATGCCATGGTGCATTGTTGCGAAACTCTTTGCTTGATCTTAGCGAAGGCGTCGGCTTGGGCAAGACCCCATTCCCATTCACTATCCGACTTAGTGAGATGGCGAAGAGGTGCTGAAATCGAGGCCAGACCAGGGATGAACCTGGCACAGTAATTAACCATGCCTAAGAAACTGCGGACTTCGGACACGGTGCGAGGTTCAGGTACCGCTCGGATGGCTTCGATCTTTCTCGGATCAGCGCTAATGCCGTTGGATGAGAAAACGTGACCAAAATATGTGACACGGTCAGCAGCAAAGACACATTTGTCCTTGTTCAAGATCAGGTTCACCTCACGAAGGCGTTCGAGTACAGCTTTGAGGCGAATGTCATGGTCCGCTTTGTTGTTCGCGAACACAAGAATATCATCACTTATATTCAAGACACCCGGTAGGTCTTGAAGAACAGCTTGAAAGATCTCAGATGCAGATGCGAGCCCGAAGTTGAGTCGTTTGTACCGAAAAAGTCCGACATGAGTTGAGAACACTGTGTACGGACGAGACTCTTCATCAAGCTCTAGCTGGTGGTAGCCCGAGTTGAGATCCAAAGTGCTAAATGTTGTGGCACCATTCAAAGCAGACACAAGATCATCAACGGTTGGCGTGATGTGACGTTCGCGCTTCACAGCTTTGTTGACGTGACGCATGTCAACACAAATGCGGATGTTATCACTGTTACGCTTCGGGACAACAGTGATCGGAGAAACCCACGGAGTAGGTGTATCATGTACCGGTTCTATGATATCAAGTTCCTGCAATCTGTCAAGTTCCTGCTCCACTCGCTTTCTCATGTGGAAGGGAATCCTTCGGTAGGGAACTGCTACAGGAGGAACGGATCCATCAACATGAATATGGCATTGGTGATCTTTCAGTTTGCCAATACCAAGGAAACGATCCTTATACGACTGCTCTAGCTGAAGATTGTACGTGATATGAAGGAGACCAAGTGCAGTGGCAGTGCTACAACCCAGCAGTGTATCACCACTGTGCGTGACAACAAATATCTTTGTTTCCACTGTTTTCGATTTATACGAGACAGATGCGGTGAATGTTCCAACAACATCAAGCGGGACTGTGCTTCCATACGCATACACAGGAACAGAGGGCGCGTCAAGATGAGGCCTTGGTGTAATCGAACGATACGTGTTCTGACTCACAATCGTTACTGAGGAACCAGAATCGATTAAAGCTGAAATTGAGATCCCGTTGACCTCAATCTGAACAATCGGTCCGTTGGCTGAAGAAGAATTAACATTGAAAACATAGTCCTTTGTTTCAGCTTGCTCTTCCTTACTATGCTGAGCAGGTTGGTGATCACGCTGAGGCTCAGGCTGCGGAGAGCTAGTACAGCTGCATTGACATGCTGCTGTATGTTCAGTATGAATTGCGATAGAATTGGACTTTAATGGTCTAGATAAACAGTACTTCTGGAAATGATTCAATTTTCCACAAGAATGGCACGTAACCCCTTTTGCCGGACAGGGTTTATCTGCGGGATGTGGGAACCGACCACCACAATTTCTGCATGTGACTTTCTGTCTGGTCGCTTGCTGTTTTCCACGAGTGCGAAATTGGCGTTGGACAGAGTTCGGATTTGAGGGCTTGTCATGACGCGTAGCAGCGACAGTTGATTCTCGAGATGTAGCACTCTCCATCTCGGCTGCATACTGATCAGATTGCTCGAGCGTGCGGGCAGTATGAAGAAGTTTTTCGAGTGTAACAGTTTCACGAAGTGCGTACCTCCTCAAATTTTGCGATGTACACCCAAACACGATTTGGGATTTGATTTCCGCAGTTTTGTCCGAGAATTGACATGATGAAGCTAACTTCTGCAAACGGAGATGATACTGAGCAACAGTTTCATTGTTCAATTGTTTACACTGACGAAACAGATAACGTTCATATTCCACATTAACAGACGGAACAAAATGTTTCTCTAGCGCTTTAATGGCAGCAGAGTAAGATGTGGCTGTGTCTGGAAGTGTTTCAAAGATTTCCTGCACATCAGGACCGGAATAGTGCAGGAGCAACGCTCGCTTCTGGGCATCGTCTGTTACAGCAAATGCAGTGAAAAAGTTCTCTAGCCGTTTCACGTATTTTCCCCATCTCACACCCACGGTCGCGAGATCATCATGGCACTCAAAACGCTCAAACTGGGGTAAATTCATGTTGAAATGTTCTCAAAGTAACTTACGCAGTGACTCGAGGGACTGTGTCCATGAAAGTTCAGGTTCATGACGAAATCACACATCTTCGTCGCCAAATGTAATGTTTTGGTCCTTATTTAGACAGCCGAAAGGACGACACAACAGCCTTCAATTACATGGTTGATAACGTGTGTATTCTCTGTTCAACTTCTGTACAGGTCCTATTACAATACACTATACATTGTTCTTGTACGAGTAACCAATGACAACCAGAAAGTATGGAATGCTAATTGTGCAGTTGTTCAAGATACTACACAGGGTTTTTGAAATTCGTTAGCCATCTTAAAGCTCCGTGATCTGTTCTCACTGTTACATGTCGACCGTAGAGATATTGTCTGAAATGCTTCAAGTAAACGACAACTGCGAGTAGTTCCCTTCTTGTAACGCAGTAGTTCCGTTCTGCCTTACTTAGCACTTTACTTCCGTAAGCAATTACTCTTTCCTTTCCATCTTGTACTTGTGACAACACTCCTCCAATCCCATCCTTACTGGCGTCTGTGTCAAGAATGAATGCACCTTCCGTATTCGGGTATCCCAGAATAGGTGCAGTAATCAATCTTCTTTTCAACTCTTCAAACGCTTCCTGACAGACAGAGCTCCATTCGAACTGTCCGGCACGGCGCTTTTCCGTGAGTTGATGAAGAGGTTTGGCTATACTAGCAAAACCTTCAACAAAACGTCTGTAGTAGGATGCAAGACCAAGAAAACTTCTAACTTCCGTCACATTCTTCGGCGTCGGCCATGTTTTTACAGTCTCGACCTTCTCTGGCTGTGTTGAGACTCCCTTGCTTGATACTTCGTGTCCGAGATAGGACACCTTCTTCCTGAACAGAAAGCATTTCTTTGGTTTTAACTTTAAGTTGGCTTGTCGTAGTCTATAGAATACTTGACGTAACCGTGAAAGTTCCTCTGGTATCGATTTACCAAAGATAATCAAATCATCTAAGTAGACAAGTAATGTCTCCCAATGCAATCCGGTTAGTACTTTATCCATCAATCTCTCAAAAGTGGCTGGGGCGTTACAAAGTCCAAAAGGCATCACGTTCCATGAGTAGAGTCCACCATCAGCTACGAAAGCTGATTTTTCCTTAGCATCTTTGCTTAAGCCTACTTGCCAGTATCCACTTGCCAAGTCCAGGGTTGAAAACCACTGCGCTCCTGACAAAGCATCCAATGTTTCGTCTATACGAGGTAGGGGGTAGGCGTCCTTGATCGTGGCAGCATTCAGTTGCCGATAATCCACGCAAAATCTCTGAGTTCCGTCCTTTTTCTTTACGAGTACAATGTTTGAAGCCCATGGACTATCAGTTGGTTCAATAAGACCTTTCTGTAGTAGCCCTTCCACTTGCTCCTTGATTTCGTCTCTCTGCCCAAAAGGGTGCTTGCGTGGTCGTTGTCTAATTGGTCGCTGAGTTCCAGTATCTATCTTGTGTTGTACCAAATTAGTCCTTCCAATATCATCATCTCCTCTTGAGAATACATCCTGAAATTCCGTCAATAACTTTGCCACGTCTTGGCGATACTGATCTGGTATTCCTTCTGTACTTCTCTTTAGCAAATCCCTCAAATGTTCCGGAACTTTTCCATCACCAACAGTGGTGTACTTGGGGACTTCTTGTACTTCACTTGTATCTATTACGGTCATCATAGCGATTGGTGTGTTCTTCTTTATTACTTTGTTGGAAGTAGATGGGTTGAATACTCTAACAGGCACTAACTCCTCCCCTGTCTTGATTAGAGTTCTAGCTGTAATGAGTCCTTTCTTCACTAATTGTTGTTGAACATTTCCAGCCTCTATTAAACCTAGGGTGTTAGATTTAATTCGATCTCCTTCCTTCATTGATCCAAGTATTACAGCTTCATGTCCTGCGGGAATTGTAGTAGTTTCTGACGCAGTTATGCGGCAGGATAGTCTTTCTCCACTTTCATTCTTGCACTCTACTTTGCCCCATTTTGTGGTGAGTTGGAAATTAGTCAGATCAATGCTAGCCCCCATTCTTGTTAGATTGTCCAAGCCGAGGATTCCATCACTACTCACATCTGCTACCAAAACTGTAATTACTCCTTTATTTGGTCCTATCTTCATCTCATGAGTTATTGCTCCATAAATGGCTAATGGTGAACCATCTGCTAACTGTGCACTTATGCAACGATGTTGCAGAGGGGGTCTATCTTTTTCATCTAATTGTTCATATGATCGTCTAGAAATGTAAGAATCTGAAGCACCAGTATCAACTAGAAATTTGTATTCCTTGTCCTGAATGTGCACTGGAACATAAAGACCATCAACATTTTGATTTATACTGGGTATGAAACTTGTCTTTGTTTTGCTAGTTTGGGTCTCAATTAATTTTGGACGATTGGCCGCGCCACGACCCTTTGGGGCGACCACTTGTCGTTTGACTGACGCTGATATCTTTGTCTTGACCAGTTAGATTCACCACTTGGATAGTTCCTTCCTCTTCGATCCATTTGTTTCTCACGGCATTCCCTTGCGAAATGGCCAGGTTTCTCACAATAGAAACATGTTTGGGTTTTCACATCAAATCTTCCTTGCGCTGTTTGGCTTGGTCTTTGATTAGTTCCTGGTTTCTTCACATATCCCTGACATCTTTCCTTGTTAGGTTGACTTTCCATAGCTTGGCCTAGGACTTTGTTGACTTCATCTTTGATCATCTTCTCTAGATCCACTTCAGAGCCGATTCCTCTATTGTAAGGAGGCTTAACCTTCCATCCATTCCTCTCAGTCTCCGTCTGTAGAAATGTCTCAGTGGTTATTGCTGCTTGAATTACCTCATCTAAGCTTGTTGCCTTAGCATGAAATATTCCCATACGAATCTCACTACTACGAATAGCATCAGTAAAATGAATCCTAGCTAGTCTATCGACCCCTTGACTTTCAAAGTTTGGATATGCCTTATCAGTTAGTTCCCTAATATGACGTCCTAGTTCCTGAAGTGATTCTCCTTGACGTCGCTTACGATTCCTAAGTTCCAACAAATAGCTTTCCGCCTGTTTGGCAGAAGAGAACCTGAATGACAGTTTACTCTTTATTTCTTCAAAGTTCCACTTGGTGCCTCTTTGTTCTTCAAGTAACCTCAGAGCTTGACCTCTCAAGCTAGCAGCTAGATACTTGGCAGATTCCTCATCTTTCCAGTTGTTGATTCCGCAACAAGATTCAAAGTGCGAGGCGTATTCTTTCCAGTCGGTACTTCCATCATACTTGTCCGGCATGATCAGTGGTCGATGAGTAGTTTCCCGAATTCTATCTTCTTTGGCATGGCGAATATCATCATTCCTCTTTTGTGCTTTCATCTGGTTAGTTTCTTCCTTATGTTTCCTCGTCTTTGATTCATCGACATGAGATATTCCTTCCTCGTCTCTATTTTGGATTTCCATTCCTAATTCCGGTCGTCTATTTGGTTTGAAGTTGAATTCCACTTCATCATCTGAAGAATCAGATAGTTCTTCCGTGGAGGAGTCTGGGCCAACAGTCCTCTTCCTTGGTTTCTTTGTCAACTTCATCATTTGCCCCATTAACTTCGTTAGTTGACTTAATATCCGACTTTGTAATTTCTCTGACCTACTCTTCTTTTTCTTTGAACTTTTTGTACTAGACATTGTCTCATCTGAGGAGCAACTTAGCTCATCTATTTCTTTCTTAGACTCTGGTACCTCCGCCATATTAATAATCCCACTTCTGACACCAAATTTGTGGCGGCCGCCCCCGCCTCCGTCTCCAACCTCGACCTCTACGTCGGGATTATTCTCATTCCCAGCTGGGGAAACTGATTCTTTATATCTGTCAGGATATTCGTCAGCCGACATTATTTATAATGCATGTCCGAGCGGTTAGAGTAATTAGATCTTATCTTTTATTTGAGGAAAGACGGGGGAAGCTACAATACTTATTTACGTTCGTTTCGTCGAAATATACGACTTATGACGGAGTACCAGTCAAGAAGAAAGACAAAGTGTTTATAGACTCATAGTTTCAGTTTTAAGACAAAAGAAAATGGTCAATTTTTATTAATGCATGTACTTCAAATATTTACAACATCTTTATATCACCACTGTCACAAATACCTTGTGCTCATAGTTATACTTAATGAATTTATACGATTGTCGTTATTATATTCGGATACATGTAATAAAGTAAATTAAGGCAATGATTCATTGGGATTTATGGGACTTGGGAGTTTTCCTCTTAGTTTAATTCCATAGCGTCATAGGGGGAGAGGTGGACTTAGAATATTCCTGCATCTTAATAATAGTGGTTCATTAATTCCAGCATCTTAATTCCAGCGTAGACTTCCTTGTGTACCTTTATATTCCAGGGAGGGAGAGAGATCTTATGTGTGGTACCAGTTCCGACGAGCGCCCAATTCCAAGACAAGTCCTTAGGTGGGGGGGGGGGGGGGGGGGGGAATTTCCAGGGAGAGACTAATAGTTCTGATTCCGACGAGCGTCCAATTCCAACTCCTCGCGTTTTAGAAATGTTACGGGTTATAAAGGCATAATGCGGACGTGGGGGAAATCGGTGCGCTAAGCGATCTTGGAAAGTACGCGCGCAGCGAAAATGGACTTAACATGAAGACTGTGCTAGTTCAGAGCAAAATATCTAAGTAAATCTCTTATTTTACCATTAATTAAATACAACACTCTGAATGACCTAGTTGCAGTAAATATTAACAAGTTACATTGTCTAAACAACTTTCCATCCAAATTCATGTGATAGATTGATAAACAATTACAGTATAACATCTTAAAGCATCTCAATAATGGATCCAAATGTCAATCGCTCGTATGCAAATTATTAACGTAAACATTGTGCGTCGGTGTATGATGACGCGCTTGAAAACAACAATCATTTAAGTTAGGCCTCTTTGTTACGTCACGACCGCGGAGCGGATCGTTACAGTATAATCATAATGAATCCCAGTGATCACACTAATTCTGATTTAATTTTTTGTTGATGGAATGTGTTAAGTCCACACAGGTGCGTACGCTGGATTTTTTGAAGGGGGGGGGGGGTTTTAACAACATTTATAAATTGGGCTGAAAATTTCGCAACGACTCAGCCAGCCGCTGAATAAGCGGGGGGGGGGGTAAGAGGACACTTTTTTTTTGGTTTTTGGTCTCGAAATTTGAAAATTTGACATTTTGCTCCGTTGGGGGGGGGGGGGTGGGTAAGGTCACCTTTTTAGGTCAGCCAAAAAAAAAAAAAAAAAAAAATCCAAAGGGGGGGGGGGGTAGTTTGGGGGGGGGGTGATGGGGGGGTTTACACACATAAAAAATACCAAAGGGGGGGAGTCCACAGCAAATTTTTGAAGGGGTTCTTTTCTACCCTTACGTTTATAGATACACCAATGTATTTTATACTTAGCTTTAATTATAACAAAAAAACAAAAAATACAACTTTGTCCGTGATCGTTGCGATCAACACGCTTGTCAAATTGGCTATCAGCAAATAGCTGATAGGAACTGTCGTATAGGTTCGTTTTATTTGTTGACAGCTCAGACAGACTGCACTGTGGCTAAGTTCTAGTTCTAAATACTTCATTCAACTTCTTGTAATAGCTTGATGCTACCGAGCTGATCTACATATCAGATAAATCTGCCAGCTGACATACAACGTTTACACGGAGGTAATATTTCCCAAAACATATTAGAACCATTAGTATGATTACTATAATTCCTTTTGTTTGTTGTGACTTTGAAGTTCAGCTGTGATACTGCTCGCCGGGTACTTGCGATCGCGATCGTATGCGCGGAAGTGAGTAGCCGAATTGTCGTCTGCTAGATTCAAGTACTAATATAGAATTCAATATTCTTTGTTTTTAACGTGTCATAAGGATGAAAATCAAACGTGTCAGAGAAATTCAGTTAACATCAAATACATCCTCAGTGTTTTTAGAAATTGTATATGCCTGCCAATCTGGCAGCGCAGCACACAGCTGATATAAAAACTACAAAACTAAAAAAAGTAGAGACTCTAGTCTAAGTTAGACCTAGTCTCTAGATCTACGTCTAGATCTAGTAGTAGATTTCTAGTATACGTGTTGTTTTTTTTGTGCGTGTCCCTTAGGCTAAGGCCTTATTAAATTTTAACTTAAAGACTGATTAGTATTATGATCTTTTATAGCATTTTTTGTTTGTCATTTCTAATTTTTTGAAATAAATAATTACAAGAATATTGCATAGAAGTAAAACTTATCTAAATTAGATCTAGATTAGATCACCACAAGAATGTGTCTCAAAAAATGCAGTTTACTTTAGCCTTTACACATAGAACTTAAGCTTACCGGTACATTGATTTAGCGCATGCGCAAATCGTTCATCCGATCTCGGCGAATTGCAGTCTCATTTTACTAGATTGGCGCCGACAAGGACCCTTCTCTTTGGCTATCGTTTTCTTCCATTCACTCAATTTGTGCGAGGAGCAAGCCTGCGATTTTTCTTCTTTTTTTTATACCAAAATTATGATATTTCAGTCAAACCCTCTATTTGTTACAATTTTTTTCAGCATCCTTAAAAGGTTAAGTTTAAGTCTTACATAACTATTTGTAAAGTTTGAACAATTCTTTTCGTCATATTTAAGGTAGACTACAAACTGGAAATTTATTCAAACATGTTTGTTGATTTTTTTATTTTATGTGTGTGCAATTTCATGTGTGCGTCTGTTATGTGTGAAGTGCGTCACCTGTTTAAAGCATGATATGTCAAATAATAATACGTATTGACATTGCCATTGTACTTAAGTTGCGCTTAAGTTAAGTAGGCTCTCTCTCACTTAAATTCGAAGCCACTTGGGCGGATCTGCCAATGACAACGCGTAAACTCACAGAACAGCGCTCAATGCGCAAAGTTCTTTGTGCTTTAATAAGTTCTCTTGAATTAATGCATATAATTACGGTATGTAAAGATAAAGTGAGCTAAAAAATATCATATTTATCAGCAGATGAACTATCAAATGTAAGACTTTGTCAAGACAGACAGATTTGTTTGCTTCAAGGATTAAAAAAAAACATAAATGTGTCTTTTGATGCAGAGGAGTTCAGTGACGCCAGACATAGTCTGAGTGGAACATATTCCTGAATGAATTTTTTTTTTTTTTTTTTTTTTTTTTGGGGGGGGTCTAAGATTTTGTAATCAAGTTGAAAAAAGAGGTGTATCAATGCTTTTCTGCATTTATTTATCATGTAGGCAAACAAAGCAGGGGGTGGGGGATGCAACCCCTTCCCAGACACACACACATAACAATTTTTATATTACAAATATTCATCTAAGGAAAAGAATCATGAAAACTATGGTTTGGAGTTCGCTGTTCTATGGATTAGCTGAGGCTGGACTCTAAAAAAACAGCATGCAGACATAAAAATGATGAAGAGTTTTGAAATCTGGCTTTGGAAGAAGATGGTAAAGATAAGTTGGATGGATTGAGTGACAAATGATGTAGTTTTACAGAAAGTGGGGGAGGACGGAGGAGTGTAAGTTAGTAATAACATGGAAGGAGAGGAGACAGAAGATATGGATTGGGCATATACTACAGCATTATAGACTCCTGAGAGACATCATTGAGGGAAAGAAGGAAGAAAAATGATTATGATGTTGGATGGTATCTAAGCAAATGATACATACCAAAAGATGAAGAAAAGAGCTGGAGACAAAAAAGATTGGAGTGTTTTTCATACTTAAATCCTGCTAAACAGCATAGCATCAGAGAGAGCGAGAGTAAAAGAAGGAAAGATGAAGTAATTACAAGCAAGAAAGGATAAAGAGAAAATTCTTAAATAGGACCACAAAATGATAAGTCATAAGGGGGGGGGGGGTGTCTCTGCATGAAACAAAAAACAAAAACATGATTGAATGATCAGTCATGTTTGTATGATGATTTAAAATGAGAGTAGAAAGTATGACTCAGACTCGGGGAAGCAACCTCTATATCACGTTCAAGTGACCTTGACCATATCAGAAGGTCTTCCTGAAAGTAAGAGTATGACGCTCTGTCGATTTGAGCATGTCTGTAGAGTCTATGTTTGGAGGCAGGATGCTATTATTAGTGCATCGGGCATACATGTCTAGTAGCTTACAGGCAGTAAACCCTTTACAGTCTTTATGGGGGCTAGATTAAAAGTCAGTCAGCAGCACCCAATAATTGGCACAGGTTTATCCACAACGTATTCACGCCTGGCGGTACCTGTGCTATAGACTAACACAGTCAAATTTTGATATTTACCAAATTCCTATTTTCAAATCTGGACATAACACTTCACCTGACCCTAGACCTAAACTGCACCTCAAGCCCTATTGCATTCCTAACCATATATCTGTGACTTTGATGAATTGCTGGGAGAAACTGCGACCAGAGCAGTTGTCTTCAGTCAGTAATGGTCTGAATTAACTGTGCTCTAGATTACCCTAATAAGATCATATTTAGGCTGTATGAACTTGTTAAAGTCGCTATAAGTTAAATCTAGCCTGGACTCATGTTGCTATGGATTTTGTGTTGTAACAAAACTGGAGTCTGTTCCTGCAGACTATATCTCTACTTATGTAAGTGAGTCATATATATCATGTTCACGTGTAGACCTACGTAAATGCAAATTTTTAACTCATGGTAATGACTATTCATCCTTTACATAAATACCTATGGCATTGGGAGGTTAAAGAATCTGATGCTAGCGAGAACAAGCTTTGCAGTACATAATAACTTTCATAGCATTCGGATATTGTGACAGAGAGACAGTGGATGACTCTTTAGGACAGAGCGGGTGAAGTGCTCTTTGTTAACAAATATTTTAATTTTGATATCTCTTTATTCACTTTGATTTCTATAGTTAGGGAGATATCATATTACAGAGATTCAATGTTCTGTTGAAATATGTTCTGGAAAATCTAAATTTATCATGTTATGAATTTCATATTTTTTAAGACTGTTTCAGAAATCTGCTATTCATGGATTATAAATGTCAAATACTCCTGTTGTTCACTTAGTCTGTCATATCTGTACCCCATATTACATTTCTTTTACCCTCCTCTTCTGTTCTCCAATCAGACTCTTGTCATGCTATTTCATATCTTTATGCCTTCTTACATGCTCTTTCATGATCTTAACTCAATATGTTCTATCTTCATTACCGAATATGAGACTCAAATATCAATTAGAAATATACATGTTTATTATTTTTGTTTCTCTGATGTATGTTATTTTACCAATTCTACTTTCTATTCTCTAATTGGAAATGCAGGTTGTTGATCAGTGAAAGCTGAAAAGAACTTTGTCTTGATGTTAGCTGCTGCAAGAATCCAGCAAGATAAGCTTACCCTGAAGGAGAGTGCTTTACGTTATCTTGACCAAACTGGGCAGCTAGCTTCAATAAAGAACAAGTGTGTTGACATCCAGCAGAGCAATGAAGTAAGGAAACTACTTCTTTTTCGTCAAAATTTACGAATCTACCCGTATTCTAATGTGGAATTATTACTTGATGTAAATGTAAGTGCAGGTGATACACTTATAAGTTACAATAAAGTGTCTGTCTCACAATTATAAGAAAAAAAGTCTCAATGTTTACGCTATGCTCTAAAATGTTTTCTGAGTAGTATTATTATGGATTGATAATTCTTAGTTTATTTATGAAGAAAATTAATTGGTGCAACTGGTGTGTTAATAGATAAAGAGGATTTTATGTAACATGCATTTTGAATGTTTAATCATGGAGACATCTAGGCATTGTTTATCTTAAAATGAAAATAATATAATCATATGATTACATTCTGATAGAAGAGTTCACAGGTTTAATTGAATTTTTAAAAGTCATACCATGCAAGTTCTTTTCTATTTATTTATTTTTTCTTCACAGAAACAAGTCCAAATTTACAGCTTCCTTATCCTCATCGATATCCAAGAATTATGCCAGATTGATGGTGAGTAACCCATTGACTACTGAATTTTCTCATTCTCGTAGACATTGAGTTAAGATTGACTTAGATGTGGTTGAAATTTGAAAAGTACCTTGTGTGTAAAAAGAAGTATCCGCGGTACCACTAAAATTCTAAAGATTCTCTGATGAAATATCGGATAATGCGGCAAAATTGTGCTAAAAATATAATTCAAAGATGGACATTTTGCTGTTATGGCTCTATTAATAATGTATTGTTCCCATATTGCTAATTTAGAATTTGACTATCTATCAGAATTCAGACATGTTTACATTGATATGTGTCATATTATAGCTTTTCTCTCTAACCCCTGCAACAATATCATGAGCATTTCCCCCAAAAACCTAAACAGAAAGAGCCTGAAATTACCTTTAAGTTACAGTGTACATCGATATATTAATCTTTTGCTGCTCATAAATATGAGATTAAATCAGGGATTTATCTCTTATATTGGTACAAGTGTGATTTTGGGCCATCGTAGTTGCCAATCATTTGTAAAGGAGAAAAATTTAGGCAAGGTGACAGATAAAGATTTTTTTTAAATGAATATCAATTTTAAATTTTATTGATCAAACCATGAGCCGTTGTTTATTGATGCCATGTTTTTCATTTAATATCAGCGGAACTCACAAACATGGTTACATGCAAGCCATCAGATGCATACACACTGTTTCAAGAAGTAAGTACACCATTTAAAAGATGGTACCATTTTCTATGTTACAGAACATGATAGTTAAATTTGCATTGTTTGCTAACCTTCACTGCACAATATATGAAGTTGTATTTTCAATCTCCTTTAGATGTGAAGTAAGATCTGTATTATGGTAGACAGAGAATGTGCTGGTATACTTTCAGATTTATAAAAGATTATCCTTATTAAAACATGGGAATTTCCTACCAACTTTTTGATAAGTATGATTACTGTACTATTTTCAATGGGAAATGTCTCATTTTCAGAAACAAGTATCTTAAAAGAAAATGAAATTCATGCTTATATGTATGTTATTTGAATTTTTCTTAAATGAATTTACATTTGATTTGAGAGTACATGTTGATCTAATGTACATGTCAATGTAGTTGTCCTATGTATTTGTTTATATTGATGTTTTTGATCAATCATTAGGTATGTAATTTTTACCACATCAAGTTAATGTTTTTAATGTATCATTAGGTATGTTTCACCGCATCACACACACTTGGAGTCATTCCAAAGAGCATCAAACCAACTCAGATCCACTGTAATCTCAGGCTCAATGGCCTACCTACACTCCCTAGGTAAGTTATATCCATTCCCATTTTCCCTCCTCAATATTGCAAATTTCTCTGTTCCCTTCTTGTTCAGAATTACTTGTATTGCCTGCAGTTATTTTGTCAAGAGATTGGAATGTATCTAATAATAATAAATAATAATAACAATATTTATAAAGCGCAACATATCCATCTCTAGAGATGCTCAAGGCGCATACAAATAATTTAAATTAATATTTAACATACTTAAGATCTATCTGGTACTCTGCGAATGTCATTTACTCAGTCGGAGGGATTCAATCTTTTTTTCATCTCCAAATCTTGTTTCTCAATTCACTCTATTATTTTTAAAAAAATATAAATTTTCTAGGACCTTGACTAGAACTCTTAATTGTTCCTTTATCAATCATCTTCAGCTGCCAGTTCATTTCCTGCGTTACTGCCAATGAAAATGAAATGAGTGTACGTTTGAGAAGGTGTTATATTCCTAATAATAATCTGTTGGTATTTTTGGTAATATGTTCATCAGTGAAAAAGTATTTATATGAGACCTTATGCTCAGCAAAAGATATTGTTTAATTTTCTTTGAACACAGCTATGTACTGCGACCAAGAGATTTCTTTGCATCCAAGTTTGCATCCCGCTTTTACCAGTTTGTAGGTGTGGTGTGTAGTATGACTTCTCCTTCTAAATATACGTAAGTTATGTACTATTATTCATTCTTATATTGTTTTTGTATTAAGTATGCATTGCTTAAATTGTCGGTGTATATCTCAGTTATGTAAGTCATAGAAAGTATTTTCTCTCAAGTATCTCCTATATTATTTAGTGAAGGATTTGGGCATGACATCTAATTATTTGCTCTCAGTAAGAACAAGGATGCCAGTTGTTCAATATATTTGCTTTGAGCCTCGTTGATACTAAAAGGCAAAACTTTTCAATGTTAAAAATTGCCCTCCACAAAGATATAAATAGCTTGATTTCCTGCTTTTGTTTTGACTGTCATCAAGATAAATGTATCTCTCAATGCTTTCCATCAAATGTGTTGACTTTTTAAAGAAAGACATTCAACTTAACATTTAAAAAATCTTTAATTGAGACATAAATGGCTTGGCATCATATTTTTTTGTTTTGACAGTCAATGAGCCACATGTCAGTGTCCAACCTTTGAATGCTTCTGATCATATGTGCTGAAATTAAACAGAAAAACATTGAAATTAACATTTTATGGTAAAATCCTTGCCTCTGTGAAGACATAAATAGCTTGATATCCTGTTTTTGTTTTGACAATCCATGTACCAAATATAAATTTCCTATCTCTGATTGTTGTTTATGCAGATGTAAAAAGAACTATAAAATGAATTTTTAAAAACCTTACTTTAATGAAGACGTACATATTGAGATATTCCTTCTCTTTCTAACAGTCGATGTGCCAAATATAGATGTCCTATTTCTGAATGCTTTGGTTCTGATGAAAATACGTACGTTAGACTACACACTGCTGGGGCCAAGGAAGCACAGACTGTAAGGTGATTATAAGTTTATGGTTTTTAAAGAGGCATTGATCCACGTATCAGTCAGTGTTTTTTAAAAAATGTTAATACAAGTTTTTTCAGTAAAATATAACTTTGGGGATTAAAAAATACAGTTTTTGAATTGTGTTGTGACAATCATGTTCCTTAGACATTATTTTTCTGGTAATAGCTGAGCTGCCAAAATAACTAGTGCTCAAATATATCGGGTACCCATTTTGCATCTACATGGAGAGAGGCAAACGTAGATTAACGTCTTGCCAAAGGATGTTAGTGCTGGGCTGGGATTTGAACCTTGTACCTTGACCACAGCACTTCAGTCACACCAACAAGACTTACAAAAGAGCGAAATAAAAGGATATTGCCCTGGAAGGCCAAGAGTTGATCGAATTGAGGTTTTTGTAGAGTTGGTTTCGCAGTGTGACTGAGGCATTGATTAGTCCATTCCATGTGACTCCATGTGACAGGATGTGATGGTACTGTCACAGGATATATGTATGAGGTTAAAACCTCACTCAGTCACGACATGGTAAACTGCCTCAAAAACAAACAAGCAAGCTTGGTGCTGAAAAATAAAAACTAGTGTCATGTTATGATAATAGTACATTAGCATTTGACCTTGTAATCCAGAATTTATTTTATTGTCATGACATACAATGGATTTATTTCATAAATTTTGTAGAGTAATTTTACATGCAAAACTTTATACCAATTTTCAAGAGGAGGGGGAAGAGAATTTACTCTTTACCATGAGGTGGGGCTTTAGAATTTTAATATTTGGGGACATTTAAGAGGATTAATATGCACTGAAAACTCTGATTATTGTAGTTGACTAAGAAAAAACTGATAAACATATTGTTTCCTTTTTATTGCAGGAATGATTTTCATTGCTTCTACTGTGGTACCTTGCTTGTTGAAGATGTTAATGGCAGAATCATTGGAGGTAAGACTTGCTCTGAACTTAAAGCATTATCTATACAACTGTTCATATAAACCTGGTGAATTCAATGTAGTAATTGATTTTCAGTAGTGGATGGATTGATAGCTTATAATACATTGAATTACAAACTGTTCTTATAGTTTTACAAGGGGTTCAAATGTTGCTAGAGAAATGTATTTGCTGAATCAATTTGAGTACAATGTGGCCCCATTTTTGTAAGAGATGGTTAACCAATACATGTTTTACAAAATATATGAGGTCAACTATTATGTGTCTTGTCATGAGACAAGGGCTTGGGCGATTACAGTGATCTATGATGCACATATCAAGCTTTCTAGCTAGGCAGCTGTTTTATTTGAGGCGCCTGACATACATG
Source organism: Strongylocentrotus purpuratus (assembly GCF_000002235.5). Classification (NCBI taxonomy): domain Eukaryota; kingdom Metazoa; phylum Echinodermata; class Echinoidea; order Camarodonta; family Strongylocentrotidae; genus Strongylocentrotus; species Strongylocentrotus purpuratus. The sequence continues at coordinate 12,914,546 of NW_022145596.1, forward strand.
TACCAATTTGAATTTAAGCCATACAGGAAATAATCCATACAGGAAATAATCCATTTAAGGCATGATTGCTCTGATTACTGTAACGTTGGATAACTACCATGCAGATTTCAGTGTAATATTCATGTAGTAGCATTCCTAGACCACAATCACAGTTACATTTTCCATGTTACCGGTAATTACTTACTGAACCATAGCTGTTATTTTGCACAAATACAACATAAAAAATCCCACTGAACATTTTTTAAAGTGGCATAATTACATAATTATTTATACCCTTACCAAGTTTTGTCATTTCTGTATGTTAAAAAGTTTTGTAATTTTTTTTGAGTATGTGATTTTCTTTTATTATAATGTAAAATATGAAAGCTTTAATAGCTTACATCTAAAAGTATTCAACAAAGGCCCTTATTCAACCAATCCATGTTTGATTCTTATGTTACAAAAATACAAAACCAAACAAATTTTACAACGGGTATCAATAATTTAATCAATAAGTGCCACGCCTTGATTTGTACATATATTTATGTCTGTGTTATTCTACACTCTAGAACGGCTTGTCCTAAAGATGGTATGCAAGGATGCATTTTACGAAGCTTCTTGTCCTCAGTATCACCAATCTATAACAGTGTATGTGAGAGGTAAGCATTGGTATTTTGCTATTAATATTTTTACAATTTAAGTTGGAGTTTCTCGTAACAAAATTCTACTTATTTGATAGTTACATGTAGATATTACAAAATGGCATGGAAAAAAATGATTTCACTAGCTTTTACTCAAGTTTACCCCTTAGAAATTCAAGTTGTATGTAGGATTTTTTTTAACTCACGATAGAAAAAATAGGATTTAAGTTGGAAAAATAAGTAGAATAGACTCTAGTTAGGAACTAGGTAATCATCCAATTATAACTGTTGTAAATTTCTTGGAATTTGATTTGGGGTAATTAAACCTTTCCTTTTTATATGATCGTGTCACGATTTTTGCATATTATTTGTCACTTTATTTTATACTTCATCATCTTTCTCTGTTCTTTGACCTTTCAGATGACCTCATGCCCACAGTCTTCCTTGGTGGGTGTTTCAATGTGATTGGAATCCCTACTATAGAAAACCGTGGTTCTAGAATGTCGCTAGCATTTGAGGTGGGTATCACTCATACAATCTTGTATTGCTTTTTTTATAATCAGATTAACGCTTCCCTAACCCTCAACTCCCTAAAAACAAAACAGAATTTAGCAAAGATAAATTAGTAAAATATAACTTTGTTATTTTATTAAATCGCTCAGTTTTAATGGGATAAATTTCTCTGTTTTTATCACTTTTATCTTAATAGAAGGTTATATCGTTCAAAAGTGGTAATGCTGAAAATAAAACAACTGAAAGTCACAGATGAAAATCACAAGAAGCAAAGTTTGGGTCTATCGATATACAGTCAAAACTAATTCATTCATTTAGTTTTGTAGTGATTTGAGTATGTGAAAAATTGATTTGTCCCAATTTACATTTATTGAGAATGACATATTAAAGCTTACATCAGAAAGCTTCCAACGAAGGCCCTAATTTAACCAGCCCAACTTTTACTTTTGAGTCACGAAAAAACATCAAATTTACAAGGGATATGAATACTTTATTTGTTAACTGTATGTAGCCTTTTCACTAGTTTGAAAATAAAAACCCCATATAAAAAATGACATTCCCAGTGTTCATTTTGTTCATTCTTCATTTTTATGTTAAAATCATTGAGAATCTGTTTACAAAATTGCAAGAAAGTATAATTGTTGCTTCTTTTTTAAATCTAATTATCTGTCCTTTGTCATTTTCTGTTTCATTGACAGGCAAACAACATATTGTTGGTAAGTGTGATTTTTTTTAATGGAGATATATACAGTCAAAATATTGTGTACTGTAGTTTAAACTCATTAAAAATATGTTCATGAATGATTTCTGAATGATGAATGAAAGATGATCAGATTCCAATGCCAGTGTCATTGTTTTATTAGTATTTTATGAATGACATTTATCAATATTTATTAATGCACTAAATTTGTTGCCATTTGTAATGATGATCAAATTAATGTTCAGCTTTGTTGGTTACATCTACATCAATCCTTTATTATATAGCATTTATTCTATCATGTCAGAATTTATAGTATCATGATCTACATTTATACCAATGAATATTACACTAAGAATATATTTTCTTCCGCTCCCCAAGGTTATTGATGAAGGTTCAACCTGTATGAGAAAAGTTTCTAAATTTATTCAAGCCTGATTGTTTATTATTTGATCATGCTTTGGATGTATACTTTAAATAATTTCATGGCATTATTTTTAGATTGACCAGCCATCAATACCACTGATACCAAAGACTATTCCACAGAGGATTCACACACTCTATGCAGGTATGGATGTTTGATCTGTATTATTTTCAAACTTTACATACGTATTTTGAAATGAGTATTGATGCAAGCAACGATTTGAACATGATTGTATCAGTGAACTTTTAATTTGATTTCATTTGAATGTTTTTACCATTGAAAACGTGAGTTTCTCATTGTTTCTGGGTTGTGTCGTTGTCCTTAGAACTAATTATGTGACATTTGTTTTTTTTACCCCATTCCTATATATCCTAAGAGGCAAAAGCTGGCTAAGAATTTGAGTGTTGAACAATGGTTTGGAAATAGAAATGACTTACTGTATCAGAATTTAGAAATAGGCATCTTCTTTTTAATCAATGGAATATATTTAATGCCCAATTTAGCAAGGAAACAAGAAATGCTGGTGAAAATATTATGTGTGAAAGTTCATTAATGACACTTATTATCTTGAACAATGATGCACTATATAACACATTATTTGAAAGTTTCCTGAAAAAATAAATCATGAATCTTTAATGCATGGTTTTCTAACAAATATTGTGAACTATTTGTATCATATCCGCATTTACCTTCACAGATCGTGCATCATCTCCATGGAGTTTCAGTTCAAGCCTTGCCTACTTGTTTGCCCCTGACATAGCACCACCTGGAACCTTCCACAAACTGAAACTCCATCTTCTGCTAAGCCTCATGCAGTCAACACAATCTGAAAATGTAAGACATATTGTAAATTGAAGAACTAAGCTCCTCACCTGTGAGGTTAGATAGAAGAATCTTGTTTATTTTTTCTGAGAATGAATATTTTAATTGCCAAGGAACGTTGCCATTTAGATGCATAGTCAATGTGAACTTGTTGAAAAAGATTGAAGGTTACAGCCATTATTTTGAGCAGAACTGTATTTTGAGAGAAACTGTCAAGATGTTCTTCAACTTTGTTGATGATACAATGAAACAGGAGTTCTTATCATCTTGTTTAAAACTTTGTTTAAAAATTCTCAAAAAGGGTCAGTCAAAATTGTATCCCTTATCTCAATCTTGTTGCTTCAGATTGAAATGTTTCAACTGAGTTTGGCGAGAAATTAAGTCAGCACTGGTTTAATCTGGAATACAATACATTTTGTTTTAAGTTAGTCAAATGGCCAACCCTCTATTAAAAAAAATTGTGCAATTCCTATCATTTCTCAGATCCTAGATGTACTAGCTGTTGGCAAGGACACCAATGTACTCCACAGACTAATGATGCATGCGGCATCATTTGCTAAGCAGCAAATATCACACGCCTCATCCACGCCCATATTTGGTCACATCCAAAAGGACGCACAGACTGGTGCATGTGTCATTGAAGGTAGGAAAGATTTAAAAGACTGGATTAAAGAACATATTCAAATTGAATGCATGCTTTTTATACCTGAAATCTTGCAAGAGGCTATCCCAACATAGCAACAAGTGATACTATGTTCCCACCAAAAGTACAACCACTGTAGGGTCAGGTTCTGAATTTACTAATGTGTGGACACTTTAGAAATGCCTTTTTTTGTGCCTCAGAGGTGAAAAGAAGGTGGAATTACTCAGATAATCTGTCATGTTTCCTGTTCCAACTTCAAAAGGAAAACATTCGTAACTTTTTAGCTACATAATAAAGTTATAGAAAAGTTATTGTGTTTTGCTATTCATGATGGATATCTTAGTTTCACAGAATATTATTTTTATTTAAGTTAAATCGATTGTAAAGAATAAGATTGTATGGATATTGCACATGTGAAATTGCCCTGTTGCTATATATTTCTTGATGATTATAGAATACAATTATGATATCAACTGATCAAAGATATGTGATTATACTGATTTCTATTCACACCTTTTTTGTATACAGCTGGATCTGTTGTACTGGCACACCAGGGAGTCTGTTTGCTTGGCTGCCTGGATACATGGAAGAAAGATGCTAAGGAAAGAATGAGAGCAGGTAAACTTTAACCAAATTCTTAAATTACATATACTTGTTTTAAATGTCATAATGCATATGTAGTCCAAAGTGTTAGGGCAGCAAGGTAGCAATTGTCAAGGGTAGTATTTCACCAATAAATGAAACTTTTACATAATTGTGGCAAGCATCACATCATTCTACTTTGTTGTTGTTCAATAAAAGAAATATGAAATGGTTTTCATTTATTGAAACACAAGAGAAAACTGCATGCATTCAATAATTTGTTTTGCCTTTTCTACATTTGTATGTATGTTTGTTGATTTTTTTTCTTTCTAATGAGTTACAATTTCAGTTATCCATTAGTAGTTTTCCTTTCCCTATACTACAGCAACTGACAGCAGAACCATTTCCCTTGCTCTTCCATGTCGATATATACGCTGGTCCTCTACATGTATACCATACCTCTTGAATCAGACATTATTTATCTTCTGCATTATTTTCTCCGTACTCATATACACTGTATCCTTAGCTTGACAAAGACATTTTTAGTAATCCCAAAGTGCTTTTCCCCCCCTCCCTCCTACATATACTACAGCAACTGACAGCAGGAGCATAACCCTGACTGTTCCCCATACTGTAGATGCTGGTCCTCTACAGATATACACCATGCCTCTTGAATCAACCTTGTGGGCCTATAGTAGTCCCAATGTTAGAAGGCCTAAAGCAGATCTCTTTGTGGCACAGGTAAGAGGGCAATTCCTCAGGAGTGGTAAATGGATTAGAGCTTTTTCATGAACATTTGTATGATTAAAAATATTACAGAGTGCTGCTGCTTGTATAGTGACCCTCTCCAACAAACACAGTCACTTCACACCAGTTCTCAAGGCACTACATTGGTTGCTCATGAGGGAACGCATTGTTTTCAAATTCACTTGGTTTTATTTTATTGTGTCGATGACTCTCCTCCACAGTTCAATAGTATTTAATGTAATTTACATTCTTTCCAGATCTCTATGCCCTCTCTTACATTCCCACTGATTGATTTAACTATGGTAGGGTTTGATGGTACACTGATGTTATATTACAATGTCAAAAGGATACTTTTTATATGGAAAGCTCCAATGTTAAAAGAATGATGATTAAACAATCAGAGAATTTGGCATAATTTTGTATATAACTTGCATATACCCCCGTTGTTACATTGTTTTTAAAATGTGTTTCTTTTTCTCAATTTCAGGATATTGATGACATTTCCGCAAAGATTCCAGAGTAAGTTATGCTGTTTTATCATCTGAGATGCACAACACCATGGAAGCTTTGTATCTAAAACTAGATGGAACTTCGACTGCGCGCAGTCGAAATGATGCCTCCGTCATAGAGCAATTTTACAAACCAAAACAGAAGAAATTGTTCAAATTCAAGTTCAATTGTAATCCATTAACAGGTTCTCAGAATATCGTGATTACAAGCAATTTCTCATATACATATATGACCCTTTGATCTTTGACCACATGACCCTAACATCTACTCAGTTCATTGGCTCTGCAAGATACATACATGATCTAAGTTTGGGAGGAATCCATCAATCTGTTCTAATGATAATGCGATCACAAGCTATTTTTCATGCATAATGAGCCGCATGACCTTTGACCTTGACCTCATGACCCCAAAATTGAATCAGTTCATCAGCTCTGCAAGTAACATACATGACCTAAGTTTGGCAGGAATCCATCAATCGGTTCTTGAGATAACGCGATCACGAGCTGTTTCAGCATATATAATGAGCCCTGTGACCTTTGACCTTTAACCTCGTGACCCCAAAATCTAATCAGTTCATCGTCTCTGCAAGATACATACATGACCTTAGTTTGGCAGGAATCCATCAATCGGTTCTTCAGATAACGCGATCACGAGCTTTTTTGCATACATAATGAGCCCTGTGACATTTGACCTTTGACCTCGTGACCCCAAAATCTAATCAGTTCATCGGCTCTGCAAGATACATACATGACCAAAGTTTGGCAGGAATCCATCAATCGGTTCTTCAGATAACGCGATCACGAGAACGGGACGTACGGACGGACGTACGTACGGAAAACATAATGCCTCCGGCTACTTTGTAACGGAGGCATAAAAAAATATTTTAGCTGATACGATAGTAATGTCCCAATACAGTTTAAGGTCCACTTTGATATAATAATTATATGTGTATACTCTGCTGCACTGATGCATAATCAAGTCATTCTTGCTCATTGTTTAAAATCATGAAATTTTATTGACTTTTTACCTTAAAAAACGGTCAGTTATCATTTTTTTTTTTTTTTTTTTTTTTTTTTTAGGGGCGGGGGGTCCAAATGTTAGCTTAGCAAACCTATTACTCACTGTATGTTCTTTTGCATTCCTCCTCATTAATTTCAGCATGGTTGTATTGTATAATAACTGTGACCATATACATGAGAGCTGATTCATTTACCTATTCATTGCTATTGATTCTTCCTTATTTTTTAACTCCCTACAGAGGCTTCAGCATGGTCGTGATGTGTGATAACAGCGACCATACATGGGATGAGTTCAAGGAAGCAAGTCTTATCCATCAAGCTCTGATTGGTGCTATGAATGTCAAACAGGAGCATCCTCATCAAGCCATTGCAAATGAAGACTTTAAACAGGTACAACCAAGGTCCTACCCTCAAGTAGAGATATATTTTAACCCCAGTATTACGCAGTCAAAATTTGAATATTTTTTTCCCTTGGGGTAGGGCAATTCTTCAATTATTTTAGTTTAAGTAAATGCTAATAATTTGAAATTATTTCTGTAACTAGTCCTCACAAATTGACCTGTGCTACTCTGAGATATGCAAGAGTCAATCAAGTTTTCTGTTGAGGATACAAGTTTCAGAATTGTAATATTATGTAGCCTTTGTACTAGCTGCAAAATGCACTGCATTCTTTTACTTTGTAATAAACCAAAAAGCAAGAATTCACTGGTATAGATAGAAAATGTCATGAATAAAATATTGAGTTGATATAGAATGCTGAAATTTATATGTGGAATGATAGCTAGTGATGATCAATGGACATATGTATATTGTAAAATAATAATGTGCAATGTTGTTGATACTGCTTACAATTATAATTATTGTCTGATTATTATTATTATTATTTTCTTGAAGTACTGTAATGTATGACATAAGAGCACATGCTTCAAATAATAATTCTTTGCCTCCTTTCACAGTTCATTGAGCTTGCCAGGCAGCAGCCTGCAGAACTGACGAAAGTAGCCCAGCAGCTTATCCAGGGGTACTTTGTGGGGAGTAGAAGGGTGCGATCATCTGGTGTGAGGGGTACACCATTTCCCCCTGCTGCCCTCAAGACCCTGTAAGTTCATTCATATGTTCTTGCATGTCGACTATTTTAGTGTATTTTAAATTATTGCCCAACATGTATACAGTATTGAGCGGCGTATTATCCAGAAAGTGATTGATCATTAGTTGAGAAAGAGAGAGATTGAGGGGGAGAGAAACAGATAAACACTTAAAAACAGATCATATTCATTTTTACAATGCTTGTAATGTTAGCTAGTACCCTTTGTCAGGATCATATTCAACATGACAAATTTGTGAACTTATAAAATGTATGTCATTTCCCCTCTCTGTCATGTTCCATGTATATCAGAACTAGTATGGCAGCTGCCCATGCCAAGCTGTGCCTTCGTAAAGATGTCAATGAGAATGATGCTACGCTTGCCATCATGCTTTATGAGGAGTCCATCACCGCCAGATTTGGTATGTTTTAATTTTGCATGATATTGAGCATGATAATGATAATATAAGTTTCCAGGAAGTCCAGAAAATCATTTGGAGACAGTTTATAAATTTCATTGAGCATGCAATTCCATGGGTTTCATCCATGCAAGTTATCATGGGATGTGTATTCAATGGTTTGGATACGGTACTACCATGGCTCTATATGTAGTGTACCGTAATAATTGTAATTGTTTATTTTTACCGCGGCTGAAATACCGTACCGTGGTATAGTAACTCGGTAAATTTTTATAAGGGTCAGGGACTTGGTAATGAGGATTAATGCATTAATTCCCAAAGGGGGCTAGTGCATCGAATGGGTTTTAAACTTGGGACCTTCCAGTTACAAGATTCCTACTGTACCACTGAGCCATCACAAAATGGTTAACAGTAATGGTAGTCTCAAGGTTTAGTAGTCTACTGTCCTAAAATATGAACATGCTTTCTGACGTTCAATGAATGAAAAAGGTCACAGATAGATTTCTGCCTAATAAATTCATTCAATTTAAAATTATTCCTAGCTTTGTAATGAACTCAATGAATGAATAAGACATTGATCTGGTAATTCTAACTACCGGTAATAGAACAGTTACCGGTAGTCCCATAGTTTACGGTAATTCACATTCATATAATCGTCTTTTTTAACTCACGTCATTTCCACTAGGATACAAAGATTTTAAAATATAACTTTGATTGTTCATTTCAGGTTATTCGACCCTCAATGTGCATCCCATCCCACACTTCAGAGACAGCAACATGACCACCTATCTAGGCCCAGAGGTAAGATTCAGTCTTGTTGCCTTCTGTGCTAGAAGCTGAAAGTTTTTGAAAATGACTGAAATTTGTTTGGTCTTTTGTTACTCTGTGTATTGAGTTTATCTTCTCATTTGGCTGGTATAAACCTGCATGCAATAGATTTCTGTAAAATGATTATGATTAAATACTAATAAGATAAAAAGGTGAGAATGTTTTTAATGGTATTTTTGTTTTTGGGGGGTATTATGTAACATGAAAACTTATTTAATTCTTGTAGTGGCCATCATGGTCCCACTCCCTATTTGGACCATTGCCTACAGGATTTTTTTTTTTAAAGCAAATGAAAAGAACTTGCAGCTATTGAAAAATTGTACCGTAAAGTTCAAATTTTGAAAAATCCATCACATTTGGTCATGTGTTTTATTTGCTGTGTCTGCTATAAATATTTCTTTCATTCATTTTATAAATTGTACTTTTTCTGGAATTAGCTTTTCTTGCATGCGATACTGCTATTCGTTCATGACCTTCCAAAATGTATGCTATGCCTTACAATTGATTAAATTAAATATAACTTGTGCTTATTCCTTAATCTTGTTATCAACCTTTTCAGAACGACCTTCGAATGCAGCAATTCCAGGAGCAGTTGCGTAGATTTTGTGCTAATCATGATCCCAACTTCAGCATCCATAGTGCAGAGGATTAGCTATTCAAAATACATGGGATTAGAACACAACAGAGGAGAGTTGAAGATAGATGGAGCTGGAGACTCTTTATCTCATGAAAAAGATCAGTTTATGATGCAGGATGTTTGAGTATTGTCACAATGGCTTGGTTATTTCTCTCCTTTGATATTCATCCGTATTAGATTTTGAATCTACCAATACTTAAGACTCATACATGCATGTGGAGTTCATACATGTAGTTATTATTTGGTGTAAAATTGATTGAAATGACAATGATTTTATGATTATACACATGCATTTAAATTCAAATTCTAGTTATATTCTAGTTATATATAAATTCATAAATATAACCGGTTCCAAATGACTTTTATATAGATACGATATATTCTTTAGCAAAGTCATTTAACTGTGATATATTTTACTTTGAAAATAGTTTATTCATGTGAATGTACATGTTTCCAAATGAATTTTTGGAAAAGGTTAAAAAATGTTGATATCAATATTTTTCTGAACAAATTATATATTTATTAGTATTGGGGTGTACTGGTATATACTCCTTTATTAGAGTTTAGAAAACTATGTTTATTCTGAAGGTACGTGTATGTATTTATATTACGTATATGCATATATTACTTATAGATGATTTATTAATATATCATATGATTTATCGCAATCTGAATGTTTGCTTATGCAAGATTGAACTCGGAGAAGAGTGCTAGTATATTTGTAAAAGATTTTATCTTATATTTTAATGCAAATTATATATTTATTAGAGTTGGGGAGTATTTAATTGGTATTGTAGGTTTATTCTTAAGGGGAAGTCCACACTAACATTAAGTTAATTTTGATAAAAGCAGAAAAATTAGAGAAATAGATTAGTGAAAGTTTGATCAAAATCCGATGAAGAGTGAGTAAGTTATGAATTTCTGTAATTGAATTCTATCAAACACAAATTGGCAACGTTGTGACGTATCTTGCGAGGTCCCAACCATTTTCTCTGAACAGGAAAGTTCATAAATGACTATTTTCTTAGATGCTGATAAAAGAATTTTGTTCATGCAGGGGTTGTGTAGAAACCATGATTATATCAAAGGTATAGACTTGTATGATAAAATTATTTCTTGAGAGAAAAGATAAATTTAGAATTTTTTAGTACAAAGCAAGATATGTTGCAGTGTTGCCAATTTGTGTTTGATTGATTAAAACTTAAAAATTCTCACCTTCCTAATTTTTTAATCTTGTACATGTGCTTTCACTGATCAGTTTCCCTAATTGTTCTGCTTCTATTGAAACCAACTTCAGATCAGGGTGGACTTTCCCTTGAAGGTATATTTCAGGTACATTTATTCTACATAGATGGTTTATTGCAATCAGATTGTTTTATGCTGGGTTACAATAGGATGAGAGTGTATTTATATAAAAAGTTTATTGACGAAAACTTATTTGTGGTAAATATTTATGCAACTTGTGTTTTACATGCTATTATTGCCTTCTCTTTATCAGCTCTACTTGCCAGCCTTTTTTATTAAAATGAATGCCTTTGAGATGTGTACCTATAGATATGTGTCACATATATCCTTGTTTATACCCGATGTATCATGCTGTTAAGTTGTGACCCTATGCAAAATCCTTTCAGAGGCACCTTCAGAAACTATTAATGGGAAATCCCACATTTTTGGGAAATATAATTACTCAATCCAAATTTTCATGTACATGTAGCATTGAGGCACTTGTTACTTTCACTCTAATGCAACCTCCATGCAAACGTAATGAAGAATATTCTGTTGCAAAGCTAAAATGAATATCTAGGCAGTGAAGGAAATAAGTAACTCAACATGAAAGTCATAATGACCCATCATAGTGTACTTTAAGATTCATTCTGAAACAATTTATGAATTGGATTTAGAATTTTGTATTTTGTTGATATTCAATTTGTATTCCATTATTTTATTTCCTTTATGATTATACTTGAAATATATGCAGTGAAATAATTATTTAGTATGTTACATCCACGATTATATTACAAATGTATGTTATTAATTTCCATTTCTGATTGTTTTACATTTTTATAGGATTGTTACTTTTTTAATTTATGAAACAAAAAACGTTCCAACCTATGTGTCGTGTTAAATCTTTGAAGTCTGTGGGTATTGACACCTTATAGATATGAAAGACATTCACAACTTATACAATATTTCACAAATTTGAATGACAGTTGCTCCAGGTAAGCTCAAAAGCTTGGTAGAGGTTCACCCAACTTACACCATGAATATGACGGACAAAGAAAGCGGACAAATTATACAGTTCCTCAGGTAGACAAAGGAACATCCCTTCACTGCTATTATGTAAAAAGGTGAATATGAATGTGACACCTGTTCTTCACATTTTTACATAATAGCAGTGATGGGATGTTCCTTTGTCTACCTGAGGAACTGTATATTTTGTCCGCTTTCTTTGACAGTCATGTTCATAGTGTTAGCAGTGAAAGTTGTAAGCAAACTAAGTTGTCTCGCAAAAGACCATCACATTGTTTGAAACGAAGTGTAGCGAGTGTCTATAAGTAGAAAAAGATAGGCCTTTGCTTCTGTGTTTGCAAACAAATTTGATTTACTCAGTCACAGAATTATCATTCAGCAGTCTCAGAAGAAAAAGAAAGGAAGACTTCATTGTTTTGTACAGAGGAATATTTAGTGTTCACAAATCAAAATTCATTAAATACCGTACTTTTGTATATGACAAATAATACAACTACTTGTAGATATAAATCCTGTCTAAAAATAACAATGTATGTGGATCCAATTAAATAACAATGTTCCAAATTACACCCTACACAGTCAATTGTACTGCTAAATATTATACACACAAGAAAAAGAAGTTGGTGCTGAAGGACACAAGGTATGTGGTTTGCGTTTAGCAGAGTTATTTTTGTACCAATTGATGAATGCAAGAAAAAAGGTTGGATATGATAAAATTGCAAGTGTATACAGCTAGTCCTGTTATTTTTATATGGTAAAGGGAGAAGATAGAGTAGCATTCTTTTTTATTTTATTCCTATTTATTTGTGATTGTTTTGTGCAATAATGTAGTAGGCATGCAGCCAGCATAGATCCTACAGGTAACATGTTTACAATGTCTCAGTCTTTGACAAAATAAACCTTGTTCAACGTTGAGTAAATTTCCTTTTGTATTTATTTATTTCTTGTGTGGTTGTGAACACATGTAGATGATGACAGGGTGATGTAAACATACCCATACGGACTGTCATGGACAGATACTAAAAGGTAGATAAAAGAAATGTAGGAACACACCCAGATGTGCCCAGAATGCAAAAGATAATATCTATAGTTCTGTCTTCACATCTATGAGCATATTCTACCTTGTATGAATGATATCAATATCACTTAGCCTTCATGTATGTCTAGACCAAAAATAGTACCGGTATGTGTAGGTTGTGTCTCGTGCTATATAATAACGAGATTTGATTATTATGCATTTGGCATTTCTTGCACATCTACATGTATGCATTCCAATACATTTCCTTCAGCTACCCACAGAGTAATACACTTTATTGAATAGAAGAGGAGATATGAATAGCAATATACAAATGATTACCAATTTTTCTCAGAGAATTAAAGTGTATGTAATACTTGAATGCAATGCAATGACAAAATGGGCTAAACCTTATACCGGTGTACATAAATGGTGAAATTATGGGTTTCTTCATATTTTTAACACTGAGAAAAACACTAAACACTAACCCCAACATAAAACATAATCACAGACCTAATCACAACCCTAATCATAACCCTACAAAAAAAAAAGCCCAGAGCATACATGTATGTTGGATCACCTAGACCAAACTTCTTACATATTCAATGACTAACATATGTTTCAAACACATCCTAAAACAGGAAAATGATTGCACTTTGTATACAAATTCAAACCCAAATCGAATCTCTAATAAATATCCATTTATATAAAGGAATTTTTACTACAGCTCTTTCCTTTTCTCTCTGTAACTCAGTTCCTAACAACATATAATCTTCCTTCAAAGGCAGCAGTTTATTAATTACTAATTTTGACCACTGAATCTTAAACTTTTTTTTCTTTCAATAATATTGGAGGTGCTGTACATTCCTTAAAATGCTTAAAATAAACGGACCTCTAATAAAAAATCACAGGATGATAGTCGTACATTGAGATTCTGCGTATGAAAATCCATATTAAAATATCAAAATTACAATTATTTGTACACAGTTACACACAAAATAATAATGAGTGTTACAAACTTGAACAACTCCCAGTCACCACACACTCTTATCTTATCCAACCTTGACCATTTTTTTTAAATAAAAAGAGAGCATAATTGCATTTTGAATTTAGAGAGTAATATTCCTGACAGATGCTGCTTATTTGTGTGACCAAGAAATAAAATATGCTGGATATTACAAGCCTGCCAGTATTAAAGAGAATAGGCCTATGAATCAGTGATAAATTGGGGACATCGAGTCATAGACATTTCATTGCTCTTTATACTCAAGGTCTGTGTTATAGCCAGATATTTCATTAGTTTCATGTCCAGACTGGACATTAAATAGACTATTTGAAAATTCTGATCTTTTCATTAACTATATGTAGATGCCATTTGACAATTCCCGAAATTTTTGTGTAGTCAGACCATACAGTGTGCAATGGGCTTAATATGTATACAATTTTTCACAATCACAAGAATAAAATTCATACATCTCTGCACATATACACACAACATGTTTCCCTATACAAATGTAATAATGAATGTCTGTAAAACACAACTGTAAAACCAGACACTCTTGCGCTCCTGAAACGTTAATGAACTTCAAGATTCACAAGTTTCATACTGCGAAAGTAAATGCATTACGAACTGAAAACAGCACTGAATATTTATAATTCACAACAGTTTCATGTTGCAAAAGTTTAAGGTTTTACAGTATAATATAATGACTAGCCTGGGCGTAATATAGCATTTAGTGACCCGACAAGAGGTCAAAAATTCCAAGAGAAATTCCAAAAGGAATTCCATTCGTTTTAATATCATAGAAACTGCAATACTGAGAGAAATATCATTGAGTGTGAAAGTTAAATATCCTAGGGATCATCAAATGCTATATTTCACCTATGGCCAGTTATTTTGGGTGTATTACATGGTCTCTCTAGATACAGATTCTTGGTGACAAGTGTCAAACTTTCTTGTCTAATCTAAGTCAAAATATCACTTGTGCCAACTATTACTGTGAAAAAAGTATATACGGAACTCATAAAATTAATCCAAAAACCATCTAGGGCGGTAGACTTCTGGAACAAAACCTTACAAACAAATGTTACTATAAAGTGGGACTCTTTATGGTTATTTAAATTGAAATATGCTCGTGATAATTATTTGATACAATTCAACTTTAAATTTATGTATAATATTTTACCAACACCTGATAATTTATTCAAATGGAAAATCAAAGAAAACAATTTGTGTTACTACTGTAATAAACCTGGTACTATTATACATGTATTTTTTGAATGCGAAAATATTTACCGATTTTGGAACGTTATCGAAATATTATTATGTAACTCCTTCTGTAAAGATTTTAAATTCTCACCCATTTGTGTTGTATATGGTTTTCATGACGCAAAAGAAAATGTTATAGATATTGACCTAATACTTCATTATGCTTTATTTGCAATCTATAAAGCGAGTGTTGGAAGTCAATTTAATAAAAATGTAGTGACGAGAATAATAAGCAAATATTTTTTGTTTATGTTAGAATACAAAATAGAAGTTGAGGAAAACAGAACTAAAACAACGAATCTGAATATTATTAAGTGGAAGGAAACTATAACTAATTTAAAATCTGCTATTAAGTAAATAGAAATATAATTTGATTTGACCTCATTTAGACATGTGATTCAGTGATTTGTTATGAATATTTATGTACTATGATGTTATCCATGATTTTACCTGAATAAAGATTTATTTCAACAACAAAAAAAAAATCACTTGTGCCAACCACCTTACCCTCCTTTGTGCATGTTTAACCAAGCTGCCTGCATCTAAAGAGGCCATGTTACACCAAAAAGTAATCAATCATCTACTACATGATAACAGAGTACAAAATGTTATTTCCGTTTGGCTTTAATAGCCTTGTCTTTGGATTTCTTTGGAGCCGATGATCCTCCAC
The DNA here is from genome assembly GCF_000002235.5 of Strongylocentrotus purpuratus. Classification (NCBI taxonomy): domain Eukaryota; kingdom Metazoa; phylum Echinodermata; class Echinoidea; order Camarodonta; family Strongylocentrotidae; genus Strongylocentrotus; species Strongylocentrotus purpuratus. Next base: position 12,930,295 of record NW_022145596.1, read on the forward strand.
CAAAGAAGCTTGTGGCCATCTCAGATAAATCTGGTAAATCTTGCTTCTGGTTCATCAAATTCATGTTCGACATTTCCTGATGGTAATAGAAAAATACATGTTAGCAATCTTTTATCTCGAGAGATCTTATTTTGGAGCTTCTGCATTAATGCTCAAAAGGAGACTTTATTACTTTTTTTTGCATGCTCTCACAGATTAGGAATAGCATGGAGTTCATTTGCAATCCTAAAATCTTTAATACTGGGATTTAAAAAAAAAATCCTTTCTTCATTACCAGATTCGAACCAATACACTAAGGAAGAAAGTCATTACTACGACTGAAAAGAAAAAAGTAAGATGGGTTTTCCAGTTAGCGGTACAGAGCCTCATCATAAAGCTAGAGCTTTGATATGACCAGGTATCTGTCTTTTCAAGATAATTTTGCTGGTACCAGCTCTTTATATTCTTTTGATTTTACCCTGATGTAGCAGGTTAATTTTCATGGGCACTAGGACCTTGTTATAGTGAGGTTCAGCTGTATTTTCTTTCTGACTTACCTTTTGTAATTCTGGATCTTGTGTGTTGATTAGCTTGGGTAGTATGACAATAAAGACTACAGGCAAAACCATCATAAGCACCTGAAAATCAAAACAAACATGTAAAAATACAAGCCATTAACTTTGAGATAAATTTGTAGCTCTCTGTATGTGGTTTTAAAGGGATCCGGTAACTTTGTCTCAGATTCTGAAATAAAATTCTGGATTTAGCTCATGATGCAATGATAATTATAAACCTTTAGGTCAGTCAGGAACCCCATGACTTTAACAAGCCGATCGCCTGTCTGATTATCAAGATATTTATGATTGGAATTACAAATTTTGAAAACCGTTCGCCTGACGGTTTTCATAACACTACAGTCTATTGGGGAAAACGAGTATGGTAAAACCGGTCACTCAAAGATTTTTACTTTTTTGAGGCACTTCTTGATCATTTTGAAGCGCAATTTTTTTAGGGCTTCAATATTACACCATATCACAGACACTGATAACACGTAGGGCCGTGTATCTCAGATTTAAAAATGTTAAACGATCCCTTTAAAGGAAATTATAAACTTGCACAATTTAACCTTTTCCACACTGAACCAAAAATTCAACTTTCAAAACAAAATCTAAAATGATACGTGACCACACTGTTAGGGTTACAAAAATAAACATGTCAGATTATGTCTCAAAATAAAAACAACTTACATCAACTTGAAATAATAACATAATTGTCTACATTGTCAAAAGCAGCAATAAAAAAAAATATTAAGTGACCCCATTTGCTTAAGTTTTGCATCACTGGGTAAAAAAAAATACTCCTATTTGACTGAATAGTGGTTCAACATATGCTCCGAAGACAAGTGCATCGGGCATCATTTTATCCAAAATGTAGGATTAGGGTCAAGGTTGGGATTTTATGTTGGGTTTAGGGTTAGAGATAAGTACAGTGTTTAGTTCATTGTTGAAGCTGGGAATGTCACTGGTGTATACCATTGAGCATAGAGAAATCGTTGGCATAGCATATGTTGTACAATCAACTCACCATAGGGTTTTTTAGGACATCCACTATTTTAAACTCTTCTCTCTTCTGGAAATAACCTGCCAGCCCCTTACTCCTGACTTTCAGTGGGTAGGCAACCTGTACCACCGACTTGCTGTCGACGTTGTTCACTCTCCTAGCCCTGATCTTGCCCCTGGCAGAGATGTCTATTCTGGTGGCTTCAAACATATACTTAGGATGAGCGAACTCTACGATGTAGGATCCAGTAGGTACGTCGTGAACCTCGAAACTTCCATCCGATCTATTGATAGGAAAAGAAAGAAAACAATATTGCATATTCAGTAAAATGATAAGAAATATTGAGATTTGAGACTCTTAAAGTGCAAGGCAAGGTAAGTTAAACTGTAACTTAAAAATAAATCATCATAAAGTCACAGACTATTTTGCTATTTGCAGCAAGGCCCAGTACGCTCCAAGTCCGAGTTACATGTAGCTCGACTCCGTTTTCTGAAGTCATTGAGCACACAATATTCAATAAAGACAGTAAGGATCTAAATATCTTAAGCAGACTAGCATGAACATTTGCAAAATGATGATGTGTCCTCATTTTGGGTCACATAATATGCTGTAGATTACAGAAAAATGCTTTGTTCCCTCTAGCAGGAGAAATGCCGGTACCCCACGCCATAATAAAGGCTTCGCACTATGGCTATGCGCTCGCAATTGCGTACATTTCACGTCCCCTTTTCTGAAAATCATGGATGGATCCGCCGCTGGGCTGCTGATGATAGGGAGGCCAATGCCCGGGCGTAAGGCTTCTACACCTACGATTTGTGCGCTCGTCGTCCACTTCAAAAAATTAGCAGAGAGAAAAAAAATGATGTAAAAATAAAAATTGATGAAAATAAGAAAAGAAAATACAATGATACATTTCACAACATACCTATAATCACGGATCTGTAACTGTCTTTCACCATTTGTTGACGATCTTGCAGATTTTGACGTATTTGAATACAATAATTGGGCTAGCAGTAGACAATGACGGACGGGCACAACCGACTAAGAAAATCCTAGAGGGCGTAGAGATTTGCTCACTAAAAACCTTCTCATTGGCAGAAGGTAGACCCTAAAAATATGGGATCCGTTTTGAGTAAAGAACTTTTGATAGAGATCAACATTTCAGATGTTCACAATTGTCACTTCTAACAACTAGAAAATATAAAGAAAAAAGATTATATCTTTTTAAATACAGATTTATACAAACTGAACATTCGAAGGTAGATAGAGTACAATGTTTATGTCAATCTTGCGTTGGTTTGAGCCCCATAGCTACAGCCATCTCAAAATGAGAAGAAAAACAGTGAACAGTGATCTCATTGTTCTAGCCAAATACGGCGGTCTTGCGACATCATAATATGAATATGTATGAGCTCCAGTCATATCGCGCGCCAGACAAATCTCTCGTAGTCTCACAGCACTATAGACTCGAGTGTCGAGCTCGTGCAGTAAATCATGCATGAGAAATGTTTAAAAAAAAGATATTTTAGTAAAAAATGTCTACGTGAGCAGTCTATATTAACCCTGTAAACGATCATCGGATCGGCCGCCGATACCGATCCGATCAGGGGTGATCGGGGAAAAATTTCCGATCGCCGATCAATTAAAATGATCGGGAAAAAATCGGCAATTTTTTTTTTTTTATGACAAAAATTTTCAAGTTTTTAGCTGTCAAATGCTCAAAAAAAGTTCATGGCTGGGATTATTTTGTCATTTGGAGTTGTTGTAGACAATTATTGTTGATATTAAGTGCCTTTTCATGACTTTGAAATTAATAATATTGGTCTAAGAGCAGAGGCAAAACATGCGGGCCGCCATCTTGGATTATAATGTAGGTTTGTTTTTTTTTTTTAATGACGAAAATTTTCAAGTTTTGGCTATCAAATGCTCCAAAAAAGTTCATGGCTGGGATTATTTTGTCATTTGGAGTTGTTGTAGACCATGTTTGTTGATATTTAGTGCCTTTTCATGACTTTCAAATTAATAATATTGGTCTAAGAGCAGAGGCAAAACATGCGGGCCGCCAACTTGGATTATAATGCATACCTACATTATAATTCAAGATGGCGGCCTGTATGTTTTGCCTCTGCTCTTAGAGTTCTGGATCTGGATCTGGATCTGGATGTGTACGATGCAGGGCCCTACTGGGCATAAGCGCATCTGCAGGAAAGAAGTGGAGGTTTCTGCGAAGGAGGGATAGGACCCAGTTTGCCTTTTGGGTGGTCTTTGCAACATGTTTCTCCCACTTCAAATCCTCTGAGATTGTGACTCCCAGGTAACGGATGTCTTGGACATATTTCAGGATGTGGCCACTAAGTTGGTAGAAGAAGGAAGACTTGTTGCAGATGCTCATGGTGTAGCACTTCTTTGTGTTAAAACACATGCCCCACTTCTTTGCCCAGGCATCTAGGGCTGCAAGGTCATCTTGTAGGATGTGATGGTCTTGTTGCTTCTCGATTTGGCGGTAGAGGAGGCAGTCATCTGCAAACAGTCTAACTTGTGACTTCACAATTTCTGGTATGTCATTTACGTAGCACAGGAACATAAGGGGGCCTAGTACTGTCCCCTGAGGTACGCCTGAGTCAACATGAACATCATGGGAGGTCTCCCCTTCGACGACGACCCTCATGTGACGCTTAGTCAAAAAGTTCCTGAGCCATGTATGGATGGAGCCAGCGATTCCATATAATGAAGAGAGTTTGTGCATGAGCTTCTCATGGGGCACCTTATCAAACGCCTTTGAGAAGTCTAGCACTGCAATGTCTGTTTGTTTCCTTTGACCCTTTGATTTGAGTAGATCATGGAGGGCTGTTATCAGTTGCGTTTCTGTAGAGAATCCTGATCTAAAGCCATGGTTTAGGGAAGTGAGGATGTCATTGTCTTCCAGGTAGTCGAGGAGGTGTTTGCATATGATGTGTTCAAGGAGCTTGCAGGTGACAGAAGTCAATGAGATAGGGCGGTAATTTGCTGCTTGGTGTACATCACCACTTTTGAAGACTGGTGTGATGTTTGCTTGCAACCAGTCTGTTGGTAATTCACCAGTGTCCAGGGAAAGCTGGAATATCTCACTGAGGGCTGGTGCAAGCTGAGCGGCACACTCTCGAAGAATAATGTTATAATAATAGTTAGACCAATATTATTAATTTCAAAGTCATGAAAAGGCACTAAATATCAACAAACATGGTCTACAACAACTCAAAATGACAAAATAATCCCAGCCATAAACTTTTTTTTTAGCATTTGATAGCCAAAAACTTGAAAGTTTTCGTCATTAAAAAAAAAAAAAATACCTAAATTATAATCCAAGATGGCGGCCCGCATGTTTTGCCTCTGCTCTTAGACCAATATTATTAATTTCAAAGTCATGAAAAGGCACAAAATATCAACAAACATGGTCTACAACAACTCCAAATGACAAAATAATCCCAGCCGTGAACTTTTTTTGAGCATTTGATAGCCAAAAACTTGAAAAATTTTGTCATTTAAAAAAAAAAAAAAAAAAAAAAAAAAAAAAAAAAAAAAAAATTGGCCGATTTTTTTTTGTCGCTCTTCCGATCCGATACCGATCAAAGGTGCGAGAGTGTCGCTCCGATCTTCCGATCCTATCAGAGCCCCAACTTACAGGGTTAGTCTATACTCTAATTGAGAAGTTCGGTTGAAAAGACATGATTGGATGATGTGTTGTCAAGTATAGCCGGTCGGAGAAGAAGAAGGAGAGAGAGAGAGAGAGAGAGAGAGAGAGAGAGAGAGATATCCATGTAGCTAGGGTAGGGTACGTATGCGAGGTATAATGCATATCATTCCGGGGATTAAATAATGTGTTGTGCATTGTGCTGATTTTGGAGGTCGTTCTTGTTGGTTGTACAGTAGATCTCCGACTGAAATCATAAGGAATACTCATGAGGAAATCAAGTTATTGGAATACACATCTAAGGTAAATATCAATGAATTATATCTATTTCTTTCCTGCCAATTTTGATATCTCTTCTTCATTTTTGAACCATCGCCTTCGGCTCGTAGTAGTAGAAGATGTAATCGTTCTCACATTGATGGCTGGATTTCAGCCTGCATCGGGGCTTGCCTGTGTCGGTGTGTACGTGTGCGACCGATTCAAGGCTAGCCGCTGTTGAGTGATTGTACTTTTGCGCGAAGTTTTAAACATCATGAACTTTGTCCTGACAATGACACGCCCATTCCCTCGGACCTGTCCAATTATGAACATAATTTTGCGACATGAAATATAATTGTTTCAAGGCTCTTACGTACGGATAGGCGTAGAAGGAAATGCCTTCAAAAGAGCTGGATATCTCCTATTTTATGGAACTTATGGAGTCGGCAGATGGGTGAGTTGTCTTAGTGAAATAAAATGCTTTCTTTTAATCTTTGTTTTATTATAAACAAATTAGACCTAGGTCTAGTAATTAAAAAGTTAGATTTGGGCATTGGCCTCCCTACTGATGATACTGAGCGAACCAAAATGACAATAAAATTCAGGGCTTTAATTAGAATACCCAAATTCACAGCAAGAATCAACAAATAGTAAAATAAATTATAGGCCATTCAGTCCCATAGCATAGTCAACCACCGATCCAAAAATTCATTCACAAGTTCACGCTATTTACAGCTCAGCTCAGCTGCATTACCAGCGGATTCTCACCTGACAAAGCCGACGAACGCGCCGCCGTCCACCAGCACTTTCGTTAGCAGTACCCAGTCTGCGGGCTTGACACCCGGCACAGAAACCTTTCCTTCGATCTTAAAAGTCTCCATTTGTTTTTCATCATCAACTTCTTCTGAAGAACTATATGATATACTTATAAATAATATCATGAATAATGTCCACTTATCCATATTTCCTGTTGAAATCTATCAATAAATGTAGACCTAAGATTTGCTTTTTCCTACTGCTGTATGTAGTTGGACTAGACTGAACTAAACATTTTTGGGATAGAATGCATGAATGGACTTTATTTGAGATGGAGCAAGGTCCCAAAGTCCCAAACAAGGTTAATTTTCATTAATTTACCCACCAAATAAAGTAAGATACATTTAATTTTATTCAATTTCATTACTAGTAAGGGGTCATTTCAAATGAAACAGATATTTCTTCTTCACATTTGTAAGGATTCTATATAGCTATTATAATACCCCCTATAAAATCAATGGAATGATCATATCTCGATGAAGAACAAGATGGCAGCGCCCATGTTGATTTACAGACGAGGGGGTGGAGCTATCATTCCAGCCTTAATTTCGTCTTGTATGTATGATCTTCCATAAAATGATTATTTCCAATATATTCAAAAGTCATATGAGAAAAATGTAATAAAGTAGATATTCAGATTGCTCATATATTGATTTTTTATCTAAAGTTCTATGCTCTTAGCATTTTATGTAGACCCACTAACTGATTATGACTGTATGTAATGTTAATGAAAAGTTTTGGATTTTGAAAAAGGAGGGGGGGGGGGGTCGTTTAATAAGTGTCACTGATTTAGATCTACTGCATGTGTAATTGCTAATACTGTAATCTTACAAATCAATGTTGAAAGAACTGCTTCAGTGCTTGTTCGAAGTTTGAACAAAAATAATATTTTTTGTTACTATTGTCATTGTTAGAGAAGAATCTCGATGATGCCTGGCGTACATGATCAATGTAGATCTACATCTTTTAACTTTTGAGGGATTCGAAGGAGCCAGATGCAGTCTCAGTGGAACATATTCCCAACAAAATATATAGGCTGGCTATTTGGTCTAGGTAGGAATATTTGAGGGAACCCCACCAAAGCCTAGGCAGTGATGGAGCTTCCTTGACTTCGCGACTTGCTTCAATGGTCCATCCTCTACCAATATCATACTCCATTGACCTCTGTAGGCCTAGACTCCTCTAGATATTTTCTAGTGTCTTTTAACAATCATATAATTGAAACATTTTTTGTGTTTGTCAACGTGGATTTTTTTTCTCAGTGAAAGGACTGAACTGCAAAGAGACTTTGAGACCAAATCGGAAATTCATTCCCTTCAAGGCGGTGTACTTTTTGCTATGGTCAGGTAATTACAGTACGACATTACAGCTCACACCTGTTAGTAGACTGTACTCTTAGGAGGAGAAGAACTGAAGAAGCATACATACTTTGATCATATAGATTAAAGAAAAAAAATGAAAATGAATATATACCACATAGATTCAAAAGTATATGTTTCTCCTTTTTATTTTATTTTCAATTGTGTTAATTGTTAAATCTATCATTTCTCACCATCTATGAAACCTGTATAGTTTAGTATAGTAAATCCGTATTTTCTTTAGAAGAGTTTATTGATGGGAAGAAAAAAAGGTTTAGAAGAATTAAAATGTAAGAGGATTAGGAACTGATTATTGCCCAAGGATGTTTATCTCTCTGTCATGGGAATTCCATATTGATGTTGAGAAGAATAATATTTTAAATAACTTTGACATTAGCAACTTCATTCAAGAATGTAAAACTGTTCTCTAGATTTTGAAAACAACTTTGACTCTGCAGTATCATTTTTTCAAATTTGGCTCTAAGGGTTATTTCCATTTAACCCCCCCCCCCCCCCCCCCCCCCAAAAAAAAAAAAAAAAAAAAAAAAAAATCATTTTTATCTTTCACTCATATTCTTTTTGCAGGAACGGTGAGTCTTATACCCTTCCTGCCAGTCTACATGTCATATGTAGGTCTCAATCCTGTCCAAGTTGGTGTAGCACGTGGCATTGAACCATTCGTTGGGAGTTTTTCATCTCCTTTGTGTGGTAGCTTGGCAGATAAGTTTGGCATGCATAGATTCATCATGGTTAGCAGTATTATAGGGACAGGGCTCCTATATGGGAGCGGTGTTTTTGTGTCACTTATTAATACAGATCCAGCTGTGAATTGGACAAAGATTTCCAATGCTTCAGAAGAGGGATATCTTGGAGAGCTTCGAATTAGAAAGATATCAGTAGAACAGCAAGAGATGGACTCTACCTCAAGTCAAAAGCTAAAGAATCACACAACTTGTGACTTTTGTCATCACTGCCTTTCAAGTCATATGCAGGGTAAATTACCATGTAATATTATGAAGATAAATTTTGATTCAAAATTAATTGCTGGAACAAAGCATCAAAGCCTTGTAACCAATGAGTATAAATCTTTAGTTTCATGTTGCCTCTGCAGCTGTAGGTTAACAGATGAAACATTCAATGTATTAGTGCAAAAATTTGCCACAGACTACAATGTTGTAGAGAGAATCCATGAAATGTGCAGTACTGCCAATAAGTCCTCAAAAGCCATAAATCTTAGTTCACCTTCAGATACTTTGTTTTCTCAAAGTAAAGAAAAAACTGAAAAGAAAGACAGTACACTCACGTTTGTTCTGATGTTGGTGATTGTTCTCACTGGACAATTTGTGTCCAACCCTGCCGTCCCTTTACTGGATGCAGCCACCATGGCACTTGTGAAAGAATGCAACGACAGAGGGCGGAAGGTGGAGTACGGACATCAGAGATTATGGGGCGGATTCGCCTGGGGTGTCTTCGCACCCCTCTCAGGACTCGCTATTGACACCTACTCTGCAGCGTATCCTGAGTCTTTCAACAAGTATCTTCCAGCTTTCATTTTCTTTGTCGCACTTGTTTTCCTGTCCGTCGTACCTGCATTGTGCATCAGCTTTCTTCCGCACCAACCTCCAGAGTCACTCGCAAGTAACCTCGGCACCCTGATCCGAAAACCCAAGGTGCTCGTCTTCCTGTACGCTATGTTCATCACAGGGGTATCTGTGGGTGTCATCAGTACCTACCTCTTCTTGTTCCTTGCTGAACTCTCTGGAAGTCACACCCTCATGGGACTGACACTTACCCTGACAAGTGTGGCTGAAGTCCCTTTCATGTTCTTTGCTACCAAGCTCATTGAGAGACTTGGACACCGTGGGGTCTTTGTTCTGACCCTGTTTTGCTATACGGTGAGGTTTGCTGGCTACTCTCTCCTGCATAACCCGTGGCTTGTTTTGCCCATAGAGCTCCTCCATGGCATCACCTATGGTGCTCTCTGGCCAGCTTGTACCTCCTACATCAACCTCATCACCCCTGACAACATGCTGACTTCAATGCAATCTATCACATTTGGAATCAAATGTGGTTTAGGTAAGCATTAGTTAAATTGTACTCAGTGGTACGGCTACAGGGGGCAGTCAACCTTCAATGGCTTTCCCACCCACTCCTGCCCCCCTCCCTCAAACGGAAAAGACAGATAAAATTAGCAAAGATAAGAGGAAGAGAAATAATGTGATAAGAAGATTGGATGATAAATAATTTCTAATGTAGATCTGTTTCACATCTGATTCATTAATTGTATCAAATGAAATACAAAACTAGTCAGACCGATTTCCATGGCTTTAAACTGGGCTCACATTATGGCACTGTCTCTATGAGTTTCTTCTATATTGACAGTGTACTGAAGATGCTTTTAAATTCTTTCTTGACTTATGTGGGCATGGTTATTAATATCAATACAGTGAGCTGACAAGGAACTTTACGTGGGGTTTTGGAGCCAGTGTGCTACTTAAAGAAACAATTTTCTTCATGCCTGCACACTATCTGTCGGGGAATGATCACATGATTGATCTCTAAATTCAATCAGAATCTCAGAAAGGCATTTTGTTAAACACTTGATCAAAACAATCACTTCTTACGTTGTCTTCCATTCTAACCTCCAACACCCCAAATCCCCAATCCTGTCCTTTCCTCCACATCCAGGTAACGGTGTGGGGACATTGCTGGGTGGAGTCATCTACCACCTTTATGGAGCTAGGAACCTATTCCGAGGATCAGCCGTCTTATGTATGGCAACTATGATCTTCTACTGGCCAGTGAGTGCTTATCTCGATAGACTAGATGAAGTCAGAGAGCGTCAAATACAGTATGAATAAATATGATACGATTTGCCTATGCATTTGGGCGAGTCCAAGGTCTAAATTCATTTGGTGTTATTTCACATCATATTTAGTCTGATTCAAACTCTGAGTTAGGCTGTTATCTTAATACTTGTAACCATCATTAAAATCTTAGATGTTGATGGTAACGCATTGGACCAAATAAATTTGGCTGGGCCATTTTGATGAAATAGTATTCAATGGACATGATAGTGCCTTGATTTTTATGATTACTTGCCATTTGTAATTTGTTATCTATGCTTTCTTTCATGAAGCTTATACATGTATATTCAGCGTGACCTTGTTATTAAGACAAGGAGTTTGTAATAATGAGGTTCAACTGCAAAACCTTTAATATATTTTTGCATATTCATTTTCAGTGATGATTTAGAATAAGAAAGAACTGAGTATTGCCCATCATTATTTTACTCTTTCTGTTTGAATCTGTAGAAATCAGTATTACCCATCATTATTTTACTCTTGCTGTTTGAATCTGTAGAAATCAGTATTACCCATCATTATTTTACTCTTGCTGTTTGAATCTGTAGAAATCAGTATTACCCATCATTATTTTACTCTTGCTGTTTGAATCTGTAGAAATCAGTATTACCCATCATTATTTTACTCTTGCTGTTTGAATCTGTAGAAATCAGTATTACCCATCATTATTTTACTCTTGCTGTTTGAATCTGTAGAAATCAGTATTACCCATCATTATTTTACTCTTGCTGTTTGAATCTGTAGAAATCAGTATTACCCATCATTATTTTACTCTTGCTGTTTGAATCTGTAGAAATCAGTATTACCCATCATTATTTTACTCTTGCTGTTTGAATCTGTAGAAATCAGTATTATCCATTATTATTCTTCTCTTGTCGTTTGAATCTGTAAAAATCATATTGCACAAGGAATAATAAATTAGTCGTCCATGATGCCAAATTATTTCATTCAGTTCAGTTTAAGTTGTTGATATCACTCTTTTAGTAGTAGCTATACAAACTAATTCCTGACAATGTCATTTGGAAATGTGTGTCCATCAATGTTTGGGTTAAAATGACCTAGTAATTTGGTCATGTTGTTTTGGTCAAAATAATAAAATGAAATAGCAAGTTCGGTAAAGATCTTGATTGAACCCATCACAAGCAGAGTTTGATGTTTGGGGGGGGGGGGGGGCACATACATGTAATCAATCGAGGTCAAAAAAAGGGGTCTAAAAAAGTTCAACCGATCTTGGAAAAATGTTGGGGGCACGTGCCCCCCATGCCCCCCCCCCCATCCCCCCCCCCCCCCCCCCCAATGCCTGATCACAAGGACTTTCAAGAATTCAGCTCAGGAAATGTCAATACCCTGTTGACTTTTGAAATGCCTATAAAAATCAAGTTTAGATTGTATATTACATCATTGTAATGTTTGCATATTTCAATAGGAGTTGCACCAGGTTATTGAAATTGCCTTATGTTGATATTGTTTTTAATCATTGTAATCATGTTGTTAAATTACTATTAAATTATTATATTCATAAATAAAAGGTTATCAGCAGGGCACTTGAAGTGGGAAAGTATAAGTATAATTTATTTTCATACATATTTAAGAAGAAAAATATATGTAAATGCCAAATATTATTAGCTTGAATTGTAAACCTGTGTTTTTGTGCATTATTTCATGTGACAAATGTAATCAAGTTTGCCTTGAAAATGTTATGAATGTGAGACCTAGATTGGAAACTGTCAGGGAGTTAGTGAAAGTGAAAGAAATGTTTGTGAAGAGAATAAGAATGAGAGAAAGAAAAAGAAAGAGAAATAATAAGTGTGGAGAGAATAAGAATGAGAGATGGAGAAAGAAAGAGAAAGCTTAAGAGTGGAGGGAACAAGAATGAGAGATGGAGAAAGAAAGAGAAGCATATTAAGAGTGGAGAGAATAAGAATGAGAGATGGAGAAAGAAAGAGAAAGAATATAAGTGTGGGGGGGGGATAAGAATGAGAGATAGAGAAAGAAAGAGAAAGCATATAAGTGTGGAGAGAATAAGAATGAGAGATGGAGAAAGAAAGAGAAGCCTAAGTGTGGAGAGAATAAGAATGAGAAATGGAGAAAGAAAGAGAAAGCCTAAGAGTGGAGAGAATAAGAATGAGAGATAGAGAAAGAAAGAGAAAGCATATAAGTGTGGGGAGAATAAGAATGAGAGATAGAGAAAGAAAGAGAAGCATAAGTGTGGGAGAGAATAAGAATGAGAGATGGAGAAAGAAAGAGAAAGCCTAAGAGTGGGGAGAATAAGAATGAGAGGTAGAGAAAGAAAGAGAAAGCATATAAGTGTGGAGAGGATAAGAATGAGAGATAGAGAAAGAAAGAGAAAGCATATAAGTGTGGAGAGAATAAGAATGAGAGATAGAGAAAGAAAGAGAAAGCACATAAGTGTGGAGAGAATAAGAATTAGAGATAGAGAAAGAAAGAGAAAGCATATAAGTGTGGGGAGAATAAGAATGAGAGGTAGAGAAAGAAAGAGAAAGCATATAAGTGTGGAGAGAATAAGAATGAGAGATAGAGAAAGAAAGAGAAGCATAAGTGTGGAGAGAATAAGAATGAGAGATGGAGAAAGAAAGAGAAAGCCTAAGAGTGGAGAGAATAAGAATGAGAGATAGAGAAAGAAAGAGAAAGCATATAAGTGTGGGGAGAATAAGAATGAGAGATAGAGAAAGAAAGAGAAAGCATATAAGTGTGGAGAGAATAAGAATGAGAGATGGAGAAAGAAAGAGAAGCCTAAGTGTGGAGAGAATAAGAATGAGAAATGGAGAAAGAAAGAGAAAGCCTAAGAGTGGAGAGAATAAGAATGAGAGATAGAGAAAGAAAGAGAAAGCATATAAGTGTGGGGAGAATAAGAATGAGAGATAGAGAAAGAAAGAGAAGCATAAGTGTGGGAGAGAATAAGAATGAGAGATGGAGAAAGAAAGAGAAAGCCTAAGAGTGGGGAGAATAAGAATGAGAGGTAGAGAAAGAAAGAGAAAGCATATAAGTGTGGAGAGGATAAGAATGAGAGATAGAGAAAGAAAGAGAAAGCATATAAGTGTGGAGAGAATAAGAATGAGAGATAGAGAAAGAAAGAGAAAGCACATAAGTGTGGAGAGAATAAGAATTAGAGATAGAGAAAGAAAGAGAAAGCATATAAGTGTGGGGAGAATAAGAATGAGAGGTAGAGAAAGAAAGAGAAAGCATATAAGTGTGGAGAGAATAAGAATGAGAGATAGAGAAAGAAAGAGAAGCATAAGTGTGGAGAGAATAAGAATGAGAGATGGAGAAAGAAAGAGAAAGCCTAAGAGTGGAGAGAATAAGAATGAGAGATAGAGAAAGAAAGAGAAAGCATATAAGTGTGGGGAGAATAAGAATGAGAGATAGAGAAAGAAAGAGAAAGCATATAAGTGTGGAGAGAATAAGAATGAGAGATGGAGAAAGAAAGAGAAGCCTAAGTGTGGAGAGAATAAGAATGAGAGATGGAGAAAGAAAGAGAAAGCCTAAGAGTGGAGAGAATAAGAATGAGAGATAGAGAAAGAAAGAGAAAGCATATAAGTGTGGAGAGAATAAGAATGAGAGATAGAGAAAGAAAGAGAAAGCATATAAGTGTGGAGAGAATAAGAATGAGAGATGGAGAAAGAAAGAGAAAGCCTAAGTGTGGAGAGAATAAGAATGAGAGATGGAGAAAAAAAGAGAAAGCATATAAGTGTGAGGAGAATAAGAATGAGAGATAGAGAAAGAAAGAGAAAGCATATAAGTGTGGAGAGAATAAGAATGAGAGATGGAGAAAGAAAGAGAAGCCTAAGTGTGGAGAGAATAAGAATGAGAGATGGAGAAAGAAAGAGAAAGCCTAAGAGTGGAGAAAATAAGAATGCCAAATATTATTAGCTTGAATTGTAAACCTGTGTTTTTGTGCATTATTTCATGTGACAAATGTAATCAAGTTTGCCTTGAAAATGTTATGAATGTGAGACCTAGATTGGAAACTGTCAGGGAGTTAGTGAAAGTGAAAGAAATGTTTGTGAAGAGAATAAGAATGAGAGAAAGAAAAAGAAAGAGAAATAATAAGTGTGGAGAGAATAAGAATGAGAGATGGAGAAAGAAAGAGAAAGCTTAAGAGTGGAGGGAATAAGAATGAGAGATAGAGAAAGAAAGAGAAGCATAAGAGTGGAGAGAATAAGAATGAGAGATGGAGAAAGAAAGAGAAAGAATATAAGTGTGGGGGGGGGGGGATAAGAATGAGAGATAGAGAAAGAAAGAGAAAGCATATAAGTGTGGAGAGAATAAGAATGAGAGATGGAGAAAGAAAGAGAAGCCTAAGTGTGGAGAGAATAAGAATGAGAGATGGAGAAAGAAAGAGAAAGCCTAAGAGTGGAGAGAATAAGAATGAGAGATAGAGAAAGAAAGAGAAAGCATATAAGTGTGGGGAGAATAAGAATGAGAGGTAGAGAAAGAAAGAGAAAGCATATAAGTGTGGAGAGGATAAGAATGAGAGATAGAGAAAGAAAGAGAAAGCATATAAGTGTGGAGAGAATAAGAATGAGAGATAGAGAAAGAAAGAGAAAGCACATAAGTGTGGAGAGAATAAGAATTAGAGATAGAGAAAGAAAGAGAAAGCATATAAGTGTGGGGAGAATAAGAATGAGAGGTAGAGAAAGAAAGAGAAAGCATATAAGTGTGGAGAGAATAAGAATGAGAGATAGAGAAAGAAAGAGAAGCATAAGTGTGGAGAGAATAAGAATGAGAGATGGAGAAAGAAAGAGAAAGCCTAAGAGTGGAGAGAATAAGAATGAGAGATAGAGAAAGAAAGAGAAAGCATATAAGTGTGGAGAGAATAAGAATGAGAGATGGAGAAAGAAAGAGAAAGCCTAAGTGTGGAGAGAATAAGAATGAGAGATAGAGAAAGAAAGAGAAAGCATATAAGTGTGGAGAGAATAAGAATGAGAGATAGAGAAAGAAAGAGAAGCATAAGTGTGGAGAGAATAAGAATGAGAGATGGAGAAAGAAAGAGAAAGCTTAAGAGTGGAGGGAATAAGAATGAGAGATGGAGAAAGAAAGAGAAAGCATATAAGTGTGGGGGGGGGGATAAGAATGAGAGATAGAGAAAGAAAGAGAAAGCATATAAGTGTGGAGAGAATAAGAATGAGAGATGGAGAAAGAAAGAGAAGCCTAAGTGTGGAGAGAATAAGAATGAGAGATGGAGAAAGAAAGAGAAAGCCTAAGAGTGGAGAGAATAAGAATGAGAGATAGAGAAAGAAAGAGAAAGCATATAAGTGTGGGGAGAATAAGAATGAGAGGTAGAGAAAGAAAGAGAAAGCATATAAGTGTGGAGAGAATAAGAATGAGAGATAGAAAAAGAAAGAGAAAGCATATAAGTGTGGGGAGAATAAGAATGAGAGATAGAGAAAGAAAGAGAAGCATAAGTGTGGAGAGAATAAGAATGAGAGATGGAGAAAGAAAGAGAAAGCTTAAGAGTGGAGGGAATAAGAATGAGAGATGGAGAAAGAAAGAGAAAGCATATAAGTGTGGGGGGGGGGATAAGAATGAGAGATGGAGAAAGAAAGAGAAAGCCTAAGAGTGGAGAGAATAAGAATGAGAGATAGAGAAAGAAAGAGAAGCATAAGTGTGGGAGAGAATAAGAATGAGAGATGGAGAAAGAAAGAGAAAGCCTAAGAGTGGAGAGAATAAGAATGAGAGATAGAGAAAAAAAGAGAAAGCATATAAGTGTGAGGAGAATAAGAATGAGAGATAGAGAAAGAAAGAGAAAGCATATAAGTGTGGAGAGAATAAGAATGAGAGATGGAGAAAGAAAGAGAAGCCTAAGTGTGGAGAGAATAAGAATGAGAGATGGAGAAAGAAAGAGAAAGCCTAAGAGTGGAGAAAATAAGAATGAGAGATAGAGAAAGAAAGAGAAAGCATATAAGTGTGGAGAGAATAAGAATGAGAGATGGAGAAAGAAAGAGAAAGCCTAAGAGTGGAGAGAATAAGAATGAGAGATAGAGAAAAAAAGAGAAAGCATACAAGTGTGAGGAGAATAAGAATGAGAGATAGAGAAAGAAAGAGAAAGCATATAAGTGTGGAGAGAATAAGAATGAGAGATAGAGAAAGAAAGAGAAAGCATATAAGTGTGGAGAGAATAAGAATGAGAGATGGAGAAAGAAAGAGAAGCCTAAGTGTGGAGAGAATAAGAATGAGAGATGGAGAAAGAAAGAGAAAGCCTAAGAGTGGAGAGAATAAGAATGAGAGATAGAGAAAGAAAGAGAAAGAATATAAGTGTGGGGAGAATAAGAATGAGAGGTAGAGAAAGAAAGAGAAAGCATATAAGTGTGGAGAGAATAAGAATGAGAGATAGAGAAAGAAAGAGAAAGCATATAAGTGTGGAGAGAATAAGAATGAGAGATGGAGAAAGAAAGAGAAAGCCTAAGAGTGGAGAGAATAAGAATGAGAGATAGAGAAAAAAAGAGAAATAATAAGTGTGGAGAGAATAAGAATGAGAGATAGAGAAAGAAAGAGAAAGCATATAAGTGTGGAGAGAATAAGAATGAGAGATGGAGAAAGAAAGAGAAGCCTAAGTGTGGAGAGAATAAGAATGAGAGATAGAGAAAGAAAGAGAAAGCATATAAGTGTGAGGAGAATAAGAATGAGAGATGGAGAAAGAAAGAGAAGCCTAAGTGTGGAGAGAATAAGAATGAGAGATAGAGAAAAAAAGAGAAATAATAAGTGTGGAGAGTTTAAGAAAGAGAGATGGAGAAAGAAAGAGAAATAATAAGTGTGGAGAGAATAAGAATGAGAGATAGAGAAAGAAAGAGAAATAATAAGTGTGGAGAGTATAAGAATGAGAGATGGAGAAAGAAAGAGAAGCATAAGTGTGGAGAGAATAAGAATGAGAGATAGAGAAAAAAAGAGAAATAATAAGTGTGGAGAGTATAAGAATGAGAGATAGAGAAAGAAAGAGAAATAATAAGTGTGGAGAGAATAAGAATGAGAGATAGAGAAAAAAAGAGAAATAATAAGTGTGAGGAGAATAAGAATGAGAGGTAGAGAAAGAAAGAGAAAGCATATAAGTGTGGAGAGAATAAGAATGAGAGATAGAAAAAGAAAGAGAAAGCATATAAGTGTGGAGAGAATAAGAATGAGAGATAGAGAAAGAAAGAGAAATAATAAGTGTGGAGAGAATAAGAATGAGAGATGGAGAAAGAAAGAGAAGCATAAGTGTGGAGAGAATAAGAATGAGAGATGGAGAAAGAAAGAGAAATAATAAGTGTGGAGAGAATAAGAATGAGAGATGGAGAAAGAAAGAGAAAGCATATAAGTGTGAGGAGAATAAGAATGAGAGATGGAGAAAGAAAGAGAAGCCTAAGTGTGGAGAGAATAAGAATGAGAGATAGAGAAATAATGAGTATGGAGAGAAGAAGAATTTGAGATAGAAAAAGAAAGTCAAAGCATAGGCTTGAAAAAAAATATGAATGAGAGATAGAGAAAGAATGAACACAATCAAGCAAAAGCTTATTATAAGGCGAAAAAACAACTTTTGTATTCAAAATAATGTGTAGGAAATTAGTTGATTTATAGTTTATAGGGCCTTTCCTCATTTTTATAAAATATTCTAAAAAGTCCGTTTGCTATATCCTTTGAATTTGTTGATGCCATCGCATTAATAATAAAACATAGAAATTAGCAAACCTTAAAAAAAAAAATTTCATAAACTGCCATTTCATCTTTTGATTTACCAACAAAAATACAAAAACTCAGGTATACATTTTCAAACTTTTTAAAGGGATATAAACAGGATAGGAAAGAGAAGAAGAGGAAGGCAGAAGAGAAGATGGAGAGATGACATAACATCATATACATGGGAACGGCCGCTTGGACTATAGGACAGCTAGAGACAGAAGAGAATGAAAATGTTATGAGGAGGGCTTTGTCCATACCCCGGCCCCCCCACTCAGAGGTCGGAATGACCGCATGCGTGTTGCCAAAATGTCCGGTAAAGGGGTACTTTTCGTGCGACAAAGTCCGGCCCGAGAATTGTAAAAAAAGGGGTGTATTTGACTTTTCACCCGGAGATTTCTTTAAAAAGGGGGTGTTTTTCTTTTTTTCTCTCATCTCTTTGGACTCCTAAGAAATTATTCCGAATTTAGGGGGGTACATTGAGCATTTTTCCTGATTTAGGGGGGTCTCCAAGGCAGGAAAAGCACGCGAAAAGCCCGCGAAAGGGGGGTTCGGAAATGTTGGCAGTCCTCAGATAGGGGGTGCTTTCAAAAAAAGGGTACGAGCATATGCGTACCCTAAATAACACTGAGTGGGGGGGGGGGGGGGGGGCCGGGGTCCATACAACGTCTGGATGAACTATAGCCTGATAGATAGATAGATAGATCAAAAGGGAAATTAGGTGAAATATTCGGTTTCGATTTGATTGCGATTAATAACCTGATATGGATTGTGCATGAGTTGACTAGTTGACTGAGAATTACATGTTATTCAAGATCATGGATTCAGTAAAAATGTGTTTTATCTCGGTAAGCGTTGGTATAAGGCCAAAACATTTCTTGATTTTTGGTAAAATATATAGGCACATGTCAAGGGTTATCCCCATTTTTCTTGACTTTTAAAGTGATCAACATGAAATCAAGCATTTGAACTGTAAATTGGTATAGTTGCGATCAAGTTATATTGAGACATTCATCAACGACACAATGAAATGTTACGGATCATTATACAAAAATAAATGAATAAAAAACCCACTAAACGTAATTTCAAAATAAATACACATAAAATTCCTCTCAAATATATTGGAAATGCTGAGCAATGTCTGAGAAATGTCAGACAGGAAACTGCTGATGTCAATACGGGGGCTTCGGAGCGCCTTTGAAATAGTGGGGGTGTACCAAAAAAAAAACCCCAACTCATATCTGTACAGAGTGACCTCAAAGCAACAACAAAAAATACACATAGATACATTTTTATACATTGATAGGCCTATACCCTACATTGTAATTCATATATTATATGGGATGGTCTTCGAGATTTTCCCTCAATAAATTATGTGGTCCAAGCTTTTTTTTTAAATTAAAACAAAAAGATCTGTGAGGTCGTATTATTGGTGTTATTTAGATGAAATCACCAATCCTGACGTGGTTTTAAGCACAATCTCATAATAAAAGAATGAATAAAACCTTTAATGTGCTTAATTAGATATATAAATGCAAGTGAGCGATATTTGGTGAAATTGGTTTAAACAAATTGCTTTTGGGGCGGCTACGAGAAATCTATTGTTTCGGGGGAGATGAGGGGTATATAAAATCATCAGTATGCGGGTCAAGGGGGGGGGGGGGGGGGGTTGTGCCCCTTTTCCCCAGAGCGCCAACTCTATGTTAATTACAATAATACATAATTATGTCATGAAAGTCAGTGGTATAGTCAGAAATCTCGTGCAACCCCTTGAATGCGCGCAGATCCGTTGCACTATCTGACAAGGGAAATCCCCTAGTTTTACAGCAGACGGTATAGTCTTTTTGTTCCTATAAATTATTACATCGTAGTCTTCTTCCCCATTTGCACATGAAATCATAAGAAAAAAGAAAAAAGTCATTTTTGAATATGAAACGAATGCTGGTAGATATATGTAGTTAATAAATGATTGCCTGGTTGATTTATATGAGCAATTGTTATTTTCCCTCCCCTGGAAGATAGGCTTGTTGTTCTCATTCTGTTTCAGCAGACGACACCGGTCGACTCGACTGCAAGGCATAATTACTAATAATAGTACATAGGCCTACTGCAGACATTTTGTGTGCATTTGTTCCCAAGGTTAATGTGTTACCACGCAAGCTTCCAACAACGGCATCATGAAAATATGAATCAGCCATCTGAAATAAAGTTTTGTGCGGTATCAAATTGTGTTACGTTGAATATCTCTTGATGAATTAGGAGCAGATGTAGGCCAATAATAGGCATTACTCCATTGACTTGACCAAGTGCTATCGTGTCTGGTGTGGGCCAACATCGCCCCCGGAGTTGAACGCATCCGCTTGCCCAATATCCGCTAACGCAGCAGTCCGGCGAGTCTTTGATTGGCATTTTTTTATTATGGACTTCAACTTAGATAAAAACACGAGGTTATGGTAATTCATGAATCCAGTAATTCAACGCAAATACAACATGGTTGTTCCTAGTCTGATATATAAAACTGGTGGAGCAGCTGTCATTCCAGCCATTTCGGAAGCAGGTAAAAATAAAACTATAGAAATCCATTATTATGCTTGCATGTAGGTCTAGTGCACTGTTCTTTTGTCCTGTTCTATACTTTTTTAAATATTTATTTCAACATAGACCTTTGCTCTGAAATTGTTTGTGTGTCTTTTGAAGTTCTATAAACTACTTTACTTCATTGAAATATCATGAACTAAACTTATTTACATTAAACAGGATATCTATTTTTTTAAACAGGGAATCCAATTTGATTGTGCACATGCTTCTGGAGCATATTAACAAGTTTAGTCATCTATTAATTCCATGACTAAACAGTCTGCTCAGAAACGAACTAGATTCATGTCAGAATCATTTAAATCTTTGAGATTAAGTTTGCACAATAAAAGGTTTGTTGATGTTTTGAGAAATATTAGTATACTTAAACCGAAAACTTCAGTCTCTCTAGTCGTCGGTTGTTCCACTGAGACTACGTCTGGCTCCACTAGACCTCCGATTCAACAAATGTCAGTTTTATTAAAGAAATGACCCAAATCAGATGGTTATTTCTGTCTATAGTATACTATACATTTGTGTTTCATTTCACAGTTTCTTTTACTCAAGTTGCCTCTTAACTTTAAAAAAAAATTCTGACTGATGTTGCAATGTTCACAAATCACAATTCAAGTGATTTCTGATATAGAGCCAACATTTGGGCTTTTTTATGGTCAACCTTCAAGGATATCTGACCATTAGACTCTTTTTATTGCTTTTTATGATTATCCTATCTGACAAAGATGGGAAGAATTGATAAGATCTGACATATCGTCGCTGTTTTCACGAAGTGACGGTGGTGAAAAAAAATTGCATTCACTTTGCGTTACGATTTTCCTCACTACCGTCACTTCGTGAAAATAGGGACGATATAATGGACTTCTGGATCCTTACCCTTATGCCTGTTAATTGTCCAAATAGCAAAATTAAGGAGTTTTCAACATATTTTTTTCTGAAATAAGGAATTCATACGATTAAGTACATTGTATATTTTTTTTATGATGAAAGATATTGCACCTCTCTTCTTTATCATGTCAAGTTACTTTTAAAAATTCATCAGACATTTTTTTTTATAATACAGCGAGCAAGCTAGAGAAACCAAAGGTCAACAAACTGTTCTTGCCCATCAAAGCTGTTTACTTTTGGATATTTTCAGGTGAGTTAATTGGGTGTCATCAATTTTATGATGTAAGTTGAGAGCCAGAAGGATGTAAACCATGTGTTAAACTATATGAGTTAATGACCTCCTGGCACTAAGCAGGTGATTAGTCTGATGCTATCTGATAGAGTAGAGTAGTCTGGCATACATAGGGTCGTAGTTGAGTGGTTTTGTGTGCTCGATTCCCGACACGGCACTAATATCCTTTGGCAAGGCATTGATCTATATTTGCAACTCCATACCCAGGAGAGAACTGGGGACCTGGTAGGATGACAAAAGCCTCTGTGTTAGTTTACATATGCCCTCGTAGCGATCGTTATGGT
This sequence comes from Strongylocentrotus purpuratus, assembly GCF_000002235.5. Classification (NCBI taxonomy): domain Eukaryota; kingdom Metazoa; phylum Echinodermata; class Echinoidea; order Camarodonta; family Strongylocentrotidae; genus Strongylocentrotus; species Strongylocentrotus purpuratus. The sequence continues at coordinate 12,952,527 of NW_022145596.1, forward strand.
AGGGAGTGGAGATGGTGCACATTGTGTGTAAATGAATTTGATGACCAGGGTAAAAATATCTGTACAGCGCTTAGAGAAGATAATTTGTATGAATTAAGCACCTTTTGCACAATTTTTTAGCAAAGTGTTAATTGTTTAAATACACTGAACACTGCACAAATGCATGAATTCAAATTCGGAACTATTCCAGCTAGAGAACTACCTGTTCTCTACTTTCTACTTCTCATAAATTAAAGAGATAACATTACTCTTTAAATTGGCAGTAACTCAAAACTTAATTACAACAAGTAACAAGCTCAACTTTGCACATTGTGAAACTTGATACTGTTTTTATTTGGAGCTAGTTTCATATCATATTGCATTAAAATTTCGAATAAGTTTCACTTCTTAATAATTAAAGACCATAGCACCTGTGCATATCTGTACGGTAATTAGTTCTGTACACAACAACACCAAAATGCATCACATATGTTATTCCAAAGCTATTTCAGACAAGAACATCTTGAAGTAATAGTGACTAAGGGGAGCAAAAGATGGAGACCCATGCACTGGCGTACTTGTGATGGGGGGGGGGGGGGGCACTTGCCCTCCTAAATAAGATTAAAATATGGTTTATTTCTAAATTGATACCAGTGATTAACACATGTTGCTGAAATTACATGATTTTCCGTTTTTTTTGTGCTCACTTTTGCCCATTATGCCACCTGACGTTGATGCAGATTTTGTCCCCCCCCCCCCCATTTTATTGTGCTCATTACGCCACTGGAACCGTGTTTGTTGTGTCCTGTAGTAATTTACTAGTGAATTAATTACTGATACAAGGTATTTCTTTTTGGCCAATTCCCAACAGAATGATGAAGATAATGATAAAAAATAACTGCATTGATGACAGGCCTTACTATTCATTTTTTAAATAAAAAGTGGTTGAATTATTCGCATTGAATATCTTGTGAATTGCTTACAAACTTATATAGGAAAGATTAAATGTAAGATAATGTCTTCTACCATGTGAAAAGAGAAATTTTGACTTTTTCTTAGAACATATTTCTGCTTTGTAAGCCATTATTTTTCCTTTATAAATATGATCTTGGATTATTTTTAATTACTGTGTTTTCTTTGTTTACTACCACCTAGGAAGTGCCTTTATCCTGCCTTTCTTTCCAGTCTACATGACATACATAGGACTCAGCACAATTCAGACGGGCCTCATTCAGGGCCTGGTCCCATTCATTAGGAGCGTCGCAGGGCCATTCTGGGGCAGCCTGGCTGACAAGTCCGGCAAGCACAAGACCATCATGCTCGCCAGTATGATCGTTTCAACCCTCATCTACGGAAGCTTGGTATTTCTGCCTCTTCTGAATCGTGACAGAACTACAGTCTGGACGAATGTAACTGATGCTGGGGATAGAGACATTCATCATTTAGAGTTGATTGACGATGTGGAGTCCTTGGCAAAATCGTTAGACTGCGAAGATGTTATTCATAATAGCAATGATTGCAATGAGCTTGATGAGAGTTTAAAGGTGGACTTAGGACAATGCTTTCGAATAATATCTTCTAGTAATATTTTCAGCAATGATATAGGTATTCAAAAGAACAGGACTCATATTCCTTGGGGTATTCAAGGGTGCAACATGTGTCTGATGTGCAATAATGTTAAAGTGGAATTTTTGGAAAAGGGTCATGGTCTAAACGAAAAGTGCCATCAAATATTCAATATGTTTATGTCAAAGTGCTCTTCAAAGTGGTATAAATCTAATAGTTTGCATCAATCAAGTCCTGTAATTCTTGGTGTCCTCTACCAGGATGATCCAGTGTCTCCAAATTCTCAGCCGTTTAACAAAAACACCACTGCTGTGTTTGCCACCATGATGGCACTGATCTTCACCGGTTGTTTCTTCAAGAGTCCCACTGCCCCGATCCTAGATGCCACCACCATGGTGCTAGTCAAGGAGCTCAAGGAGGTTGGTATTGAGGCGGACTACGGGAGGCAGAGGCTGTGGGGTGCGGTCGCCTGGGGTAGCGTGTCACCCCTGGCAGGAGTCCTCATAGACGTCTACGCTACCAATGTCTCTTCCTTCAACCAATACCTTCCAGGATTCTGTATGTACGTTCTTGTCTACTTCCTGGCCTTTGTCTGTGCCACCCGCATCAAGGTCCCAAAGCATGTTCCTCCTGCGAAATCCGTCTCCAGCAACATACGTGTGGTCCTCGGTAAGGCCAACATCCTTGTATTCTTCTTCGCCATCGCAGTCACAGGAATATCTGTTGGGTTGCTTTCCACGTACCTCTTCCTTTTCCTCGCTGAGCTGTCAGGGTCACACACACTAATGGGTCTCACGTTAACCTTGACCTGCATATCTGAAGTCCCCTTCATGTTCTTTGCCACCAAGCTCATCGAGAAACTTGGCCATCGTGGCGTCATAACGCTCACACTCTTCTGTTACGCTGTCCGCTTTGGCGGTTATTCCCTGATCCAAAACCCATGGCTGGTGCTGCCCATCGAGCTTCTCCATGGCGTGACCTTTGGTGCCTTGTGGCCTACGATCACATCCTACTGCATCCTGGCAGCCCCTGAGGGGATGACCACTACAATGCAGTCTCTTGCTTATTCTGCCAAAGTTGGAATTGGTAAGCATTTATAATTGCAGAAGCCTTTATAGCTTTCATTACTGTAAGTGACCCAGTCATATACATATTGAACAGGTTAAAAAAAAAGATGTATTAATGACACCAACGTTCACAATCATTCAGATGTAAATGAATGTAATATCACTTTTCTTATGTGAATTAAAAAATGCTTCATTAAATTTATTCAAACAAGATCCTTTAGATTTCTACATGTACATCTTTTATTTTTTGTTGCTTTTAAGCACTTTTAAATAGCTTTGCTATATGTGTGATAATGATACTCAGCGCTTTGCATCCTTGAGAAAAGGGCAGAGTGATCCAATTATTCTCTTCCTTCTCCTCCTGTTTGTACTTGTTGTTCTTCGTCCTCTTTTTTGTCTTCTTCTCCTCTCCTACTCATTGTCTTCCTCCCCTTAGCCTTAATACCAACAAAAGTTACCTTTAGTTGTAAAATGGAAATCTGAACCTTTAAGAGGTCAAAGGTCAAATGGTTTTAACTCGTTCCATAAACCTTTTCTCATTACAGGAATGGGAGTAGGGACAATAGCTGGGGGTGTCATCTACCATGCATATGGAGCCAGAAACCTGTTCAGAGGGGCGGCCATCTTGTGCCTAGTGACCATGGTCTTCTACTGGCCGACCAGTTTCTACCTCGACAGACGTGATGTACGAAGGGCTCGACAGATACAGTATGAAGAAATCTCATGAATTTATATGTTCTACTAGTTTGGTCTTAGATGAAACATGTAAATAAATATATATATGATATATCATTTAATGACTATAGAAAATCAGAAGTTTTGTTTACACTGTTAGTTGACAGAGTGTCAATATTTAGTGTCAACAGAAAACAGTTGTGCCAATAGTACATTAAAGATAAACTTGAGTACTGGTAATGCGATTGCATTGTGAAAGAAAAGGTGTGGAATGGATCAGAAAAGTTGATCATATAGCATGTAAGTAATGGTGTGTTATGCAAGGTTCTAGAGTCATCAAAATCATCATAAATTTGGCAGAGTCTTCGTAAAGTAACAATCATTTACACAGATAAATGTATATGGGACAACACACATGGTGTCGGGGCTAGTACTACCCTGATTTCCTTATCTTTCTATGCTCATTACTCAGCCAGTATACATTTTCTTCCAAAATTGTTTGGCACATGACATTTATTTGTAATCTTGAACATTCAGTGTAAGTTTCGTTAGATTCTGTGAGAATTCATTTTCTTTTTTTACCAGAACTCAAGTTTATCTTTAACTGTCGTTTTTCAATTGTAGGTTGGGTTTGAAATATTTGAGAACACTGTAGTAGACAATCAATTTGATCTGTGCAATTTTTGCTTGCCTAAACATCAATGATAAATGTCAAATTTCAAAGAGATATGGAACCAAAAGGTAACCAGATCTTCTTCTTTTTGGGGGGAGGGGGGGGGGGGGGAGGGGGTGGAGGGGGTTATGGAGATATTGACTCCACTTTGTATACATCATTATGCTCTGTAATATTACTGATTATTATCAATGTCATCTGTTTCGAGCCAGAAGGGTGTCACCTCCGTGTTAAACTATATGACTTATAGTGTGTGAGTTTTATGAATTTAATAAATAAAGTTTACTTATTTATTGTATTCATATTGTATATCAGACAGGCCTACATGTAGTATTAGGAGATGGAAAGCCTTGATTGTCAGTCTCTTGGACAGATAGAGCCCCTAGCAAGCAATGAATCAAATAAAATTACAATTTTATTACCATTTACTACCAGCACTTCAAAATAATATATGTATTAATTGACAACAGGTCTATTTAACCCATTGAATACTACCTTACTGAATCCATGACATTTGCTCCGGCGACAATTGCTCCGCTGTAAATTTCATACACTAATCGAATGGCTAACTTCAACCCTGGATTCAACACTATACCCTACCCTAAACCTAACCCTAAACCTAACATAAAACCCTATTGAAACCCTAACCCTAACCCTACATCTTAGACGAAATAAAGCCCGGAGCAATTGTCGCAGGAGCAAATGTCGTGTCACCACCTTACTACCTTTCAAAGATAACCTGGACTTGAGTCTATGGAAAATGTATGTTAAACCAGAATCAAATTTCATCCAAATGGGTGAACAAGAGTGTCTTTCTATTTTTTTTAAATTGTAGGCCTTGAATGCTTACAGTATCAAGGTAAGAAATAGATTATAATCAGTTTGACTCATGTTTATTCTGTATTTACTCACGGTATTGTGATATACATGGAGGCTGGTTAAAACTGCAAGCAACACAATATGCTACTGTAATACATTAGTCAAATGTGAGGTGATATGGAAGGCATTATTAAATGTAAAATGGGAGTACATGTTATTACTGATGGAGGATAGGTGATACTTGGACAGTAGGGGGGGGGGGGGGTATATTCATTATTTTTCAGGGAAATTATGAATTTTCAAAGTTTAATGAAATCTTGATTTTTGAACTAAATTGTGCATATGGCTGTTCAGTTCATTTCCTTTAGCTTTCAACACTCGAGGCTGTATAAATACATATCAGAGACAGATGCTTATATACTTGATTAATAAATTGATTTAAATCAAAGCAATTCTTTTCCAAAATGTTTGAACTCTCCCTTTGTTCAGTTTAGCTAACTTTCCTTCATATTAATTCAACATTACATTACAGAATTACTTCAACTCAAAGTCCAATCACACAGTCGTAGCCTGCGCAGTTCCACAGATCAATTATTGTTTCAGATTCCCCATGGCAAAACTAAAGTAACTCTTGGGGACCGTGCTTTTGCTGTTGCTGTCCCCAAACTATGGAATAGCTTGCCAATAGAAATACGAAGCACTCCATCTCTCAATGTTTTTAAATCCAATTTAAAAACTTATTTGTTCAACTGAGAGATCTTATTTTGTAGAATTTAGTAAAAAGGAGCTCTTAACCAGCGCAGCTGAATATATTTTGTAAAAAAAAAAACTATATAAATTTATTATTATTATTATTATTATTATTATTATTATTATTATTAATAACATTCCTCAATCTAGTCATTTCATTACCCCCTCCCCCTCTCTCTCTCTTTGCTCTTTTCTTCTCCCAGCAAGTACTCTACTCCTGTCTCACAACTCCCTCATTGATTTCCTTCATTAAATCAAATACCACAAACAAATACTAAACAAACGACCAGGCTTGCAATATTTTTAATCAAAAATGTTTTAAGAGAAAAGCAGCAAAAGATAGCTTCTAATTAGCAAAGTTAAACGACACTATGACAACTAGAGTGAGATCCAAGCGAGCTCAAAACAAGTTCATAAGTTTGGATTCGTCATCAAAAGTGCAGTGAACTATGGAGCACATATATGTACGTGAAACATATAACATTATATACCTTATGGCCCTGCACAATCATTCTACATTATTACACTTCTTGTTTCATCAGATAGATTCATTTTTCATTTGACACAAAATAAACATTTTTTCTGTCCAACGGTGAGGCTTCAAAATTGCAGGATGAGAGAATTTATAAATAAATATCATACCATCATACATACCATCATAGATAACATCACAGCTCCTTTTGTTAAATAGTGCACAAATATAAGCATGTACATGTGTGTATTTAAATCCCCTAATTTAAATGTCTCAATGTAGTTCTTCATATACTTTGTCCACACTGAGAAAAGTAGTTTCCATCTTTACACTACACACAATCATGTACGCAAATTTAATTTTACGTTTTTTGTTTTGTTGTTTTCTTCTGTAATGGAGCAGTATCCAGTTGACCGAGTTAAACATCAATCCACAATGATTTCTTCTTTTTCTTTACCTGCAATACTGAATGGTTAATTTGTTTACTTTTCTTAGAATTCTTCCAGATGACTTGAATGTGTAATATTGTAAAATCAGAAAAATCGTATTCATGAATCTTGTACAAAATTTGCAAATCGTCAAATTAAAAAAACTATGGAAAGCTCCCTTGTGTTTAAAGCTTGTGAATGTCATCCGTTTCAGCAGCCACTAATACACGGGGCACACAAAACAAAAGGTAGTGTCAAAGCTTTCATCAATTCTTTATGATAATTAGTCCAGCAGAAGAAACAAACAACTTTCTCTGACAAACATCCAGCGACAAAATGTAATATTCCATTCGAGGGCGATTCCTTGCTATGTGTGACATACGACTTACATGTTCACACGTATGTCTTTTTCCCACCTATTTCATCAATAAATGACAACTCTTTGGAAATTAGCACTGAATAACGTTAGTGGTAACAGAAACAACATTAGTTAATCGTCATAATCAGAGGTTATTGGATAAAATAAATGGATAAAAGTCATGTTGTAGAGGGCACATTCTAAGGAATCGCCTATTACCATCAATATAAAAAAAACTCTATCCACTGTTTGGAATACAAAGCATACACTAAATTTGGAATACATCTGTTTTAAGATTTATGAATACAAAACGAGGAATACAAAGCATTGAAACATGATCTCTGCATAAAACACATACATTGTATATCCAAATAAATCTGAATTCTTTGCCACATCAGATATCTAGCAGTAATATAATTTATGTAAAACTTGTGAGCAATGAAAATGTCCATCATAATTGTCCATAATATGTCGACAAGTCAGCAGGCTCCTGTTTCATGTTGAGAGCCAGAGGATTGTAAACTACATGTATGCGTTAAAGGATATTAGTTAAAACCCTTCTGGCTCTAGAGAGACAATAACTGTTGCCTTTGTGTCATGTTTAGTTAATTTTTATAAAAAAATTACATTTTGAAGGTAACAAATTGACATAACAATGGCAAGAAGAAAATCAGCCTCTGAAACCCAAATACTGGAACACATAAGAAAGCAATGCTGCCTCACTTTTACAAAAGGAAGCGACTATTAAAATATGAGATAAAAAAATGACAACATCTACATGTACAAATAAATAATAATATGATAAGAAGAAAATATTGATTATCTATTCAGAAATTCCTGTCCATCTTTTACACTGTTTGAATGTCATGTGTTTGAAAATATTTGTAATTAGAATGAGAATATATGACAGTGTGAGATACATGTACTGTACATAATAAGTTGGTTTCTTCCCAAAGTAGAACAGAAGTTGAGATGAAACATGACTAACTACAAATTAACAATCTCTGACGTAAAAATATGAGTAAATAAAGTCTAAAGTCAGCCCATAGACACTTTTCACTTCATTATGCTTCATACGGAAAATGATATATAAAGATGAGTAATTGCTTCCAATATTGGCCATTAAGGTTGCCATTCATATTCATGTCTGCCAGTCATCAACTTTTGTAAATCAAATATGACAATTAACAAGACCACATTAGGAAGTGAAAGTTAGTTTCGGAAACTCAAGTACCACTCAAGTACCATGTCAATTGGCAAGATACAAAAGTCTTTTTTTACAAAATGACACAAGGCTTTGTCTTGTGAAACTAAATCATTTGCGAAACTGCAAGTACGTGACTGTTTAAGCTCACTCTATTGAAAGAAAAATGTCAGTACATTCACCGACAGTGAATTTTTTAGTCAAATGCCATCATTTATTTTTTGGTCTACATCCACAAGGTGAAATTCATTAAAGGCCCGCATCCCAGCTGTAGGTGAATCAAGGGGTTTGAATTCCTTGCCGTTTCTACAAATGCATATATGAGTAGTTGATCAAAGAATGGTGAAAAGGACATTTATTAAATGAGATGAATGATTTAGCTATAACAATACTTGATTTGCATTTTTTCCGGGGCTACAGCTCAGTTGACCAGACATCCTGGTCTAGATGGTCATCGGTCTTTAAGCTTCGGACAACTTTAAACTGAGGATTTGTAAGTCCAACAGCCTGCCAGACTAACATGTCTATCTCGTGAGCCATCAGTAGAATGGGACGTCTCCTATCACTTTATCTAAATTCAAAATAATCAATGCCATTGCCTGGAATAGCAAAATCTATTTCAGTTTTCAAATTCATTTACATCTTGTTTAAAATGTCCATAATACTGTTGAACCTGCTGAAGTCTTCATGATTGTGACAAACAAAATTGGAAATTGTATTTTCCTATTATCAAAAGAAATTACGTATTTTAGAGAGAGACTGTCATGTATTTTTGAAAAGGTTTGTGCATGTTGATTTGGAAAGGGAAGAACTTAAGTTTCATAATATTAAGCAAATGTGATATGATTTTGTTTCAGCCTTTATTTCCGTCCAAAACCATGACCCAATCCTTTTCCACCCTGCAATATCAAAAGAATAAACACAATAAAACCTGCAAGTAAACAAGGAAGAGTTCTCTTTGAACAACAGTCTACTTTCAGCAAACATAACGTTAAACAACAAACCCAAGTTCCCGATCTGATGAATGACAACTCATTAATATATATGTACATGTACATCACATTTCAAGGTTTCCAACTACATTTCAACAAGGTACTGCAACAACATTTCAGGAAATGAATTCATTCATTCATATTTTCAGAAGTCAGCAAAAAGAAAACAATAAATCAAGACTTGTAAATTTCAAGTCAATTTCACATTAAGTATTTCTTTCAAGTTTCATCGTCAGTAAGAGAAGCATATTAGTACAAGCCTTTTACAATAATATACAGAATTATATTAAAAACACAAATGACAAATAGAAGTGTTCAGTTGTAACATGAATGGGTGGTCAATTCGACATCAAGTTCATTTTATGAAATAAAACAGAAGATAAATAAATAAATAAAGAGAAAGATTTTTTTTTAAAATAAAATAATTCACCGATTCTAGACATGATTGAATCCACTTTTGTTGAGAGTAGAGAAACCCTTTGATTGTGGGGAGATTGACTCAACCATCAGCGTTTGTGACATACCATCACATATCTGCAGAGAGCCAGAAAGGTGTGAAGTCTATGACAGAGTGACAACATTCTGACTCTCACCTAGTCCAGAATCTGGCCGATTTGATTTTAAATACCTTCCACCAAGGCAATGCAATCGCCCCCGACTTACTCACTGCCAGCTGAAGATGGCATGATCCTTGAATTAGGATGCCCGGCGTGTTTGCTGATAACGCCATCTTCGGCGGCTTGCAGCAAGTGTTGGGAACATTATACAGGTAAAATATAATAACCGACCAGATTCCGGACTAGCTGTCATCCACAGACGGGGAGCGGTATGTTGCACAAGTCAATCACAAACGCACACACACACATACACACACAATATTAGGTCAATATCCACAACTATCACATCTCAAATGGTGAATAAAATAATGAATACAAATACATTTCTAGAATACAGATAGAGTGTCAGTGAGGCAGTTATCTGAACCATGAATTGCACAAAAAATACAAAACATGGGTCATATCTGTCTGTCTTGTTTTTTTTTTTGCTTGACATTTTGTGACCCTTTGCTGTAGTTAAAGCATAATGAAAAGCCAGAGTACTGTCCCTTCTCAATACTAAACCTGAACCTTCATCTAATCACAGAAATTTCATCAGAGTGATCACAGTTTTAATTTTTTTCACAAAAAAGCTATTATTTACTTATGAAATGGAAAGTTGAAATATGAAGGGCATTCTTGTTTTTATTTCTATTTCATTTGCAATGCTCTCTTTTCAATAACTGAATTCTTTTTGACTTTCCGAATCCAAATCATTCTTCACTACAAAAATCAAATTACTTGTATATGGCGAGACATTTTATTTTCTCCTTGTCAGATTAAAACAAAAAGAAAGAAATATCAAATATCTACAATAAGTACAAACAGGTAGGGAAGGGGATTACAAAACATTTTTTTTGTACGGGAAATTGAAATGTATCAGAATATCATTTCCCTTGGCATGTTTTTTGTTCACGCGTATGTATTCAATTAATAAATTGAGAGTTTGAAATATGATGATGTAATATAACCCTAAAAATACTTCAACCACTAAAGAAATCACAAATTTTTGTTTATTCAATCTGAAATATATGTACAAATAAGTTAGAAAAATGCACATCAAATGCAAAAAGGAAATCAGTCTTTCAACATGTACATATGATTTATATAACGTATATAAAATTGCAATAAATAAATACAAGGAATAAATGGCTTGTCACCAAAATCCAAGATAAAGCCATCAATATTGAACAAAATGTTACAAATTTTAATCTTTCTACAGCAAATATTTCAAATTCTGTTATCTGTTGGTAAAAACATGTCATGTCATCTCACTACAGAGTCTCAGCAAAAATTGGCTACTTCGCGATCTAACTAAAGAGCCTCAACTCCAGATGGTACAAGTATGTGAATTTAACAATGTCACAATAGCTTGCCCAGTGAAAACAAAAAGGTCAAAGGTGGTTTTATCATGGTGTTATGGTGACAGGCCATCAAAGGTCAAGGGTCAGAGAGGTCAACCGTTATAAGCAGATGTCTGTCTGGGTGCAGCCCGTGGAGGGTGGGGCCAGGAACACCTTTCCATTCTCGCAGATGCAGAGTTCAAACACGCCTGCTGATGAGGAAGAGGAGGAGCTGGCATCAGCTACAGGGAGGTTCCTCATTTCTAGACTCTCTGATTGAAGCATTATCTGTCAAAGAGATCACAACACACATTTTTTCAAAGGGCTATCTCTATGATTAGTGTTTTATCTGTAATGATATCAAAGACATGGATACATTTAACAACTAAATTATTCATACCCTTACCAAGTTTGTTAAGTGTGACAAAATTGATTTGTTTCGATTTATGTTTCTTGAGAATGTGACATATCAAAGCTTACATCTAAACGTATTCAACAATTTTTTTTTTCTTACACATCACTTTGTAATATCTCCCTTGGACAGCAAGTTTTTACTTTTTACTTCTTAAAGTGACTCAGTAACATTGTTATAGGTTGATGAAAAACTGTGTAATTTTTGTATGAAATGTTACTTATTATATTCCTTCTACTGTACTAACCCTCTAACATGCAAAAAATCCTGAAAAATTCTCAAACCACAAAGAAAATTATGGTTTTCTTGGAAGGCGTCTAACAGTAAAATCTCCCAACCATTTTTTGAATTTTCCCAACCGTTTTTCCATGAAAATAAGACGTAAGACAGGTTTTTAAAAATCTTTCAACACTTAAATGTAAGGAATGGTATATAGAGCCAATTCAATGCTTTGTGATGATTTACATTCACCTAGATTGTAATTAAGTTGTAATAATATAGTTTGGAGAATTAAGGAATCGATCAGATCAGATCATTATAATGGTCTATTTTCTTTCAAACTTTCAGATTATCTTTTTGTACATCTAATATTGAAGTAACTACCTTAGCACCATTTTCTCTCATCTGAACAATGTTATTAAGTCCCTTTAATGATAGGATTACTCCACACAACAGGTACTGACCCTTCCATTTGTGGCTCTGAGTTTTAAATCCGCTAGGCACGATGCTGAGAGGTCACCTGACACGCCTCGTAGAAACATGCGTTCTCCAGCTTGCATGTGGATACTACTCGTTAATGCTTCTACACTGCAATGTGAAAACAAATCAGATAACCGTGTTGAAGCTAATGCAAAGCATTACAAATAAAAAGTGAATGAAAGGGGGAAAGGAAGTATACAAATAATGGCCGATGGCAGTTTGCCCGCAAACTCTACTAGAAACATTTAGGGTGTTATTTGGAGAATCACCGGACATATTCACTATAGCCAAGTCTAACCTGGTTGGATAGTACACATGTGCTGTTTTGCATAAATTCTAGACACCATCTTTTGAATAATGTAATCATTTAAAAAGTAACTTTATCAATTCCATGAAATCATCTTAAATTTGTTTTGGGAGAATGGTTTTGTGCTTGGTGATCTTTCTTGGTTCTTGAACTTACTCTAAGCTTTGGCCTGATGGTGCTGTTACTCTTGGTGTTTCTACAGGACCTTCAAATATAGTTCCCTCAGCACCTGCACAAATAAAATAATTATGATAATAATTAGATCAATCTAATATATTAAGGCACTGTCATGAAAACAAAACTCTCAACAGACACACAATACAAAAACTATTCCAAAGCAAATGCCTCTTCAAGAAAACTTTGAAGTCGCCAACAGATAAAACAACACATCTTAATAATAAATACAAACACTAGAAAGTTAATTTGTGTCCTATCTAAAATCCAGAAAAGGACTAGATACTTGAAATTATATTTTTGTGTTATAATCTCTGAGGTAAAAGTAAGGGATTGATATTTTAAGAATGCTTCATGAAAACAATGACCACAAATGTCAGAGTAAATCATGAAACCAGTAAACTCCAAATCATCCAACCAACTCACATACCCACATTATGAAGGTTATTTTTTTTTACATTTTTAAAATTGTAAACATGTGAATAATTTATTTGTCCCTATTTATCTTTATTAAGAATGTGACATAAATACAACAAAAAAAAATCTACAAAAAAAAGTATTCAATTAAGGCCCTAATTCAACCAGTCCACCTTTCATTCTTGAGTTATGAAAAACACAAAAAAATTTAATTTTACAATGGGTAAAGCTATGGTCACAAATCTGAGCAGCGACCGACCGATCAGTAGCCTGCTCGGTCACTGCTGGAATGTAGGCATCGCCCAGCAATTAGGTCGCTGCCTGGGCGGCGACCGCCCAGGCACGAGCGTATTTTGGGCGGCGAGTGAAAAGTGAGCAGGCGCCGCCCAAATTTTAACTCCGTGCTAAAACTTTAGTGGCGACCGAGCGATGCCCTAAAAACAAGCGGTGCCTGGGCGGCCGCCGCTCGGTGGCCGGGCAGCCGCCGGGCAGAATTGGTTAAAAACTCGCTGCTCGACCGCCGAGCAGGCTACTTTTGGGTAATGTGACCATAGCATTAGTTGGGTTTTAGTTGCTAACTATAAGTAGAAAACAATATTTTTGTTTCTTTTACTGTTATTATGGATTTTGCATATCTTCCTTGCTTTTCAAAAAATTGAATAATACTAAATTTCTGTAACAGAGTACCTTCTTTATATTTTAGTTTTGTATATATCACATTTGATCATTCTAACAAATCAAATAGCCTAATAGACTCAATTGCCCTTACCTGTGAATGTTAATTTATCTGTTCCAATTTTAACTTCTTCTGCATCTGCATAGAATACCATGTTATCTTGGGTGTCGTATATAACAAATCTCTCACTGTGAGATGTTAATGTTTTATCACCTGCAACAGGGAAAGAAAAAGATACAAAGGATTATGAATATATATCAAAGTTATACAGTAGTACAATACCTATATCATTAGGCATGTCCCTCTAATGACACATAGGTTTTACCAACCATCATGATAGATGTTATCATGGGTCCAGACATGGTTAGCACTTGTGTTGTTTCTAAATTAAAACCTTCCTTTCAATAGCAAATCATCAATATACACTGTAATACTTATCCCAATGTTGTTATTATTGAAGTGTTCTGGGATACCATTTACTAAATCATTTAGTTTTACTATACAGCCAGAATAAGATCATGCCCCACATGTGTTCTATAAAATATGAAGCCTAAAACAGAGAGATTACAAAGCCTGGAATCAGGGCAAGAGGAATAACCTGAAAACAGGCATCTATGTATATTAGCTGGATCCCACTTCAAAATAACAGACTGCTGATCTAAAGGTGGAGTCCCCCCTGATATTAAGTTGGTTTTTAATTTAATAGAAGCAGAAAATGAGAGGAACAGGTCAGTGGAAGTTTGAGCAAAATCTGATTACACATAAGAAAGTTATACATTTTTAAAGTTGTCATCAGTGAAACACAAATCGGTAACACTGCGATGTATCTTGTGAGACCCTCTCCAATGTATGATCGAAAATTTACTTTAGGGAAAACAGATATTTCTGTTTTTTTGTTAGAACAGAGCAAATGGGAGGGAACCTGATTAAACTCACCTACTACAAATCTGCCTGTTACATTTGTAAGTCCATTCCGAGCATTGATACTCACATTGTGCCCTGACTGGAAGACCAATGGTTTATTCTGGATTTGGCAACAACAAAAAAGAAGTAAAAAGAAGTAAAAACAGAGAGGGAAAAGAAAACAGGAGTAAAGAGAGAGTGAGAGAGGGGGGGGGGGGGGGGGGGGGTAGAAGGAAAATGAGTGATGGATGGAGACAGAGAGAAAGAAAAGAGCATAATGGAAAATGTTATTTGTACTGTGTGAATTAATGTAAATTGCATGAATATCATCTGCAAAGTCTCATTAACTGAAACCAATCTAACAACAGAATTTCCTTCATTAAAGTTCTCACAATATCACAGTGACAAAAGTTTCAAGAAAAAATAAAATATGGAGTGATAATTACATGTCCATTACTTCTAATGCTTCCTAAACAATAACGCAGTTACAAAAATTGACAGAATTTTTTATTTTTAGAATGCTTTCATCCAAACATTCTGTGTCATCACAGCTGACAGGCATTGTATGATAAATTAAGAAATGATTACAAGGATGAGCCACTTACCTTAAAAGATGTAATTTGTGCAGTATAAAAAGCCTTGAGGAATTCTACAGTACCTTCTAGACGAATACCATCTTTGGCTATCTTGAATTTACCCATGCCAATCTGTTTAATACAGAAAGAGAAAACAAAATATGTTAAAAATTAATCAAATCTTCTTATGCAAATTACTCTTTCTGTACAATTGATGTATGCACACTTATTTATATAAAGCATGTGGTTGTAATGAAACAAGGCAAAGTTTAGAGAAATATATGAAACCATAGTATAACACACTTCTTTTCCATCTTCCTTGAAAACAACTATTTATCATAACTTAAGGCATCACATACATTTCTCACTCATAATATCAATATTTAAAATGAAACGGACTAAATATTCTGCTTATATCCCTAGTAAAGTAAAAAGTAAAATTTTTCCTTTTAGCAGTCAGGTATCTCTTGAGCCAAAGAAAAATGATTGAAATCAATCTACTTCTCCTAATCCCCACAGGCAGATCAAAAGAGAAATGAGAAATGAGAAATGTACATGAAAGAGGATGACAGACAGCCATACAAGATAGGTGACAGAGATATAGATGTGGGGGGGGGGGGGGAGAGAACTGATAAAAAAGGGAGAAACATATTGCATTTAAGCAAGAGAGGGATAGAGGGAGAGAGGGAGAGAGGGAAAGAGGGAGTGTGTGTGTGAGAGAGAGAGAGAGAGAGAGAGAGAGAGAGAGAGAGAGAGAGAGAGAGAGAGAGGGGAGCGAGAGAGAGACAGGGAGAGAGAGAGAGAGAGAGAGAGAGAGAGGGGGGAGAGCAAGAGAGAGAGAGAGAGAGAGAGGAGAGCAAGAGAGAGAGAGAGGGGGGGGGGAGAGCAAGAGAGAGAGTGGGAGACGGGACATTGACTAATAGAGAGGAGAGAGAGAAGAACAGAAGAAGGAGAGAGAAGAAGGAAGAGGAAAGGAGAGGGAAGAGGAAAGGAGAGGGGAAGAAAGGAGAGGGAAGAGGGGGAGATAACAACATGTTTATGGAAGAAGCATACAGGAGCAGGAGGAAGTATAGAAGGGGGATTGAACAGGAAATTTGTTCTTTCCCCCCATCACACAAACAAAACTCCCTAAGCTGACAGTCATGGTGATGAATCGCCCCTGGTTCAACGATCCTCTCTACAATCCTCTCTAAGATTCAATTTCATGAGATCTGTCATAGCTCCTCTTGTACCAATCATTTATCGAGGAAAAAATCTATGACTGCCCTGCTAATTTGCACTCTAAATGCGCATGATGTGGAATTGCTGATGAGCTAGATAATCTACTAAATTATTCATAAAAATGGTATCCTAGTTTTCTTTACTTTTGTAAGGTAAAATCTTGAAATCTTTCTCTCTTGATCTAGAATAATTTTGGATCAGATAGATGATGTATCAAAATATTCATGAAACAAGATCTTATTTTTCTTTGCTGCTTGCTGTGAAAAATAATGTGAAAATACAATAATTTTGAAGGTGAAGCATAATTTTGTTGGTTCTTTTTTTGTGGACATCCTCTCCTGAAGATCTCCAGGTTTTTCAGCCTCTCACGTAGTACATACATTTATGCCACCCTGATAAAAGAACCTATTCATTACTGCATAAGTATAGATCTTTTACAGGGTCATTTTTCGAAAGATTGATTATTCTAATACATAAAATAGAGTATTTTTGTATCCTACTGGCTCAATAGTTATCACATGACAATCAACAAAGCTTGTCCGAGGCTTGCTGACATAGCAACAAGTACTGTTTGCAGACTGGATTCCAAGTATTGCAGTCCATTCATTAATAACAGGTTCGTGAAATAACTCGTCCCTAGGTCCCCTGGAAAGAAACATCCATAAATTTGAATATGTAAGTATAAAAACGGTCTACTGGCAGCTTACGAGTGAGAAGTCTAGGACCCTTAGTATCCAGACCGTCAGGGCCAGGTTGACTGTGATGACAGCCATCAGGACCAGGACCAGCAGGTAGAGACATCGCTTCCTCCAGCCGTAGATCCCCACCTTGTACACTATCTCCGGCTCTCTGTGGTTACTGCCATGGTGGTGGTGGTGGTGGTGCTGACGTAACGAACCCTGTGAGTAGCTCGGGTAGCTTCCCCCATCACCCCGATTCATGGTGGCTGGGTGGAGCCTAGACGAGACAGACTAGATGGCTGGTACCTGCAGAGGGGTAGAAAGTGGAGTGTAGAATGGTCAGATATAAAGATATATTTCATTTGGATTTAGGAAGAAATGAGATGTGACGGTAACAGGAGTCACAAGTATCATTTACTTCTACAATTATATGTAATTTATGAAGTAGTAGTGTTGGCAGTCTAAGTAGTATAATTAGTAAGAAGAGCAACTGACAGAGCGTTGGTGATGGTGGTGGTGGTGGTGATTATGTTTATGAAAGTGGTTGTGGTTATGGTGGTGATGGTAATGATGGTGGTAGTGGTGGTGACATTGGTGGTGGTGGTGATTATGAATATGAAAGTGATTGTGCCTGCAGCAGCACAAGAAATATCCAGGACAAGTGAGTCAGTAATCGCACAAGCATAAAATGATCAAAATTCAATGATGATATGAGCAGATGTAAACAAGAAAAAATGTGATAACAAAAAAGTAATGCATGAACATCAGATTTAGTGTGATTCTAGGAAAAGTATCCAGAACAAAAAATATTGCTGTAAATATCAATTCATAAATAATAAAATACTGCTCGTTTAAAAAAAAATCTTTTCTGGTATCAAAATATATGTTTAATGACTATGCAACTTGGTGTACAGCCAGTGAGCTAAATTTTTGTCCTTGTATATTTGTACATATCAAATGATGGTGTATCCATTTTCCGTCTTACACATTGCATTATGGAGCATACGTTATGGAAGACGTAATACATTCACTATTCCTCATAATTCAGGATCAAAATGTTTCAAATAACAGAATTCTGTCATGAGATCAAGATACAGGCCCATATGCATAGCAAACGATCTCTGCATCCATTTCAGACAGTTCTACATGTACTGTACGGAGCCCTGCTGTGGCTGCATATGAATACGATGCAGATGCACATCCCCAAGCATCCAACTGTTCGATCATCACAGTTCTCATTGTATCACCGTTGCTGTATAATCAACACCTTGGATAATACATGCAGAGCTATTTAATACACACACTTGGTGTAAAAGGCTACTTGTAGCGCTATGGAGTGTGAGAATTGTTTGTTGGTTTATCTCACCGGTACTGTCTTCTCTTTAATCAAATTTATGTGCACTTGTTACAGAGTTACAGGGTGTAGGGCAGATACACATATTTGAACGTGTAGATAATTTATCACCAGTAAATCTACTTGCATTTGCTAAACATGCAATTATCGAATAGAAGTGAAAGAATGCAAAGCCAAATTTCAACAATATTATCAAAATAGATTTGTCTCTCAATTTAATTAGGGAAATCTTGAGTTATGGCAATGACAG
Organism: Strongylocentrotus purpuratus; assembly: GCF_000002235.5. Lineage (NCBI taxonomy): Eukaryota > Metazoa > Echinodermata > Echinoidea > Camarodonta > Strongylocentrotidae > Strongylocentrotus > Strongylocentrotus purpuratus. Next base: position 12,971,117 of record NW_022145596.1, read on the forward strand.
AAAATAAAAAATGCAATCAGCAACAAAAAATAAAAATTCCACAAGAAAGCAAATAAATACTGATTGATAACTTATCACCAAAGAAAGATTTATAATAAAATTGAGTCAGTTGACTGGACTACTAGCTGAGCAATAGATCATGTACATAATGTAGTTTCAGTGAATTTTAATTCTTACAATTTGTTAACAAATGTTTTTTGAGTGTTCTTTACTTGTTTGTTTGTTTACATTTTGCTGATTGAGATAACTGACCTACAGCATGATAACTTATGACTAGTACCCTACACAGGTTTTTCTCCACAAAAAAATCCATCAAAAAATCAAGGTCTTCTATAGTGATATCCATTTTGCTTAAAATTACCCGTTTTTTATCATTTTTTGAAGCATGTAATGTAAATATCAAGATTATTTTTTGAAAAAATACTTTTTCCATCATATCTACCGATAGGTTGAAATGCCTGATAGTACCAGTATATAATATTCCCCTTACTAGCAAGTAGCAACCCGTCAATTTCTATCCATCTCCTACACTGTCTGCACACAGATGTAATGTAACATATCCCTTTCCTTACCAAGCGTAATGCATGGACAACTCGGATGACTCAGACAAATTGAGATTAAAATGAGTCTGTTAATTACTATTATGCAGCTGGGGTGCATCGTCAATGGACGCCGGCAAAGAGCATAACCTTCAGAGAGTCCGCTCATAATTGTTAAATTGATAACCAGGTGTCCAATTTGTGAGAGATGAACAAAAGTGTGGACAAAACCATGGGAATATACCCCTTATATAGTTCTATATTATGGTGTACTTTGTGAAAATGAATGTGCAGTAACATAATACATTTAAAGCTATGATAGAATTGCTATTCATGAGGTAGTCCTGTTACTTTACAAAAATGCTAAATAATGTCTTTTCATTTCTCTCATGATGTACTTTGAGCTAGAATTTTTCTTTCTGAAAGTGAATGACTGCAAAAAATGAACTATATACATGTAGCAATGTTACCACCACTGCACATGAAATTCTAGCAAATTCAAGAGTAGAAATTGCCTATGCCCGATTGTAAAAACTTTTAATGACCTTAAAAGTGATGGCAAGGAATGATCATTTTCTGCATTAAATTTACTATAGAGGAATTCTTTCAAGTGATTATTAACTTAATCTCTAAAGTAGAATTTAGGAATATAAAATAGTCTCTTTTAAAACTTGGGTATCAACAAAAACTTTGTGTTCCCATTAAGATTCTTTCAAACTGAAAGTTCATGAGCTAACTTTCTTCAATCTTAAATACACCTTACAACAAGAGCTGACCTACATGTAGATGTCAGAGGACGCCTTGAGACAAGATAATTTCCCATGTCCTAACAAACAAGGAATACATCATGATGCGGATATCTACCCTTCTTCAAAGATCGCTACATGGATAATCCTCGACTATAATTAGACCAGTGAGAAGAGCCACTCTGAGATTGTAAATCTCCAACTACAACCATCCTAAGACTCCTGAAAGAAATCTTTGTCTGTCTGTCTGTCTGTCTCTGTCTCTCTGTCTCTCTCTCTCTCTCTCTGAGTATCTTTACTGTAAAAACAAAGCTATTTTTATCCATAGAATGTTCATGAATTAAAAATGTTATGCCATAATTGACATAACAGTAAACAGTTGCAATTCATGACTTTCTTAATCGCCTGACAGCAAAAAATGGTTTGCTGCTAGGGCAAACAATATCTAGCTCTGCGATAAACAACTCTAAAAATAATTGAACTTTCAAGTGATTCTTCTTTTTTTCCTCCACAATAACAAGTTTTAAATGATTTTATGTTATTGTTTTTTTTCTCTACAATTGAACTCCTTGGTTCAACGAGGGCTAAACAACATGTCCCTGGTAACACAAGAGTTACATACAGGTATCAGATAAGATCTTTCTGTCTTAATGCACCAGGGGCTCATTTTCAAATGTAAAAGGGGCACGTGGGGATCATTTCAGTCAATTAGGGGAGGGAGGGGGAGGGAGAGGGAATAAAACTATCCTGAACCATATGTGTTATATCCCAATATATGAACAGTATGATGAGGGGGAAGAAGAGAAATGTACATGAACAGGGCCCGAACGAACTCCAATACCTCACCGATCCTGCACCGGGGGGGGATGACGTGAAGAAGATGATACAAGCCCGCATCCAGCAAGCCTGATGGCTATGTGAAGATGGATGGATGTACACAATGGGCTCAGTGAATGTTTACACAGGAACGTTCAATGTGGTCTGTTTGCCGTACGGTCGGCCGGGTCAATGGATAGATTGGATGAGAATATATCCCCGGATTGTATGGTATACCTTTCACGCAACAGTTCACCCTGTGTCAACACAGATCGGCTGCTTCATTACGAAAGTGTTTTCACCTCTCAAAACTCAATTTTCATTCCAATGCACTATAATTTCCTCATATGATGTAGCTATTATTTGGCCGAGTCATACAACTTGACTTAATAAAACATTTTACAATAATTCAATGGGGAAAAAATGTAGCAAGACTACCAAAAAAGGATTATACTTATTTTATGTTCAATTTGTTAACATAAAATGTTTTTGTTTGATAGTTATAAGGAAATTCCTTTTTATTTGAAACAAAAAGGATGACATGACTACATAATAAGCGCATTAAAAATAGACTCCATACAGAAACCAATATTTTTCATAGGCCAAGGTGTCATTTAAACTCACCCAACGATTAATGATTCATGAATACCTTATGAAGCAACATGTACAAGTACACATGTACTACTTTAATAGCTTAATAGAGCAATTACAGACTTGCGAGATGTAAACATGCCTATTTGAGCAAATGGTGTGAGCATTTCCTTGCGTTATTCATTAACCCACTCATTTCTTTTTAAGGAGCACTTCTTTCATAAACTGCATACGCACGTCTGACTAAAACATTTCCAATGTAAAAATAATACTAATAAATCATGACTATTAACTTCTCCCAGGCTGTTAGCATAATTTCCAGCAACCGGCAGTTGCACATAAACAGACGCATACCAAATGAGCACACACTCGATATATAGCAGTCCAATATAAATACTACACTTTCATTCTCCAGTGCCGGCACTCATCTCTCTGTTAAAAGCAATCTAAATGGAGCAGTGCCTATCGCTTGTTTACAGTGAGCATCGGTCATATATCAACTTTTGAGGGATATAGTGGGCACGGCGAAGGAAGAATTCTCTTATAAATACACATACACATACTTATTTAGCACTCAAAATAGTTTTTACTACTGCAGAGGAGGTGCAAGCATTGTACCACTTTTACTACAAAATAAGTATACCACTGATAAAATGTTGTAAAGTACCGGTTTACCAACTCCTTTATCTAAAGTAGATATAAAACAACTGCTTTTCAAATTTGCTGTCCAAATCAATGTAATGGGTCTTCTCTTGAATGAAAAAACATTGAATTCCAACTCTCAAAAACTATGACTGGTTTCAACAAAAATAAAAAAATGAATGATTTAAATTCCTATTAATATTGTGCATACTAAATCTCTCATCTCCCTCTATGAGAAAAATACACACACAAAAACCATCAGGATTCCATTTTTGTTTAAATATTATAAAAAGGCTAATATTAAAAACAAGCTGCACTGAATGTTCATAAACAAGGTTTTGTTTTTGATTGTGTGTGTATTTTTTGTTTTTAAAAGGAGAGTATTATTTGGGGTTATTCACAGTCTAAACTACATGTACATCACACTTGCAAATGCACATGCAGTCTTTATAATATGAGTATACTCTGAAGCAATCTATGGCACTTGATTGATCAGTTCATGCCTAATGAAATAGTACAAAAGAGCAGCACAAACTATGAATAGATTGCAAATTATAGCAACAACTCTATAACGAGCAGCTGACGAATAATGAATTACAAAATTATACGAGATCGCTGTGTAATCAATAACTGTTATTCCAGTGATTATCTGAATGAATGGAAGGGGGATAGAGAGAGAGAGAGAGATAGTCTAGGCACATGTACATGTATGACCCAACCCTGCTTCATTTTTTTTTAAAGCTTAGAAGAACAATCATGCATTTCTAAAAGGTTTACGAAACATACGTACATGTATATGTACTATTTCGTCCTATACAAGTATCTCAAAACCTACAAGTTACTTCTTATATTCATTTTAAAGTATATTTGCATGTACTTCTTTTATTACACTTACTTGTACGTATAGCAACATATATTTGAGTCACATAATCTTACATGCATAGATTTGACTTTCCATGCATTTGCTGGTGTATAAAAAAAAATAATAAAAACTTGTTGAAGTTGTCGCCTGCATGTGGCTATACACGTAGGAGTACCTTACAAACAGCATATGTCAAATACAGAATAAAGAGAACACACATCGTTATAGACTAATTAAAATTCCATGAGTGATGTTTACATGCACTGCATGAATCAAACAGCTGACAGACATTAAGCCATTTTGACATATTATTTCCATATCTCCATCGCGGTAATCCCCTTAGCGTAGGGTTCTCGGCAAGCCTCACGTTCCTGCCCCAGGGCGATTGCAACCTGGAGTGGAAAAAGCTCAAGAAAATAGCTTACGTCTGTGCCGATCGACTCGGGTCGGAAGAAGATGCAACACATTAACTTACTAGAAATCCCGAATATAAAGGAAATTTCAGTCACATGAATAATGTCATGTACCCTGAAATTTGACATCTCCACTGCTTATCTTTAACAGATACTGTTTTGTTGCATTATAATAAATATTTGTTTGTGCACTGATCTACAAGTTGAATGCACATACACTTGTAAAGGGCAGAGTGTTTTTTGAATATCTTAATTTCAAGCTCAAACATGTCATCATTGCCTTTAATTCTGAAAATGATTCCCCCCCCCTTTTTTTTATGCAAATTCTAACTCAAGAGAAATTTTCATATCTACCCAAGATTACAAGTCATGACTTTATTTAGGTGTTATATAAAAACTATGCAAACCAAATTACTATCTAAGATACTGTAACAGGAACACCAGATGTAATTAACATCATCTTATACCAATGCCTATTTTTTGTTGGTGGAAATGAGAATTAAAGGAAATAAAATTAAAAATACTATGATACAAAAAATGCAAACATGGAGGCTATAATTATGTGTAGGTGACTGGGTATTATAAAGTACACAACAATACAAACCTTTTTTTTGTATTTATTCTTTACACAATATACCCAGAATTCAACTTAAATTTTTGCTAAACTTTGTGCTTCTAATAGATGTTGGAAGTTGCATGACTAAAATAAAAACTATTGAAGTGTTTCACATACCTTCAAATTTTGATGTATGGGAATCATAAACTAAAATACACAGTTGAATTGGTTTGAAACTCCAAATATAATCACAACAATCATACTCGCACATATATGTCAGATTATATGCACACAGTACATTACATACATTCTAAAAGCTGCATGCAGGAAGTGCGTACATTTGGAATATGAACGTTTATTTAAACAATGCATCACATTCACTTCAGCCCACAGACTACCAATCATCTTAACATAACCCCTCATTTAATGTGTGTAGCTGACACAGCCTCAGGGGGCCTGCTCATACTTACTGCCGACAACAAAATAAGAAACTGAGTCAGCTAAAGTTCAACAACTCATAAATTGGATTGTGGTACGTGAGCGTAAAGGGGTGCGTTCCATCAACCGTAGCCATCGTCCTGAAAACGACTTTCTGACAAGAGCAACGTCTTTTCTTTGTCTAAACACTTCACTTGGTACATCTGCAAGGAACTGGGCATTCTTTTGCAGTGAGTAAATTGGAATGAAAACAGCGAGAGGTCTGATGCTGCATAAAATTCATGAAGGCATTTATAAACAGGTACTTAACATAAACTGAGTACAGAATGCTAGGTTCATTCACACTTTTCTTAATTTATGTTTTACCCTAAATTTTCTACAAAGGTCATTCTACTGGTTTAACAAAGTATTGTAACACAAGAGGCAAATAAATTTTTAAAAAACATATCTTCAACAGTAAAAAAAACTTTATCATGTGGCTGGCTGCTGCATGATCATATTTTAAAAATATCATCAATCCTAAATAAAATCATTCTGAGTTCTGATTACCATTTTTTGAGAAAAGCACCCATGGTAATAAAAAGAATAGGTGCCTTAATTTTTTTTCTTCCCATGTATACTTGTATTGTAACTGATGTTGTATCTATTTCAAAGTATATTTTATAATCCATTTTAAATTAATCTACATCAACTCCTGATTAATCCCATTTTATACTTTTTCATAAAAAGTATCATTGGGATTACTTTGTTTGACTTTGAAAGCATATCATCGGCCTCAAACTGTTCACACTGACACCCTAACATGGATTATCACTATTTAAATACAGAGTAAATGTACTGCAATCATTATGGAATAATGAGATAATAGCAGTGTGAACTTGGTATGGAGTGTGGATTCGTTGACAGCCTGTGAAGTCACATGCTACCACAAGAAAACATTTGATTGTTGTTAGTGAAATTGAACCAGGCACTAACACACAGCAGGGGGCTGTAAATCGAGCAATTTGGTTTTGACTTTGTTAACCCTAAGCTTACTGGCGCATATACATGTACATCTAGACATGTACACATGTACATGTACATACAAAGATACATCATATTGTTCCCTTTGTCCTACACTCCTACTCTTCTCTTTTCTTCTTTCTCTTCCCTCGTAAATCTATTGCCTCTATTCCTTCCTCAAAATTGTGTTCTAATTTTAATGCAGGTCAACAAATATACATGATGCATATATCTGATATAGATTATTTTTGTTGTCACCTCTCTTTCAATACCCCGACTTGTGCAAAATTTGCTATGGTGTCTCTAAATCTTATTTTGAAATAGGCCTACCTGTATACAGATCATGATTCCTGATTTGAAATTTGTTGTCAGCAATCCTATCCTATTATTAATAATTGCTTTATTATTTTATTATATAGAGCCCTGTTGCAAAAACCTCATCAAGTCCTGAAATTTAATTACAAATTTGCTCTCAGCCCATCAAATACAATGATTTCAGTAGCTTATAACAGTTATATTAAATTGTCATTGATAACAAGTTTTATGAAACAGGATTTAGTTTGTACAGGCCCTGCTGAAAAACAGGCTTGTGGCGAAAGGCAGGCATTTTTATATCAATTTAGATAAATACATAAACAAATAAATTTCATACAGAAATCTACATTTATGTGTTAATGCTCTGTAATTCACCTACATGGATGGAAAACTAATAGCAATTGATGAATGACCAAAATGTCAGATCAAAATGCTTGCCTACATGTACGTACCTGTACTGCAAAAAGCAACAATAAAACAGTCCAAGCCGAGCCAGTATCAGACATGTCCACAAGTCATATTTAGAAGCTGGGCAATGAGCATGAAATTCTCTCAATCAATAATTCAAAAGCCTGTGGCTCGTTGATGATTCACAGAATTATTGATCTAAGGTCACAACTTGAGATGATGGCCTCACAGCGACGCAGACAATAAGAAAGAGAGTATTCTGATGCTGTTTAATGCTGATGCGAAGAGATTGAACCATAGATAAACTTGACAATGATGGGATTTCAAACAATATGCAAGGATGATAGAGCAACAAGAACACTGTGGCTACCTCTAGCTCGTTGATGATTCACATAATTATTGATCTTAGGTCATGACGTGAGATCGTGGCCTCACAGTGACTCAGACAATCAGCAAAAACAATTCCAGGTGTTGTTTAATGCTAGTACTAATCAATTAAAACATGACGAACTTGAGAAACCTGAGATTTCAAATAATACACATGAATGACAAGTGTATCATTTTAAGGTTTTGGCTCAAACACTAACTTTTGAAAAATATACGAAAGCATGAGGAGCAGAAACAGCAAAACATTCTGCATACTTCATGTATGTAAATGTTGGTTGCCTTTTCAATTTCATATGAATCCAAGAATTGCAGAAGTAAAAAAAAAGATACATAAACAGATAGTAATGATTTCATCTTAAATTTCTTCACCAAACACATCCGCCATTGAAACTTGTATCCAATCGGAATAAAAAGACATTATTTATCATAAACCTATACAAAAATAATAATAGTTGAAATTTATATAGCACCTTTTTCACCTTTCCCACTAGACAAAAAGTGCTTAATTGTACAAATATTGATTTTAATGTACATTTAGTTGAATTTTACACAGAATCTGTTTCCGATGCACCTGTTTCCCCCTAGACTCACAACTGTAACACACTGTGGCTATATCAATTTGATGCTGGGCAGGCCGTGCCCTTCTCAATCCCATTCAGATGCCATATGAATTGAATTCAACCATTATCACACCAGACCCATTACAGTAATCAAATTTGTCCCACTCTCTATCTCTCTCCCATCCTTACTCACTGTCTCTTCTTGCCTTGGACTTGCTGCGCTGGTGCCTTCATATTCTTGCTGCCTTCACTGTCTAATATACTTATTTTGTTCACTTATTTTTTTTTTCTTTTAGTGTTTCACACCTGCTTATGTCTACCACCCCCACCCCTTCTCACTCTATCTCTCTCTCTCTCTCTCTCTCTCTCTCCATTGATCCTAACTAACCTTGTACCTGGGTATGATTTTAAAATGCTTCTTTCTTCGCCACTTTACAAAAAACGACCCAGAATTTGCACCCAGGAGAGTTGCTGCAGGTGCTTTTGTCGAAAAGAAAAGATTAGCAACCCATTTAGATTTTAGATTTGCTTTAGGGTTAGGATTAGGTAGAGCGTTTCATCCCCAATCGAAATCAAGAATTCTGTAACTAGAAAATTGGCCAAGTGCAATTGTGTCTTAGAAGCATCTATAAAATATCTGCAGTACTAACTATTTCTACTTCTCTCTGCTTCTCTCTCTCTCTCTCTCTTTCTCTCTCTCTCTCTCTCTCTCTGTAAATATGTTTGTCTTTCTTTTCTCCTCTCATTATGTTTATCATTCACTCTCAATCTCTTTACATATCTCCCTCCCTCTCCATCTCTCTCTCTCTCTCCAGCCTTATGTACGTCCACCCTGGATAGCAAACACATGTAATCTAATTTCACCGCATCTCTTGGTATAGGGGCAAAATCCAACCAGGCAACGAATTGAGTGAGAAATGTCAATAGAGCTTGTCTTCCAAGCGCAACACAATTTGCTATTTCGAGCCATCATCCGGCTCAATAAACCATCAAATCACCCAAACAGACAAATAAATTGAACTTTCCACTTTCCAGACACCAGCCTGAAAGGGGTCTCCTGAGGGAGGGGGCTGCCATCTAAATGACTAGGTACAATTACCTCATATCTACTAAAGATGGACATACCTACGGAGATACGGATCAGATTTCAAAATAGAAATCCATCAAGAACATAGTTGGGGGGACATTTACGTCATACGTTCAACTCTTGTATATTATTTGAGACACGTTCTATCTATGATATCTTTCTATTCACAATCTAGTGTGATGTTTACATATCTATCTTTATGTACATTTAATATGCATCATTTTCACACAGCGTCTCTCCCTCTCTTCATCAAAATCCCCAAAAGAAAAAAACAATGCAATAACATCATCATCTATTAAAGCATAAAACAACTTCTTATCTTTTTATTTACTTTTTTTATTTATTTTTTGTTTTTGTTTTTCGGAGGGGGTGATTAAACCAATTAGATCTACACTGTACAAAATATACAAGTCTAGATTGTGGTTTAGCTATACTGAAGCAGTGTTCTTTCCTGATGGAAATCAATCTTTTGGGGTAAATACACGCAGCTAAAGTAGGTTTTCATTCAAAATATTTACTTGTAATATAAGCTTGTATTTTAGTAGTACGGTGTAATATAGCTGTCAGAAATCTAACAGGGATATAAGATCTCCTTAAAATTCCTCCACCTCCAGATCTCTTCTCTCACCTCACCATCATGGCTTGTTTAAACACCTACCATGCTTCATCACCCAATATGCTGATGATGCCTAAACATCTAGGCCACCGGATCCAACAAGATGCGATGTGCCTCACGCAACGAAAACATCTTCAACTCCTAGCTCAAAGCCGCGGTAGAAATGCACTGGAAAAGCTTACATTACGGCCTGTCACTTATTCATGTACTGTACATGTATATAGTGCAGTTAGTGGGATTATAATACTTTTCTTTTATATCATGATTTGCCATTTTTTTCTTCCATGCACATGTGCATGTATAAATACCACAAAATATTGAGATAATAGTATGAGACTGAATGTTTGCCGTGTTTATTGACTGTGATTAAGGTGAGATAAGAAATATTGTTTGTGTAATGAGATTAAATATAGTATTGTTTTTTGTGTGGTTTTTGTTGTTCCATGTATGGACAAACTGTATTATAAATTACAAATCCTCTTAACTGAGATTTAAATCCTAATCCCCAAAACTAAATTATTATATGTGAATAACTAACAATATTTTCTATTATTTTAGTTTGATCAAGACAATATAAACAACTTTTTTTCCTTCAAGATGTGTGAATAAGCACAAACAAACAACAAAATCATCATTCAAAACGCATCTTTTCTGTGTGTGTGAATATGTAAATTGTAATGTAATTTTCTCCAGATGGATTATGTACATCCTAATGGACTTGTTTGTGCAGGTGGCTATTGCCCCTCCGGCTGTTCTCATTATACTGCATCTGTAGACACATTTTCCATGTCCTTAAAATCATTGAACTGTTTTTCTTACATACATGTAGCATGGGTGTTCATATATGCCCTCATTTCGTTTTGCAACAGGTCACAGAAACGCTACCTGCATGAAATATTTACATATAAATTGCGTTTGTATAACAGATCTGTTTTACAATGCTCTTTCTATAGAATATATGTACATCGTAATAAGGCATTAGCATAGTTTTCCTAATACCTGCATAAGGAATTTACTTGCCAATACCCTGTTAATGAAGACACAACATAACAGCTTACAATGCAAAGACATACCATACTGCTTTTTGATGAATATGAAAATATAGCATGGTCTTATTCAGCCTGGGTACGTGCAGCCTCATTAGTAGTGCTTCTCCTGAGGGCCTTGAAATCAACTGTTTTCAAAATGTATTCAAATAAGATTTGCCGATTTACCTAGCGATGAGCTAGTACATTTACATGTATTATTGTATCTAAATAGTCAGAATGCAAATTGCATATATTGGACGCTGCTATGTTAGGCAGACAATGCTCGTCCAACCTTACAACACAAAACGTATGCAATTGCATTCTGATATTGAAATACAATTTGTTGTATATAAACAGAAGTTGCATTATATTTAAATACATTACGAATATGACCTCATTGGTATTATTTTTACACCAGTATTGCCAGGCTCCTATTTACTACACCTAGGTCAAGAGGGACACATGTGGGCCAAACACCTTGTCCAAGGATAAAAACAATGAGCAAGGATCAAACTACTAGATCAAACCAAGAGCCTCCCATATGATTGACAGTCAAGACAAGTGTCTTCACCAATACACCAGTGCTCCAAACAAAATAGCTTTCAATCAAAAACACATTGGCAACTATTTAAATGGTAAATGCAAATGAAAATAAACATCAGCACAGTACATTTCCTTCACTTGTTGCACTGATGGCTTCTTTATCTACAAAATGGCTGTTTTGTTATCTTCCAAAGCAAAAGCAATACTTACTCTTTGGCTTGTTGACTCAGGACACTCTCCTCACTCAACTGCACACATCAATCCCCGTGAAAGAAACAGCTCACTCACTGAGGGAGACAAGGAATCGACTATCTCGTCAGTTGAGGCATAAAACGAGGCAGGCTTGCGTCTCGATCCACGATCTATAATGGAGACGACGCTGCTCGGAAAAAGCAGCAAGCCTGGAAGGGCTTCTTACAGGTGCAACCTGCAAATTTGAAAATAAACCATCAAATTCATCAATATCCCACAGGACGAAGAAGAGGAATAATGTTTATAGTAAAAAGTCACCTAGGGCAATTTCTGTCTCATGCACCAGAATGTTTCTCAAACCAGGCAGCATTCGCAGGTAGGGAGAGAATTGGGAGAATGCTACGACACGTCTAGGGTTTGCTTAAATGGAAAATGCCTGGAATGGACAAGTGTGCTACTCACGTGCGTGTGTGTTTAGTGAAACTGGGTGAGAGTAAGAGAGTGGTGCGAGGAAAAGAGAAAGTAGGAGGACCTCAAAGTAAACAGATGTGAGAGTAAAAGATGCATAGCAATGATAACATGCAAGAGACAGAGTCAATAGTCTATTTGGGAAGGAAATCAAGGGTTTTATGCTGAGCAAAGATTAGTGGACTGCTGGCAGACTGCTTTTACACAGCTATAGACATGAAATTAATATACTGTACATGTAATCAAATTGCTTTTCTTCATATCAAATATATAAGTGTTTTAGATTATAGGGATTATAAGTATAATCTGGAAGACCTAAAGCTTGAACAAATATATAAATTCAAAATATAAGAACATAAGAAAAAGCTCCCTTTAAATACATTTCAAAGTTTTTCATACATTTGAAAAGAAAGCACAAATGCATGACATGTACATGTGCACACTAACATCATTCAGTTATAAACCTATTTATCATAAATAAATTCATCTTCTACAGCATGACTGCAATGCCTAAATATATGTGGCTTGAAGATTTGACAATAAACAACTTGTAATATAGAGTACCTGTAGGTCCCCATATCATGTAATTCCTATTTTTGTGCAGAGAAGTATTGCCAGTCAGCCCTACAGTGTCCTAACGCCGACAGAACTGAGTAAAATGCAAATCATATGTAAATTGCAGGAAGGAACAATCCAAGTTAGGAACCCTGATGTAATAAAATCGTCACGGCAACACATGTAATGTACATTAGACGCAATACCGCTCCGGGCCTCCCCGAGATAGAGTGAGGCATTCAACGCAACACGAGGGCAGCGTGGTTTTTTTTCTACGAGTATAAGATTCGGTTACAGGTTTAAGCACTGGACAGCCATCATACGATCCGCAGGTGTCAAGTCCGCATTACCATGAATTTAGCATCCGCACTGCTTTGTCCTTCCCCCCGGTGCCTAGCTTCCTCCCTCTCAACACCTTTCGCTGCAATTTTTCTATAGGTAGTGCTTCAATTATTGCTGGAATATACATGTATGAACCAAATTTGCATAGATGGAGAGAGGGGGAGGGAGAGGGAGAGAGGGAAAGAGGGAGAAAGAGAGAGAGAAAAGTTGGGAGAAGAGAGGAAAAATAGGGAGAAAGAGACCTAGCAGGAGTTAGAGAAAAGGAAGAGAGAGAGAGAGAGTGAGAGACAGAGGGTGAGGAAAGAGAAGGAGAGACAGCGAGGGAGAGCAGGGAGATAAAGGAGAAAGCCAAGGGACAGAGTGAGAGTGAGAGAGAGAGAAAGAGAGAGAGAGTGAGTCAACATCCGCCCTCTCAATACTCTTGAAATGCAACCCAACACTTTATTCATAATGTCAATTTGAACGGCTTCCTACGTGTACGTGTAACAGTTGCACATAATACACACTCATCCACACTTACTTTTCTTCTCTGTGTGGGAAGTGCTTGCAGAGGGATCAAACGGAGAATACGAGAATACAATTTGTAATTGGGAAATAATTTGCCCTTTTACACCTATCTATAAAGAAAAAGCCAACAATTTTCTCTCCGTTTTCAACATTCGATTTTGAGATCAATTTGTATGGAGTCAATACCGAGCCAACATGCACAGATAATGTAGGAAAGATGCTAGTTTTTCTATTTTCATATTTATCGAGTAATTATACCATACGTACAAATGGTACACAGCAAGAAGATTATGAGATGTATAGACCGGAAAATCAATGCATGAAAATATAAACAACATAAAAAACTAGATGAAATTTTGACTGCGCGCAGTCGAAAATGATGCCTCCGCCATAGAGCAATTTAAACAAGTTTGGAGTTTAAATCTCCAGTGGTTCTTGAGATATCATGATAACAATCTCAATGTATGGAATTTCATAAGTTGACCTCTGTGACCCTTGACCTTTGACCTACGTGCTCCAAAATCTAATCAGATTGTCTTCCTATGGTGATACACACTATCATTAAGTTTGAAGTTTAAATCTCCAGTGGTTCTTGAGATATTATGATATGGTGATACATACTATCATTAAGTTTAAAGTGAAAATTCTCCAGTGGTTCTTGAGATATCGCAATAACGATCTCAATGTATGGAATTTCATAAGTTGACCTCTGTGACCCTTGACCTTTGACCTACGTGCTCCAAAATCTAATCAGATTGTCTTCCTGTGGTGATACACACTATCATTAAGTTTGAAGTTTAAATCTCCAGTGGTTCTTGAGATATTATGATAACAATCTCAATGTATGGAATTTCATAAGTTGACCTCTGTGACCCTTGACCTTTGACCTACGTGCTCCAAAATCTAATCAGATCGTCTTCCTATGGTGATACATACTATCCTTAAGTTTGAAGTTTTTACATCTCCAGTGGTTCTTGAGATATCATGATAACAATCTCAATGTATGGAATTTCATAAGTTGACCTCTATGACCCTTGACCTTTGACCTACGTGCTCCAAAATGTAATCAGATTGTTTTCCTATAGTGATACACACTATCACCTTCGGTGGCGGAGGCATAAAAACAATATTCATAACATCCAGGGCTGATGCCTACATATCATTTTCAACAACTGGCCACGTCTGGTTTGCTTCACAATTAAAAATGCAAACTGTTATTGATCTGCAAATTATTTGCTTCCTTATAATTTCCTAAGATAACCTTAGAGTGTACAACAGAAGTATGACACAATCAAGCAAAACTAAAGTGTACAGTGCAGTATTGTCTATCTTGAAAAATACACAAAATTGTTTCTTTTTATTATTATTTTTGATGTTTTATAGAATAATTTCACATCTACTACGGATAACATTCTACATTCCTAATATTTCCTTTTTTTCAAATTCAATAAGCAGAAACTGAAATTTATTAAAAATATAAACCAATACTGATCATAAACACTTACATTATACTCTGCATGCTCTATGGAAGGAAGTAGGAACACATCTCTGAATAAAATACCCCATCAGTGCATTTTAATTCAGCATTCCTCACCGGGTAATTGAATTCTTCTACCTCACAAATATGCAATTGACCATCGTCAATATCAATATGCATTGCATACACGTCAACAAAATATTCCCTCTCATCCAATGTCACGCTCTAAAGAAAGGGCAAAGGGGCTCTGATAGATTTGACTATTCAGTCTGGCAGCTAATATTTTGACACCGGGCGGAAGTGAACCGTAAAATTACTATTAGCAACAAAGGCTCCTGAATTAAGCCATATAGTGTTTATTATGAGGCTAGCCTTGTGTTTCAGACCTCACACCTACATGATTACTTAAGTATATTACTGAGACACCAGTTGGTTTAACCAATCAGACTTTAAAAAAAACACTAGCATTTAATTGATACTTCTTTATGGATGCATGTACTATCTCCATAAATAGAACAAAAAGAACATGTCGTTTAAAGGAAAATGATCACCAAATAGTTTGCAAAAATACTCTTCTTTTGTTTCTCTAATTTTGTACACACAAGTGCTTTTATACCATAGTCACATGGATAAGGCCAATGCCAGAGCAACAAAAAGATCCCCCCCCCCCCCAAAAAAAAAAAAAATATATATATATATATAAATACATAAATACAATACAATACCCCAAATAGCAGGATTAGAGTCAGATGGTAGAGTGACTAAGATATAACGAAATGCTAAATTGAAACTAAAACTATCCACAAATTTCATTTTTTAGTCAGTTTCTATTTTTCTTTGCTATCTTGCCATTCATAACACTTTTGCGTCAGAGCCCCTAAAATTAAGTTACATGCAAACCATGCTTTGAAGATTTTCTGACCATCACCATTTAAATAGGAAAGGACCCAAGAGTAAAATTACCAAGTTTAAGTGGATGCCGACTCCAAGACCCCTGAAATTCTGATGTAGCAGCTGGAAAATGGATTTGAAAGCCATGGAGAATCTTCATTATAAATTGATGGTCATTCATGGAATGATGAAGGTTGGGGTGCATTCACACAAGAAATAAAATTGTAGAATGAAATGATGTTCAAGGAACTCACACTGAGCTTAAAGAGAATGGGGTGTCATATGATGAAACATGTGTCAGAAGGAAGAGTGTATATCACGTATTTCAGTATTTAGTGAAATTTCTTGTGGCTCACCAGCAAAAGACAGCAAGATACAAATCAAAAGTGAACTTTTCAATCTCACTAATTGTGCTTTGTGTGAATGGATCTAAACTGGAGAAGTGAGATGAGAGCAAAGAGAAATGGATGGAAGAAAGACAGGCAGAGATGGAGGAAGGGAAGAGAGAGATAGAGAGAGAGAGAGAGAGAGAGAGAGAGAGAGAGAGAGAAAGAGGGAGCAATTATCGATGAGTCTACCCTAGAGATTATCCCAAGGTGTGATGATAAGCCAGGGATTATTATCACAGATGAAAATGCTCATCAAGCAAATAAATGCCTAACGACGAAGCCTAATGATGATGCATTGCGATGGTCCCCAATGACGTTTTTTTTTTACTACCATCCCGGTATCGTGCCTGGCTGTGTGCACCTACTTTATTGTGTGGGACGGCTTCCAGGGTATGTTTGAAGCCTTGAAAAGTGATATTCAATTCATATTTCTGTTCCATTCAAAGAAAAATCCTGATTTGTGATGAAATACAGCTTATTGAAAAGGATATTTTAAAAGAGTGGATTTATGATACTGTATTATGATAGATTTTCAGGTGGGAAGTTTGTTTCTTTTAATCTGATAAGTGATACCATAGATAATAACTTCAAACAAACTTTCTGATTTGTAACATTTGCTCAATTTATGGAGATTTAAAAAAAAATACCCTCTACTTCTGATACCATAGAATTTCAGATTTAGAGATTAAAATTTAAACAAAAGTTGTGATGCTAGATTTTCAAGAATAGAGACAGTAAAGAAATACATAACTAGAGATTTTTACATTTCCATTTTTTTAGGAAGAGTTCCGTCCAATGTTTTCTGTTCATCAAATTTCTTATTATCAAGGAATTACACACGTTGATGGATTTGTAGAAAGCTTATATTATCCAAGAAACTATGGATTTGTAAATGTACAAGCACATTTGATGATCATAAAGAATAACTCATCATTACCCATGGAATATTTATGAGAGTTTTGGAGCTTTCCGTACTTATTCCTCATCAGTATGCATTGGAATATTAACTTCTTCATCCTTCCTAAATTGCTATTATAGTTTGTAACATATATATTTAGGTCAGCTTTATCCATTTCCGTAACTAGTGCAAGCAAAAGAATATAATAACAAAATCCTTCCAACTAACGAATGATAATATTCAAATTTTCAGAGCCTTGATATAACTTAAGTCCTTACCAAAATATAAACATATTTCCAGTTTGGATTTGCAGCCCTAATTCACTACAAATACTAGTAAGTTTACCCCCCAAAATGGTATATACAATATACATGTACAGACTACAGAGATTCTAAAAGAGGATTAAATTCTACCATATATCTTGATCAAATTCAGATTGTTTTCAAACATCTATTAATGAGACATGCATTTTTTTTTATAGTACAAATTTGAATCTTTTATGCATGCAGAGGTTAAAAAGTCGAGTGTCAATGTCTTTGCTGGATAGCTTACAATCTACAGTAGATCATGTGTATCACGGAACTAAAAGCAAAAGCAATATATTGAATGTTGAGAATTGGAAGGTATTTTTTTCGTATTGTATCTAACTTTAACCAGCAAGAGTATGCCAAAAATTGTTGTGGTTCAATGATCTTTCTAAAATATATTAGTTTACTCCTTCCATTCTCTCCATGGCCCTTTCATCAAATTTCAAGCCCCTTTTCAATTACCTCCAATACAATCAATATTGAGGCAGTGGTATTGGTTTATGCTATCAGATAGAACCATAACTATGTGACTGAAACGCACGACCAGCCCAAAATGTCAACTGAATTTGGACATCATTACTCATTCACTTCAATCTTGTGCATGGTGGGGAGTCTTATGAATGAAATTTCATCACATCATTTGAAAAACGCTGATTGTACTTCTAAAGGCCCATTTACATTACAGAAAATTTAATTTGAATTTTTTTTAAAACTACAATTAGAGGTGCCGTGGTCGAATGGTTAAGTTGCCGGTCTGTTGATCACAAGGTCCACGGTTCGAGACCCACCGCAGCACTAATGTCCTTTGGCAAGATATTGATCTACATTTGCCACACTCAACCCAGGTGATGTAAATGGGTACCTGGCAGGAATTCTTTGAAATGCTAGAGCGCCGTAATGGCAGCACAACTGAAGCCGGGGTAATAATCTCCAAGTTTTTAAGCGCTTGGTGATTGTAATAAGCGCTATATAAAAACTGAGTATTCTTATTACTATTATTTGGGAAAACCACTTTGTTTTGTTTTTTGTGAGTTGTGCACATGCGTCACTTGTTTGTCACTGCTCTGCATGCGTTAGCATGGAAGCAAGGAGAGTCACAAGCCCCCAAAATGGAATAGTTCATGGGTGTTTTCAGTGAGAGCATTCACACTGTAAAAACTGGTAGGGTTTTGGCTGGCATTCAAAATAAAAACACACTTCAGAGAATGACAGAGAGTGAGCCCTGTTGTGTTACCACAGAAATGGTACTTGCATTACTATGCTCTGACGAGTGACTAGTCTATCCTGAGGCTTAGTTATGACAACCTCATCGCCAGTATCATGAGGACTGCAGACTAAACAGACATAACATGTCCATTGTACGGCACCCTCAACCCAAGGTTGTGTGTATTTCCGACAAAACTCAAGAATGTGAGTAAAAACAGACAATTTTTGTTTGCTGTATGAATGCAGTCAATGTGTATACTGTTTCACCTCAAAGCCTGATCAACTACAATGTAAAATGTATGACTGGATGAGAGTAGTATTTGATGTCTTGATAATTCAATTTGTTAGCTGGGGTTCCTCTATAATTCAACTGATGAGAGAAGAGAGATAGTTAAAGAGAGAGAAGAGAGATAGTTAAAGCAAGAGAAAAAGAGAGAGAGAGAAAACAACACCTCCGTTTAGAAAAGGGAAAACATAATGTAGCTACACTACACGCAATAATAATAACAATAATAACAATAATGGGTAATAATAATAAATTTAATAATAATAATAAATGATAGTGGGTTCTAGTATAGCCCTTATATCAGTTGAAATTGACACTCCTGGCGCTTCACAATAAGTTAACCCTTTTCCTACCATGTTCGCTGTAGAGTGAAATATACTATTATTCAAAATGGACGTTTGTGCATTGTTCTTTACCAAAACTCTACAAGTACAAGAATCTTGGTTGACAAGGCCAAATGAATATTGCATCGAACAAAACATGAGTAACTGGTGCTTAGCATAAAGGGGGATTGAAACAAACATGACAAGACTTTGTTTCTTTGTTAAAAAGGATTACTGTATAAAAAGACATACCTGGTATTTTGTTCAGACCTGAGACCTGTTCACATTATACCTTGTGTACGCTTCTTTGATTTTTGATAATTGCATGTACATACATGTACAATGTATGTACAATGTATTTCAAACACGTTTCTTTTATGGATTTAATACAGTGTGAATGAACCCAAAAGAAGGTCAACAGTACAGTACAGGTGTAATCTAGTGTTATCTGAACCTTGACGTCTGTACGACTGCTGCAATCACAAGAAAATAACAGACAATGACATTGACCATGAGATGGAATCCAGGTGTTGCTCACAGGCAGCACCATAATATGGGAGTGGTTTCTTCTTCTAAGTCATTACATAAAAGGTGAGATTTCATAGAGGTTATTTGAAATCATTGTTTTAATTCAACAAATAGGAAATATGCATAAAATACATTTACAAGTACGTGTACATGCATTTGACACGGGGCGGAAGTGAACCGTAAAATCACTATTAGCAAGAAAGGCTCATGAATTAAACTATATACATGTACGTACATGTACCGGTAGATGTAATTACACATACATCGGCCTACAGAATGTACTGGTCAAGAGATAACAAAATGTCTAGCTACATGTAAGTTGCACAAGATCCCACAATGTATGTTGTTTATATTGCATGATTGCATCTCACTTATCTATGTAATTAGCCTCACATATTACACACCAACTAAGAGCATGAGGCGCATCATGAGGTATCAACCATTTTGCAAACTCCAAAATTTAAACTGACAATCTTTTTGCTGTGGAAATGAGAGGCATTTTACTGACAAAAGTTGATTGAAAAAGATAGAACATACAGCAGTTTGGGTCAAATTATTGCTGGTACTATGAAACTTTATTAAAATAAATGCATAATACAGGCAGGCAAATGAAATCAATATTTAAGCCATTTGTAGACCTATTTTAAAGCAGATTAAAATTGGAATGTTGACATAAATGTATATGGAATGAGACAAGTCACAAACTTGATACACAGTGTAGTAACATCAATCGTTCCATTATCAATGACGTTTCACTATGATTTTGCAGTCCTGTTCATGTAGTATGTATATGTAAATGTACATTACAGAAGAAAAGCAAAAAACAAAATTCAATTTCATGAAGATGTAAATCAGCAGAATCCAAATCAATATGACAAAGTTTGTAAACCAGCTTATCCATCCTTAGTACCTCGAGCAAATGAAATATTGGAGATCAAGAGATATTACAAGAGAGAGGGAGAGGGAGGAGAAGATAGTAAAGAGGGGGGGGAGAGAGAGAGAGAGAGAGAGAGGCAAATAGAAAGGGGGAAATGGAAGACTACATGTCAGAGGAAGAAGAGGAAGAGGAGGAAGAGAAGGGGAAGAAGAAGGAGAAGGAGGAGGAGGAGGAGAAGAAGAAGAAGAAGAAGAAGAAGAAGAAGAAGAAGAAGAAGAAGAAGAAGAAGAAGAAGAAGAAGAAGAAGAAGAAGAAGAAGAAGAAGAAGAAGAAGAAGAAGAAGAAGAAGAAGAAGAAGAAGAAGAAGAAGAAGAAGAAGAAGAAGAAGAAGAAGAAGAAGAAGAAGAAGAAGAAGAAGAAGAAGAAGAAGAAGAAGAAGAAGAAGAAGAAGAAGAAGAAGAAGAAGAAGAAGAAGAAGAAGAAGAAGAAGAAGAAGAAGAAGAAGAAGCAGAAGAAGAAGCAGAAGAAGAAGCAGAAGAAGAAGAAGCAGAAGAAGCAGAAGAAGAAGCAGAAGCAGAAGAAGAAGAAGAAGAAGAAGAAGCAGAAGAAGAAGAAGGGCTAATGAAAGAGAATAATAACAAAGAAATCAATGATGCAAGGGGATGGACCCTCCAGGCACATCAATTTATTGGAATTTTGAAATCAATTTACCTCATGGATAGAACATGAAGCTTCACAAGCAGTGTGATGTTTCGATTCCAAACACGAGCAGACATAACACAGCATGAATACTGATGAGACAGCTCTGTTTAAAGTGTCGGTCATGCATCTCTTATTGCTACAAATACATGTTCCTTAGGACATCTAATGTATTTCTTTCTTGGACTACATTTCACTCTTGAAAGCAATGCTCAGTGCACTCACAGTGATCAGGGAAATGTGCCACTCCCTCGTTCAAGAACAAATGAAATAGCCCCTGGCTGGCTCCAAGAACATGTACAGTGTACTTACAATTTGTACTAGAATTTTTTATTTATTTTTTTTTTTGGGGGGGGGGGTAAAATGGAGAGAAAAAATTAAAAAATTAACTTGAATGCGACTGTTTTCAATACTTTCTCCGTAAAAAATACTCCTCTAAAATTTTTCTCCTTACTCATATATTTTTTCTTCTTCATGGAAGCAACTTTGAAACAGAAATATTGACAAGTTATATAGAGTTATTATACTCTTTGTCAAAAGTTACATTTCTTACTTTAATTTGTAACAAATCATGTACAGAAATGTCTACAATTGGAGCAAGTTTCCATAAAAGCAGCTATGTTTGATCTGAAATCATCAAATCAATCACTTGATTAAAATGGTTTGAAGCATTGTAACCACAGGGAGCAGAATGTTTGCACTATCATGTGGAGATTAGCAACTGAATCTAATGCCTGGGGTAATAATAATTACAATGTTAAGCACTATGAAACGTAGTATTAAACGGTATACAAGTGTGACTATTATTATAGCATAGCATGTATACATCATGCAGCAATGCCATCAAATGAATGTTTCCAACACGTCAGAGGTTCACGATAGGGAGCCAAGTGGGGGATGTTTTAAGGAACATGTAAAGCACAATTTTAAAACTGGTTTAATGCCAAGTTGCCAACCATGTCCTATGTTAACAATTTTGGTAATAAATTAAAATCTTAATGAATTCAAACATATTTAACTGCGCATTGCAATATAATAAGAAAAGAGCAGAAATTATAGAGAGCAATTATATTCAATCAAACAAAGAGAAGGGAACCAGGCCTTTAAATTTGATAGCTCTAATGCAGTATAAAGTCACTTGGGTATTAAACATAAAAATAGTTTACATGTATGTAAAATATGATGTTCAATGTCACATTCCTTGCTCTGTCATTTTATTACATATGAATTTTGAATCAGAGCCAGGCACTTTTGGGTGGTATTCATATTCCTACACATCACAGAGACATGCTACCTTAAACATTCTGGCGTATTTCTTAAAGAAAACTAATCTATGTGTTAAGTGCTGCTGCTTCTTAGAATTACCAAACCGAATAAAGCTGCAGAAAAGAACAAATTAGACGACAATCTTCTCTATCCAACAGAAGTGTGACTCAAACACCCCAGCTCTGACACGCCTAAGTGACACTGACGTCACAAATATGAAGGGTTCCTCAGACCATAAAAAGCATTTATTATTGACTCTGTGAAAATGTTTATACACTTGGGATGTGAAGTAACTTCAGAGGATTGACAGATCTCAACAAGAAGGTGTTATCTTTCTAATCAGCCTGTCTACGACTACGAGAGTTCATTGCAACCATCCATCCATCCTGTCAAAACACTTTCATTTGCAACTTAGCATATGGCTAATTCGAAAGAAAAAATAACATTCTTACAAAATTTACAAGATTTATACAAAACCTTTTTGACATTTTAAGTGGATTTATCGTAT
The DNA here is from genome assembly GCF_000002235.5 of Strongylocentrotus purpuratus. Lineage (NCBI taxonomy): Eukaryota > Metazoa > Echinodermata > Echinoidea > Camarodonta > Strongylocentrotidae > Strongylocentrotus > Strongylocentrotus purpuratus. The sequence goes on from NW_022145596.1 coordinate 12,994,386, forward strand.
AAAAATGTTTATATGACGGAAAATATAGGGAGGGGAGGGGGGGGGGGACACATAGGAAAATGTATCTGTCTGCCAAATCCTGTCATTTATGTTTCCATTTTTATTTGGTTTCTATCGATTTTGGATACTAAATATAAATATTCACTAAACAAATATCCATCCTTCACATTGTATCTTAATTTTACAAAAAATCTGTGGAAGGGTAATATATTGGGGATAAATCCACAATATATTGAGTAAGATTGTCACTGACAGTTGATCTTTTTTTCAAAAGAAGTGCCTACTATATTGCTAATCAAATTTGAGAGAGTAAACTAATCCCTTTCCATTTGCTGCTATCCTATTCATTACTATTCATATCAAACCTCATAACTACATTACATGTATCTCAAATTACTATGTGGCATCATTTCTTAATTTAGTCTTTTTACCTTTAACCCCCCCTCCTCCACATTTCTTTCTCTGACATACACTATAGTTTGCAGGCACAAACCCTTGTTAGTCGAAAAGCGTAACAGTGTCTGAAATGTAAGACTATATAGACTGCAAGGTCGCCTACACTCCATAGGACATGTACTATAGCCTCTCCTGACACAACCAGTGACAGATAAATCAGACTGGGCTCAAGGCATCATAGAATTTTGTTTCAAAAGTCAAAATAGAGTCTGTTTCTGCAGACTACACACAATGGGCAATGCATCCTTGAAAATTCTGCCAGACAACAGCATGACACATTGGGTAGGAGATGAGTTACCATGGAAACAACATCATTCCTACTGTGTCTAGATTGTGAGGAAGAGAAAGGCCCTTTGGGGGGAGTCCATCTATAGACCCAATTCCCAATCAACATGTAACAGGAGCAGAGTAACTGAAGTAGAAAGCAATGTCTTGTATCCAACTGAAATGTGATTTATGATAAATAGCTTTGTACTTGATGATCCTCTTTTGATCAAATGATTGTCATTTCTTAACAGTATTGAAAAAGATATACACTGTAGGCCTCCTGTACAAAAATAGGAAGCTACGTGTACATGGATTGGTAAAGTTGTATAAACTATAATTAGGAACATTCGTACGCAAAGATGATGTTGAAATTCAATAGTAAGAATAGATCATGCATATTTCAATGTTTATTTTGTACATTTGAGGTAATCCCTTCTACTTCTGTAGGATAGAGTCATCATGAACTACAAACAAAAAAATTAAGAGAAAAGTTTAATCAGGTATTTTATTCTTAGCATTTTGATACCTAAAATTGGATGAAAATATTGTCATACATGTTAGCAATCTGAAACGTGAACACACATTTAAAGAAGAATAAACACAAGGCCTACATGTACTTGTAATCACATTGCATAGGATCTGTTAAAGGTCAAATATATATTTATGTCCTGTCTGTTACCTCACTAAAATGTTATGATGATTTTATTGCTAATCTATATCTTACACATCTGTAGTTAGCTAACATGTAACTGATATTATTTGAACATTAACTGATACAGCTGGCTATCAAGAAGTAGGTTTCATGAACATCCTCCAAACATTACACTGCTACAATTCAGTACAACTACAATATATTATGTATTGTTTACTGGACATGAGAGGAATCAATTTAGAATGTAGCTTGACACAGATGTATTTTGGGAATTAAGTACTTTTTTGTATACTATAATTATATGTTGACCATTGATAAGGATTTTAGCTAAGTGATAATCTTGTAACATGTCAATGTATTAGACAATGTATGATAATATATGACACTGTAAGAGTCCACAATTTTTTAAATATTTTTTTTAAAAAGATGCATCTAACAACAACAAAATTAGATGAAAAAAATTCAAGCAAAAGTAATGACTACAGCATGGCCTGTTGAGCTGAGTTGTTTTTTATTCTGCATGCATGCAATCGTCTTTAATTTGTATAGATTAATTGCAGAGAATAATTACACAGCTGTTCTGACATCACTAGTTACTAAAATTATCATTAACATAACCAGTTCGTAACCTTTACTCAACAACTGACAAATATAAAGTACTGTCCAGACTCTCATCTACTGAAAAACGTTTTACAGTTGCTCAGTAATATGATTCACCAATTTTATGAGTTTTACGTTTCTCTTCACAATCTGTTATTTTGTAAGCGCTGTGGTACTTCTTGTTTGAAGCGGTTCTCAATAATCAATATTATTATTATCATCATCAACATAAAGTAATTAATGTCAGGTGCAAACAGACCTCATTTCTACATTTGCAGGACAAAAAGAATGAGCCATAAGGTCAGTCTGGTCAAGGCACAAAATGGTTTTAAATCTAAATCCATGAATTGTATCAAATTTGTTGTCTGTGATACATGGAATAGTACATGTACATCTAAGACAACATTCTTCCAGAGTTGTTAATAACATTTGTATTGAAGAATAGTCTTAGATGATCACTAAATTCATTATCAAAATTATAATTCTTTTCTCAAGAATACTTACTCTGATAATTGATACAATTTTTGTAATCAAATGACATTATTTTCTCTTACAAGAAATGAAAATATAAATAGGAAAGTACATCTATGGGGCTTTCCAATATATCACACACACACACTACAGCTTCTAAACACATCTACATGTAGTTCAACAAAATAGTTCAACTCATTTTTAGTTTTACCTCCAGTTCATTCTCCAATCTCAATGTTTAAACAATTTAAATCCAGAGTATGATATTGATGCTAACAAGATGCATTTGAATCAACACCAGCTTGATTAACGGTCAACACCAACATAAAAACATAGATCCACACACTGGTAAACATGTTACATGTTAATACACATACTATAGCATACACAATCTCTGAATACAACTTCATTAAATTTCAGCAGTAAAATTCATACAAGCAGCATAAGAATCTCAAAGCTTATGACACTTGTAACAAAATTGATGGATTCATGCTACTGTAGGACTTAAATTGCTAAATGCAAACATGTTTGTAAACCTGTTATGATTTGATACTTTAAACCTGTCTATCAAAAATGACACAATTATTTTCAAGATGGAATTTCTGTGGAGCACAATTTGCCAGTTGATTAGAAGGAGGATTGGAGGAGGGAGGGGTCAAAATCAAAAACTTTAATCTTCGAACCTTTTGAAATTTGTATCATCACCATCATCTGCTTTTTGGTTTTCTTATTTATTTATTTTCTTCTTCATTACCTTCTCACCTTCTTCCTGTTTACATGTACATCTCTTGTAATCTTCTCATGCTGACAATGCTTCTTCTTTTACTTCCACTTAATTCTCAATCTCCATGCTTTTCTTTCATGCAATTCAATTTTCCCTTCCCTTTTTCTCCATAATTTGTATTGTTATACAGTATCCTGCTTTCCCTCTTTTTCTATTATTTTGTTTCCATTTTGAGCTTTATCAAACTAATGCTCTCTCTCAGTCTTAGATGGATTCCTCTTCTGATTCATCCTTTTACCTCCATTCGCTCCTCAATTTCCTTTTCAATTTTTCACACTCTTATGGTTTCATATTATTCTCTTGCATTCTTTGTTTCATATCTCTTGCTTCTTCCTTTACTTCCATCTTTTTTCATTTTTGTCAATACTCTTCTTTTTCTCTTTTCTTTCTTTTCTTGCTGTTCAGAGCTGGATAGATTTTTATTGTCAAAATATGTGATCCTTTGATGATTTGATCATAAAAGTTTGATGTCATATGGAATGGTTACACTCAAACTAGCTTCCAAGTTCCACATCATTACAAGAATTTAGCAATATGATTCCTTGATATAGTTTAGGCATTTCGCTTTTTTCCTTCACCCAAAAGGCATCAATCATTATCTCTGCAGAGGGTGTGATAGCAGCTCAATTTGAGATAGAGACCTGACCCGTAGTGTAGCTGAAACATTCTAGTTTCGGCATCGAGGTGTCGTGGTCGAGTGGATACGTCGCCGGACTGTTGATCACAAGGTCCGCGATTCGAGTCCTGCTGCGGCACTAATGTCCTTTGGCAAGACATTGATCTACATTTGCCACACTCAACCCAGGTGACGTATATGGGTACCTGGCAGGAATTAATTCCTTGAAATGCTAGAGTGCCGCAGTAGCCGCCTTGCTAAAGCCAGGGTAATAATCGGGGCAGCGCCAGGAGCATCACAACATGACGGACATGTGCACTATATAAGAAGGCACCATTATTATTATCTACATGGCGTAGGCCTAGTGCAAAAGGCTTAAGTTCTACTAGACTTGCACCTTGGGGAGTCCTTTAGCATGTTTGGCCTTTGGCTTTTGCCTGTGGCCTGTGCCTGTGCTGTGACAGTACAACAGTACAACAACAACAACAAAATTCAACACTTCTAAAGTTCTTCTAGGTCTAAATATCCTACTATTTATTTGAGAAATCGTGAGTCTGCAATGAGAGTCTATAAATGCCATAATAAGGAAATGATGTAGACATTGGTTTAGTGAATACATAATTTTAAATCTCTTAAAAGACGAGCTACAAAGTACAAACAGTATAAGGGAAAGTCTTCGGACCTAGATCTACTGCCATTGCCACGGCTACTACTTGCTGTTCATGACCCTAGGCCTCCGCCCCGCGTCTCTCCCGCTGGCCTAGCCCTTAGCGGCGAAATGCGACGGGGCTCGCGATGACAGCAGCTGCTGTCCGCGCGCGGCGACCTACCTGCCTGTTGATAAACATATTTATCATCTACCAAAAAACAGTGAATACAAAATACAACAAGGATATTAGACATTAATCATACCTGAAATTGATGAACTGGAAACCTCTGATGACAGATAGAAAGCAAATCTTGCCAATGAATCCACAGCAAAAGACGTGAAAACGAGATGAAGACGGCGATCAAAATTTGACCTGGAGAAACTGTATGGTAATCAGCAGTAGAGGGCGTTTGACAACTTGAAAGTTGAGACCCGAAACAATACTACTGCTGCAGTATAGTTTTCTGAAAAATATTTTTATTTTCATTTCACAGATGTTTTTCCAGGCATGGTCGGATAGGGGGCGGGGGGATTTTTTTTTAACAGGGAAGGGGGATGTTCTGAACAGGGAAGTGACAAAATGAATCATTAAGTCCACTGATGTCAGGGGAAAGATATGAGAGGCGGTCTTCTCATGCTTCGTTATCATCCCCTTATCTTGATTTTTTTTCTTGCCAGTCCCCCTTTGCCCCTGTGTACTTGTGCCTCTGAATAGATATTCTGATCAATATATCAAATCTAATCTAGTGTCACTATATTGCTTGTTTACTGCACCACATTTTGGTGGCTGTGTAGGACTAGCTATGTACAAGATATCTGATGTGCAAACACTGGTAAACAATTGCATTTTTGTAATCATTTCAAACAAAAATACAGAGAGTGCCCTTTTATGTTATCCTGACAGAGTCCATGATATTACTTGGGCAAAGTAAAGAATAAGAAAATTTGCACAAACACATATTTGCTATTATTTCAGATACCTTATTTTTCAGGAAATAACAAAATGCAATTGTTTATTTGTGTTTGCACAGATATCTTCTACAATTTCACAACAAAACCTATTTCAACATATAAATATTACATTCATTAGTTTTGCGGTTAACCAAATGGATATTCCTGGAAAAGACTTTTGGGTAAGCATCTTTCTGTCTCATCATCACTTCTGATGACTACCAGTCAACCTGTTTGAAACATTGAGCCCTCTCTCCAAACACAAGAACATTTATACCTCACTCTCCTACTTTCTTTACCTCTCTCTCAACACAATATCAAGTAGTTCTCCCCAGGATAAAACCAAAAGAATACTTCTCTCTCACACTCTCTTTCCTTTTTTATCCCTTTTCAAACCCAACAGCCCTTTTCTGCTCAGTACTACCCACATGGTGTAATACACACCACGATGCACAACCTAACCTTAAAAGATCATCTACAACATTCCTCCTCGGAATACACATTACACCTCTGTTTACTTAATGTCTATCAGTCTACATTCATGCTACTAGTACTATATTAACAAAATCTCAACGTGTTATATTGCAGTTTCCTGTAATAATCAATAATTAACACACACATGACTGACACATATTCAATATTTCAATAGAACCTACTTCAACAAAATCAAACATAGAACTATAAAGCAGAAATATAATCTGTGGGTGTTCACACAATATAATGCTATGTCAAGGACAGGTATGAAATTTATTCATAAAAACCCTTTTTATGAATATTTATTCGTGTCACATTAAAAATTTGAAATAAGTTCACATAGATGTAAATGTACACATAATATACATATATAATATGTACCGAAGTGACAATAATTCCACACAAGTAATAAACAAAAGCAAACAATATTTTCCTGACTGCCACAGAAAACAAATTTGTATAAAGACTCATTTACATAACTTCTCACGTGAGATTGTCTTCACCTATTTAAACATTATTACAAAATATGCAGTCTACATGAATTTATCAACGTTAACATAACTGAAAGAAAACATTCCAAATTACAATAACATCATTTACTGAAACCAAAAGAAACAAAAAAAAAAACAAATCTTCACCATTATTTAAGAAAATAATCATACAATCAAAAATTAAATGAATAAATCTTAAAAAGATTACTCCATACCCCTATCATGATACAAACAAATAGGAAAAAATTGAAAATACAGATGTAACCACTTAACACTTTGGTAAACATTTTTTTAAGTGATGAATTATAAAAAGTCACTTGATATCTGGACTATAGCTAAACTTTTATGTACTAAATCAAGGCATAATGAAAATCCACATATCAAATGAAAATCATGTGTAATTTTATTTTTTCCTGCCTTACATTCACTTACACACTTATTTTAAGTCTATGATAGTTCAAAAGTTCAGGAAAAATTGGGCAACTTTAACAATTCTAGGTAACATATTCATATTTCCCATCTCAAATAAGTGCTACTATATTTCTTTTGTATTGCAAGGAGTGGATATATCACATAATAGTGATAGTGCGATACCAGTAAACAATAGAGCATTCTTTTTAAAAGAACATGTAGCTTTATGACACTTTTACATGAATTAAATAGTTCTACGTCAACTATAAATCCTAAAGTAATCGTTGAAATATTTCACCCTAAATAGAAGCTCAAGCATTCCCTGCTGCTTATGAAAGATACACTTCTATTCTAAACAATAGTATAACATGATGTGTCTCTGTTATACTTGTGCTAGCTCATTTCTCTTTACAATAGTGCGCATAAAACAACTTTGAAAACTACCTACACCTACGTGAAACAAAATTGACTAAAATTGAAAAAATTTGAGAAGAAAATGCTGCAAGCATGGCTCCGAAGCGAAGTGTTGCTGATAACACAGATCATTTTATAAGGAAGCTGAAAAAAAAAAAAAAAAGAGAAAGAAAGAACACATTACAAGATTTTCAGATACTCTCTACTTACAGGAAAATTGCAATCTAAAAGATACCGTCAAATAGTTATTTTCGATGAAAAGCAGGAAAGATAATCATGGTGTATACAAGAATGTGATAATATTGTGGGAATGTTTAAAGGTAAAGACCAGTATTGGAAATGCCCCAATTTCAAAAAATGAAATGGAAGCTCGCATTACCAATCATGTGAAAGAATATGTTTTGACTAATACATGATGATAAAAAATTTGCCGGGAAACCGCCTACTAATTCATATATTTGGTAAATTTGTTTCTCTCATGGTCTGTGAGAGATATAGGGTAGTCCCATATACATCTTTCTGTGTATAGTGCTTGTAACTTTACGAAGAATGGGCCAAATTTCTTATCATTTTGATGATTCCAGGACCTTGCAGATGCTAGATGCTAGATGATCAACCTTTTCTGATCGATTCCACAACGTTTCTTTCACAATGCAATCGCATGACCATAACTGGTCTTTACCTTTAAACAGGTCAATCAAAACACAAATTACCAATTCTTCCAGAATTGCATACAGAGATAGGTAAACAAAAATCAAAGTATCACCCCATTAATGTTCAAAGATAGCAGGATGGATGGACGGGTGGATGAACAGACAAAATATACCACATATTCCATACATGCCAACATTTGAAAATCAGAAATCTGTACAAATTATGCTATTTAAAAAAAAAAGAGGAACAATCCTAACTCTCCTATTCAATACTACAGACAAATTTGTACAGGAAGAGGAACACCTGCATTAAAATGATAATTATCTTCTCCCAAAAAGAGGAATGTTCCTCTTTAATCTGAACAGTTGGCATGTATGCATATTCAAAGGAGACCTTGTTATTCAGATGTGCAAAAGAAAATTCTTACACATGAAATATAGGACCGCATGTTATAATGAAATAATACATCTCTTTCACGTTTATCTTTATCTTTATTAGTCACAGCAATGACACTGTATTTTGATGTATTGAAAGATATTTAGAAGAGTCGTTCTCAATAGAACAGTTCAGAGATAGCACATGTACAAATGACCCCCAGACATCCACTGGGCTTTTAAACATGGAGAAGTCCCACTTCGTGAAATTTAGATTAATGTCTGCCAAAGTGATGGAGGTGCTTCAAGAATACCTTTTGTTTGCTCTTTTGAAAAGAATATTACTTCCACTCATGTATCATAGAATATACTTTCGGTGCATAAAGAAATGAAGATGAATTTCAGGAATCCATATATCCGGCATTCATCTTGATGAATTTTATTGTTTTGTTTTTTACAAATGCCCTGTAATGGCTCATGCGCAGATAAAATCTCAGAACTGGCCTTTTGTTTATCATCCAAATCATATAATAAATCATGACCCTTTCAAATGCAAGGGGAATTTGAATACATGCAGCATGCAATGAATGACTTATGATAACGTATTTACCTGTATGGATAACCTCTGTACTTGGCTCTGAATATCGAGAGTAGGAGACTGAAGAAGAACACAACCAGAGCCAATCCTATAACTGTCACAACTGAACGAAACAAAAAACAGAAAATCATTAGAAGGGTAATATGATTAAAAGATGCAGTCAGATAAGCCATACCAATAACCATGTAGGAAAACAAATGACTTTAACATTACCAACACAAGTAATTCACTCTTCTCCATAATGACTTCAGAGGATGCACTTCCTGACATCGCCATCAGTAACAGCCTATTTTATAGAGCAACAGGATCGCAGAAGAGAAAAAGGTATTACATGTAGCCCCCAAGCCCCCCCCCCCCCTCCCCCCCTCATAGCGGATACCAGCTTACCTCTACGCTTCCTGACATCACCATCTGTAATAGAGTTTTTATTGAGCAAGATGATGCCACAGGTCACAGCAGCATCTGATAAAGGTGTTAGTTAAAGGAATCAACTATCACATGCCATGGGAGAAAATGTGTAAAGCATAGGCTCATAAAATATACTGTCTATCAAGTTATCAACTGCATCTCAAATTCATATTCACATGTATAGAAAAAATACTTACAACACTTTCCTTGAAATATACATCTGATTATCTTCCATTTATAATGAAGACATTAACAGCGAAACCAACTACCTGTACACATCCAACCAAGATAGAATTTATCTACATGATACTTATTTTATTAATTCTTTCCTCTATCAGATTCTGCCAATCAAACATCAATACAATGCATGCTAAACAGCATCAACAAAATGATGAAGTAAGCTATATACAAATGCCATGGGAAAATATACTATATACGCATCCCTATTATTGCTTATCAAATCTGTTAAATTTTAGTCATCAAATCACCTTCGACATTCACATAATATGGAATCAAATCATCTTTTCTTCATTATCACAAATTGATATTTTTTGTCAATGACACTGTATCAAAAGCATCTACTCTCAAATTAAAGAACAACATTTTGGTTTAATAGTCGGTTGCTTATTGGTCATGTTCTGTACATATTCAGTAAGAATTTCAGGGGTCCCAACATCCCACAGGGTGATCCTCTCTAAAAATGGTCCCCCACATATAATGCACAGGGGACATGAATTAGTCCCTGAAATGAGAAAGCACCTGGATTATGCTATCAAAATAGTAATACAAATTGTCTGATGTAGTAGAAGTAGTAAAGTTTGTGTCAAAGGATACTGAGCAGAATGACGATGTGGGTCTCAGCGACAAACTGGCCCTGACTGCTGCCATGGATGTAACTCTGGAAAAGGAAAAGAATGAAACATATATTCATTGCATTAACATTTAAAAGAAAATGGAATTGTATTTCAATGAATGCTACCTATCGACTGATAATAATAAATAATAATAAAACAAAAAGCAAACAAACAAATCAAAAATACAAATAAAATTTTTAAAATTCACCTTTAACTGTGTCGAAATTGCAGGCAAACTTTCTCATGAAGAGCAGGCCCCCGTCTTATAAAGAGTTGCGATTGATCCAAATCGTTCGCACGTCCTCTCATTAATTGCAAGTTTGCACTCGCTATCTATTATGTACATAGTTAGGGTTATTATCAACTCCTCAAAAGGCATGGCATCACTGTGGTTCCCCTCTTTCTTAGAAAGTTTAATAAAAAAAACAATAGAAAATAAACCTTATATGTTTATCATAATTCTCTGCTTACTTACCACTTGTCCATTCTGTGGGTTGCGATGAGCATAAGGCGGACCACGGATATGATTCCACATCTGACCTGATGTCATGGCAAATACAATGCTCTGAAGATGGAAAAACAAAGTATTTCATAATTATATAGAAATATATTAAGGAGACCGAAATAGGGTATTGTTTATTTTCTAACTGAATATAAGTGAACCAGAAGACTGCAACAAGGGTTAATGAACTTGAAATAGAATGGGCACAATAAAAGAAGTTGAGATGTAAAAAAAACCTGCAAAAAGAGGGGGTAGCAGATTAATACCTCCATGTGGAAAAAGGAAGTAGGCCATCAGTTTAGGTCAAATTTTACATTAAGGAGCGGAAGTGATTTATAAAATCTAAGTTGTTTCTTTGGGAAAATCTGCTCCAGTTTTGGATCCAACCCATTTGGTAGAATATTTATAAAATAAATTATAATTTGATACTACGCTATAGTTGATCAAAATGTTCTATGCAGCAAACTCTTTCCACAGAAGTGGGCAGCACTTCCTCAATGTGGATACCCTCTTAACACTAACACTACACTCTGACAAATCATAAGTCGGAGTACTCCTAGAGCATCAACACTTCTCCGGTGTGGTTAATCCTTTAACAATAACGCTAACACTATGCTCTGCACATAAAAATGCGGCATAGCTCTGTGTATATACACAAACCATAACATCAACACTTCACCAATATGGGTACCCCCTTCAATACTAGCACTACGATCTGACACATCATAAGTCAGAGTATTCCTACAGCATCAACACTTTTTCTCCAGTGTGGCTGATCCGTTAACACTAACACTAACACTATGCTCCAACACCTAAAAGCATAGCTCTGTGTATATACACTAACCAATCAGGAAACACCCTTCAATACTAGCACTATGGTCTGACACCTAAAAATGTAACACCGCTCAGTGTACACTTACCAGAGCACCAACACCCCACATGGTCTTGTTGTAGAGGAACTCCAGGTTGTTACGTCTGAAGTACAAGAAGCCTGCCACCATAGCCAGGAGGATGCCAAGGGCGATGGTTCCAGAGTAGTTGGGTGGACGGAAGATACGGATCTGAAAGCACAAAATGAGACAAGTTAAAATCTTAATCGACAGACCAGAATTTAAATTTGTTTTAGCTAAAAGAGGAAGTTGAGTTCTGGGAAGAGGTGAAAAATAATTTGTGAGCGTTTTCATTGTATTATGCAAGTGTGGAAGAACATCAGAAATGTTCCCTGAAAAGCATGGCTCTTCAAATGCCTTAATATTCTAAATATGGCATGTAACAGCATAAAAATTGAGACAGATTTTAATGCCACATGTTTGTGTAGTCTTTCATCCATATACATCTTTCTGTGTACAGTGCGTGTAACTTAATCAAGACTGGGCCAAATTTCTTATCATTTTGATGATTCCAGAACCTTGCAGTACACAACAATACTTATATGCTAGATGATCAACCTTTTCTGAGCGATTCCAAACCGGTTCTTTCACAATGCAATCGCATGACCAGAACTCAACTTTATCTTTTATCTTTATTGTGCATTCTATGATACATGAATCTATCAATAATCGACTATTCCTAAAAAAAAAAAAAAAGGTAATTGACAAATCTCTGTGTACTTACATGTACATCTGTCCTCTCGGCAACCCACTTGGCCAAATTCTCAGCTTGAAATCCCAACCTGCAATTAGAAACACAAAGTTTATGATTATTAACTGCTGATTATATAACACATACCGGTATAAGGCTTGAAACACAGCACATACTGACACAATATCTAAAATTGATGGCCTTCTTTTTCTTCTTCAGTAGACGTACAGGTCACCCTATTGTCTTCGATCTTAGAAGAAAAAAAACATAGTGTGATGATGTATCCCGATTCTCTTGATTTGTCATTTTTGCCAGATACAAATGTTTTAGACTTATAAAAAGTACAACAACAAAAAAGTGTTATATTTGTCGAGTTAGGTGACTAACAACAACTACTAGAACATTTGAATATAGTTTAATAAAAACAACATAACACACAAATACCAAGTATTTTCTTTTGTCTTTGCATTAAACTAATATAAGCCCTTATGTTTCTTGAGAACATCTTAAATTTAATGAATATTTATCATGACGCTACATACAAATTGCCTAGCAAAACTTACAAATAACTTGCAAATTGTATGGAAATGATCGATGATCAATGATTTTTTTTTTAATAGACTGCTAGGAAAAATTGCATATGCTTGTATGTAAACAACCAGGGGGACTGACGGCTGTAAGTCTTCTCCGGGGACTTGGTGACACAGATTAATGCCTTACCAAAGGACACTAGCAAATTGACTTGGTTTCAAACCCAAGATTTCCAGTTACGAGACCACTGCTCTACCACTGAGCCGTCACGCTTCCTCTTTAAGACTATTCCCTAATATCTAAAACTGTTGATTGCATGACTACTAATTTTAGCACAACTTACCTCTGAATGTCGTATGTGTCTCCTTTCTTTGACTTGCCTTTGGCTGGGAAATGGATGATACTGGGGGCAGAGTTGATCTTCAACTGTATTTATAAGCATGAAAAATTAACAAGAAATTTCAATGAAAGCAATGCACAGGGGCAATGTGGTCACACAAAAGAAGTTGTAGAAGTTAATACACAACAATTTAGTGTTTGTTCTGACTACACGAATCGTCACAACTGTAGAAATGCCTTAATGAACATTTGACTTTGGGATGTAAAAGTTTTAGTTTGAGCCCCAGCATGAAATTAGTAAGACGTTGGCACTCCTGACCCCAGTGTATTAAGAGATGGTACATGGTAGGTTTATTCCTTGAAATGCACTGTGCATACACAATGGTTGCCTGAGCTACATTGTATAAATGGGGTGATAGTCATTTTATTGTAGTTTGAAATTGAGAGGACATATTTAAAATGAAAGGAATGTCAATACCATCATTATCTGAATGAGTGATGGTGAGATAATTGGCCAAGAGATCCAAAACATTTTACATAATTTTTCTCCTGTTATGAAAATTGGTAGAGAAGAAGTAAAGACAATCTGCACTCACGCTTTTGAAGACATCAGCAGCCTCATCATAATCCACACTGGCAAAGAAAAGTCTGTTGGAGTAGGCTTGAGAGTAGCGCCATGAATTAGCCATTATCTGAAACTCCTCACCGACAGCCCTGTACCAAACAAGCAAGACAACCTCTGTCAGGGACCAATGGATAGCTATTATACAAATACTTAACGCACACTAATAATTCGGGTAAACCGACCTATTGGAATATACCTACAGTACAGCCTTTCAAGAATAAAGCGACAATGCATTATCTTATTGATCGCTGGATACAAAAATCAACTATAGCAACAGGGGCCCGTTCCTAGAAACCATCATAAATCTAACTTCTTGACTATCCCATTGTAACGTGTGTTAATTCTATAACACACGTTTCAATGGGATAGTCAAGAAGTTAGACTTATGACGGTTTCTAGGAATGGGCCCCATGTCTCTAATGAGTAATGGCAGGTAGAATACACATAACACAGTAGAGCAAGTGCAATACTTGTGATTACAAACTTAGAGCATGTCTTAGCCCTTCTAGTGCATAGTGCCATTTAAACCATACCTGACTTAAAGACACTATGTCCCTTTTGCAGCCTACATCAAATTCTGTAGAACTTTGCAGGAATATGTCATGTATGTCCTATCTGTGAAATTTAAACGTTAGCAGTGTCCTAATATTCAAATTATGCAAGGAAACCTGTTTACTTGCTAGACTTCACTGTGAGACACGATTGAGTGACTGACTGGCTTTTTTTCATCTTTGGTAATAACTCACATAAAATGAGCTGTAAAGGGTACATGAGCATTTGTCTACATCAATAACCCACTTCTTGTAATGGCCAAAATTAAACCGATTGAATCTTTGCACAGCATAAACGTATGACCATTTGGTACAATGGTCTGAAAAATCAGACTATTACTTATTGGCTCTATAGCTCCTAAGTCGATTCAACAACTAATAGTTGTTCTTTTCCCACTTGAATGAAAAGAATGGCAAATATGATTGAACATTTTTCTCAAAACACTTATATTTGTGATACAAGTTTTTCAACCTGATGTACCCAAAAAAGTTACACTTCATTTTTGGAAATGAAAATGCCACATTTGTCAATTAGAAATAGTTCTCCTGTAAAGAGCTTCAAACGCATGACACTTTATAAATGTGCAAAATTATGCTTTTCACATTTATTGATTCAATCGAGATAACTTCAAGACTTTAGGGAATTTCATAGTCTGGTGCTAGCAAAATGTTATGCAATGCATATCAGAACTTCTATTACTCTGATTTTAAAAGAAGATGGACAGTTCAAACAAGTTCTGAATAGTTGAATAAGAAGTTATCCTCATCCTCATCTTACACCCAATTGTGAGTCTTACTTGCATACAGAGCACTGCCTCTGAGGCTGCATGGCAGTCAGCATGATGACCAGGGAGTAGTTCCTTGGTGCACTCTTGGCGTAGAGTCTGTACTTGTCCCCGTTCATGCGGATGACGGCTCTCTTGTTGCCCCATTCTACCAGCTGCTTCACCCTTTCACCGAGTTGCTCCTGGAAAGGGGGAGGATGATGAGATTAAACTTTGTGAATTACACAATCCTACAATACATCATACAGTAAAATAATACAGGTCAAAATAATTTTTAAATTCTATTATACTTCACATTCATAGGTACGGGTTGATAGAGGCAATAAGCATGTCCTTCAGAATGTGAACAGGCAGCTCAATAACAAACCGTGCTGTAAGCAGAAACTGAACAAATTCTAAGTAAACAGAAATGCAAGTCTAGGGTCCGATCTACAGTACACCATGATCGCTTTATGATCAGTTAACTTTTCAAGTCGAAAATCTGCTATTATATCACTTTTGGGGGTTTACCTTTTTTTTCTGCAAGTTCATTAACCCCTGTGGATGAATTTAAAACAAACTGAAAAATACATTTTCAGTCTTTTGTATAACAGCTTTATGTAAGGGAAGTAATACAAAATTTAGCCATTGATCTGCAATACTGGGAGTCTGACAACACTTCTCAAAGATATGAGAGGGGTTGGGTATCCAGACACTAAACAAACATAAAGCCTTCTCTTGTGCCTTCGGATTTACATTCATCAATTAGCACTGACCATCATGAACATTGGTCCTTTATAGTCTTGTCAAACATAGTCTCTGAAGATTTATGAACTTTTGTTAGTAAATTGCTGCTTTAAATCAACTGTCCAGATATACGATCTGACCGGACACATTACCTCTGGGTATACAGCTTCAGATTGCTGTTCTAAACAAACTGTACGGATACACAACCTGTCCGGACACACAACATCTGTGTATATATACAATCAAACCTGCTTTAGTGACCACCTGTCTACAAAGACCACAATTTTTTGTTTCCCTTGAAAATGGTTTCACATTGAAACATGTACTAAAGGAACCTGTCTACAAAGACCACTTGTTGTGTTTCTCTTGGGCGGTCCCTATAGACAGGTTTGACTGTACATGGCTTCAGATATAGACCCTAGTAAGGTTTACTTACTTCCTTCTTGACTGCATAACTCTGCTGATCACAGATGATGACAGCCAAGATGGCTACTCCCAACAAGAACCCACACCTCGCAAACCTCATTCTGGTCACCTGAAATGTATTCAGAAACAATAAATAAATAATTACATACTGACATATATTCAGTTTAATATCTATATCTATATCAATTCTACAATGAATCGATTTACTTTATCTTTAGAATTCTACAATCAACAATTTTACTTGCACGCATCACGCACTCACACACTACCACTATTACTCCACCCTGGACAGCTGTCAACGTAGCTTTTTGGGTGCAACAAATTCAAGATTCAAGATTCAAGAATCAATTTACTTTATCTTTAGAATTAATGTAAAAACTCATATCATATCAAAACGTCTGCAAACTAAGAATTTTGAATTCTATGTGGAGTGGGATAATCCCAACATGTTATTGACAAACAAAAACATTTAAAAAATACTAGGAACTTTTTAAGAAAACTTTGATTTAAAACATGGTCACAAATTAAAATTGAAACTCACATTCACAAAAGAAAAATTAATTTGTAGGCCTATTCACACTGAAACTTAGTAAAATAGTCTTTTGGATGACCAAAGTTTGCACAGAATTTTTGAAATATTAGAAATGTGATGTTTGATCCATTATTTCTCATACTCAACTCAGTTTCATTTAGGTCTAGATCAATTACCACCAAATCATCAAATGGACAGCAAATGGGTGTGTGGCTTGTCAAACACTACACGGAAATGAACACTAGGGACTCACATACAAAAAATTCCCTCATATTTCCACACTAGCGCACAAAAATCACAGTTCACACGCTACAGAACACCTAGAAATCGTCTACAAAAACGTTTTTAACATATAAAAAGTATAATTTAACCTTTAATTTTAAGTAAATAACAAGAAAAGGAGTGACCACTCACCATCGCACAGCACACAAGTCAGATACAACTCAGAATGACCATAGTGCGCAAGCGCCATAAACAATATTCGATCAAGAGACTTTAGAATAAAGCCAATACACGGACTACATTCCTCATCGAAGCAGAGTGGCGCAGCGGAAGCGTGCTGGGCCCATAACCCAGAGGTCCGAGGATCGAAACCTCGCTCTGCTAAACTTTTTTTTTAATAATCATTTTCTGTATTTCATTTTACTATTATTATTAGTTTACACAAAAGTGAACGCTCAATGTACACTAATGTATGAAGAAATATACTAAAATTAAATCCTTTCATAGTTGATTTTGGGGGATTTTTCAGTTGCTGAGTTTATATTTACATTTACATTTGAAATTTAATCTGTATTCTTTCTGGTATATCATGTTTACTATACTCACCATGTAATAATGTTTTCATGTATACGTACGTCTTTATATGTATTTTTATGTTATGCAGGGCCCCAAGTATAACAGTATTTTAACTACTGATGCAGCTACCCTGTTGAAATAAAACGAAATAAATAGATAAACAAATTTATTGCATTGATGTTTAGATTTATGTTATATAGATATAAATGTTAAATGTTTAGATATAATGTTATAAACTACAGTCACATTGATAAACAAGGGGGTAAAATGTGTATCCTAGCCCGCCAAAAGCATATTACCCAGTGCTGGAGGAACAGTCGGTGTTACTCCCTCCCGTCATGATCTCGAACTGGGTAATAATGTTTATGACACAATTAATGAAGAAACTTATTCGATTTTCAAGGCTCAGCTGCCTAACCCCGCCCCCCTCGGATTAAACAAAAATGTCACTGTGCAATGTACTGAGTATGATAATTTATAACAAAACATTTGTAAAGAAAATATTTTTGGCTTCACTATACTAATATGAGTTTAAAATAACGATAACGAGGCTTAATTCTGTATAGTATTTATTATTGAATCCATTTTTTCTATAGTGCCCCCGCCCGAATCTTTCTTTATCATAATTACTTTGTCAGTCATGAGAGCACTTTAATCTGAGACAGCATTGTCCCATTTCTTGAATGAATGATGGTATTGTAATGTTTCCAATTATCAAACGTTTTCAAAGAGTTACCACATGTCATCCTGGTCTTTATACTAAAGTTCAAAAGTTCAAAGTTCAAATTTGTATTTCCATTTTCAACAAGAAAACTACAATTTGTATACAATAAATAAATTACAAACAACATTTTACAATGCAGTACAAAAAAGTATTCATAATGATAGTGGTGGTTATTTTACTTGACAGCTAAGAAAGCAAAATGAGCAATAAGTGAACATGTTATTTTTCTTTGCATAACAAAAAACATTATTAATGCTTAATAATAAAGTTACACAATTATAATATAACCGTACCATACAACCTAATTCAAGATTAAAAATAAAAATGTTGCTATACAGTCATATATGTCAAATTAAATGGCATAAATCACAATTACCATTCATTTTATTGATAGTCTTTTACACTACACCCCAGGAAAAGACAAAGACTGATTTTCACTTTGCATTTATTTTATAATTTAACTTCATTCTCAAAATATCCAGGCCAGTCAAAAGCAAATAACAAAACTGACGCAACCGGGCGGCAACGAATACATGCACAACGGGCAAAGTGCAATGTAATCTAGCAGACGGTGAATCATCTTAATCAAAAATAGACATGGTAATCTGGGCTGGTACAGAGAGCTCAATGTATCAATCACTAGTCACACGTTGGTCTACACTGTCTTATTCCATACCAGCTGGCATGCCCACAAATTTTTAACTCGATTCCGTGGCGCAACGGTAGCGCGTCTGACTCCAGATCAGAAGGTTGCGTGTTCGAATCACGTCGGGATCAAAACAGTTATTTTTGTTGGCTTGTTTCAGACGTATAATTTGCAAATTGTATTGTAAAGTACTTGTATGCCATTTAGAAACGAAAATGAGCATCATTATTTTGACTAATATCATTAATGAATATCATTATGATTATGATTATCATTTTTAATTATTATTATTATTATTATTATTTATTCGGCAAAGGAAAACATTACATATCAGTGTACACAATACAAAATAAGACATAGTTATCAACCATTGGAACGCCAGGGACAGAAAAAGTTAACTAAATTACTGTGGCATAAAGCCTCCTGTCCCAATTCCAATGGATGATTTACATAAAACAGAAATAAGAAGTTTAGCCTTGGGTTACCTTCAAAGTTGAAAAGTAATTAGGGCCTATTAAACAATTATAAGTGATGTAATTAAATGCAAAATGCGGTATCATTATTTCAGATACATTATATAATATTAATCAATTACAAACAAATGTATAGGCTAATTAACATTTGGCACATTGAATAAGTGTAGGAGATGTTGCTGTATATGGCAACATATTAAAATATAAAATAGCATATTAAATAGCATATTATAACCGTATCTCCCCTGACAGCAAGGAATAGAAGATACTATAGAAAATGAAAGGAAACTAAAAGAGACAAAGGGGGAGAGAGAGAGAGAGAGAGAGAGAGAGAGAGAGCAAAGAGAGAGGGAAAAGTAAAGCAAACAGAGAGGAGAGAAGTAATTATCGTTATTATCATTAGTAGAAGTAGTAGATGTAGGTAGTAATTTTACTTTATTAGTAGTAGTAGAAGTAGTAATAGTATATTATTGTTGATGTTGTTGTTATTGTTGTGATTCTCATCATTAAAGGTACTATGTCCCATTTGCAGGCCAAAAAAAATGAAAAGGTTAAATTCCAGCGGCATTTGAAAGATAATACTAATTTAGAACTTCCAAAAAGAAAAACGGGGGCCGCTAGTGAAGTCGGAAAATAACGACGATTAGTTTTCGAATCGACTTAAGAGCTATAGAGCCAGTAAGTAATAGTCTGATTTTCAAACCATTGTACCGAATGTTCGTACATTTTATGCTGCGCAAAGATTCAATCAGTTTAATTTTGGCCATTACAAGAAGTGGGTTATTGATGTAGACAAAATGCTCATGTACCCTTTACAGCTCATTTTATGTATGTTATTACAAAAGAAGAAAAAAAACAGTCATTCACTCAATAGTGTCTGACAGTGAAGTCTTGCAAGTAAACGGGTTTCCTTGCATAATTTGAATATTGGGACACTGCTAACGTTTAAATTTCACAGATAGGACATACATGACATATTCATATATCCTGCAAAGTTCTACAGAATTTGATGTTGGCTGCAAAAGGGACATAGTATCTTTAAGTTATTGAATTCATTTATTTTGTTGCGACATGAATAAGAAGCAGGCCAATGCGTAAAAGTTCTAAAGGGAAAATTTAAAGAAACCAAATCATAATATCAAATGGGAGACAAGGAAAAGAGAACTAATAAAGAACATCCGTTTTAATTATTCTCATCTTATTGTTGCAGTTTTGTTTATGGGGCACGTTTTGTTTATTGGAAGAAAATAAAATATAAAAGGAGGAAAAATTATGTGATCCCGACGTGATTCGAACACGCAGCCTTCTGATCTGGAGTCAGACGCGCTACCGTTGCGCCACGGAATCAAGATACAATAACTCGTACTCGGCCACTAGTAGACCCATTTTTGCTGGTATCTCCTTGGTAGACCCAAGTGTGACATGCGTGATGAGTCAACATTAATCTTTCATTAATCTCTTGTAATCAACTCCTTCCGTGCCACTAGGTTTTTGAACAGTCTAGGATTTACAATTTCTGAGTAAAATGTGAGGTTTTATTTGTTTTGTTCGATATTTAGCTTAAATTTTCTCTAGAAAGAATCTTCACAATGTCTGAACTTTTAAAACTGTTTTGGGAATAAAGAAATAGCTTAATTCATATTTAGGGGGAAATTCTTGAGCAGACCAATGTCAATAAAATAAGGGTCTTAACTTAAGAAGGTATTTAAATTTTGTAAGTAGGCTTTCCACTTTAATTAATTTAAAGTACTTATAATCGTTTTAAAAGATGAACGAAAACATCTTCATATTTTAGTTAAGATTTCAAAATTTGCTAAAATCAATATTCCCTTTTCTTCATTCTGTCATCATTTCTTGTTCACAACAGGCGAAGCAAATTATCAAGCAGTAAATATAAATGCAACCAACCAAGTAACCAGCAACCATTCTTCCTGCCTTCTGATATATCTGTCTATTTATTTATCTATCTATAATAAGAATGATAATAATAAACGATACTCGTGTAGTGCATATTACTATTCATTCCCTATGGACTTTGGAGAATAAAGAAGAGATGACTTTGAGCAAAAATAAGAAAATACAATCCAAATCAGATATCAACTGAGTTAAATTTTAATAGGGAGTCCACCCTGACACTAAAAATGGTTTTGAAAGAAGCATAAATGGGAGGAACATGTCCGTGAAAGTTTGAGCAAAATCTTGTTAAAAATAAGAAAGTTATGGACTTTTGAGGTTGCAATCAATCAAACACGAATTGGCAACTCTGTGACGTATCTTACGAGGTCCCCTCCTATTTACTTTATACAAAAAAAGAATATCGCGAGTTTCTATTGACTCTAAAGAGAATTGTCAATCATAACGGGCACCCAAGATATAATTATTTCAGCTTTATAATATGAAACAAATCTTTTACTTTATCAATAAGTAAGAAAATGAAAATTCATCTTCAGAGCAAATGAGAGAGACCTTGCAAGATACCTCACAACGTTGCAAATTTGCGCTCTACTATTACAATTTCACAATTTAATAACCTGAATATTTTTAAACGGATTTTGCTCATACTTTTACTAAACTGTTTCCCTTTTTTTTTTCCTGCAATTATTTAAATCAACAAAATACCAGGGTGGATTTCGGAAAATTGCTCATGAACGAATGAGTCATCCGTTTGTAATTGATCAACTGTGACCGCATCCGTAACAACATCAGGTATTATATCTGTCAATCTATCCATCCATCCATCTTTCTTGCTTAATTCTATCTGGTAATTCATCAATCTATTTTTCTTTCTATATCCTTTGTTTCTATATATATATATATATATATATATATATATATATATATATATATCTTTCTTTCTTTCGTTATATATATATCTTTCTATACATCTCTCTCTCTCTCTTTCTATAAACTATATATATCTCTCGTTCTTTCTTTCTATATATCTCTATCTTTCTATACATCTCTCTCTTTCTCTTACAACCCTATATATATATATATATATCTTTCTGTATATCTCTTCATCTTTCTATATATATCTCTCTTTCTATCTGTCTATACATCTCTCTCTTTCTACAATATTATGGTCTATCTCTCTCTCTCTCTCTATAAAGGCCTATATCTCTTTCTATCTTTCTATATATCTTTCTCTCTCTCTTTCTATATATTATATATCTCTCTTTCTTTATTTCTATATATCTCTCTATCTTTCTCTCTCTCTCTATATATATCTCTTTCTATCTTTCTATATCTCTCTTTCTCTATTTCTATATATATATATATATATATATATATATATATATATATATATATCTTTATTTCTCTCTCTTTCTCTCTTTCTATATATCTATCTACCAAGAAATCAACCAGCAAACCAATCAATCAATCAAACGACAAGCAATCAAAAATCAAATTAGTCAACTTTTTCAATCAGTGAAACAATCAATCTGTACACCAACAGATCACAGACCTATCTCAACTCACCAATCAATTGATAAACCAACTAATCATTGAAACTTTCATCAAATTCACCTTGTTAAAACAATCATGAGATCGATAGATAAATTAATTGAGACAAAAGGTCAATATCAATGTTCATTTTAACAATAGAAACTTGCTTTATTACCTCGTTCAATACTAACAAGGCTCAAACTTTATAAAAATTTTGAATACTGACACAGTTCATATTTCCCTCCTCCTCAACAATGTAAAAATTACATTTAAAGTTACTGCAGATATTATCAAAAATGTACTGTGAAATATGAAAGTATTTATTTTTCAAAGTAATTATACATTACAATTTACAAAGTGCTTGTAATATTTGACGAAAGTTGGAATAGATCTACATCCTTGTAGATAATAGGACAGATAAGTGAGCAATTTTTGTATCATAGATTACTTGATCTCTTCCATTTCAGTGCAGTATATATTTTAGAAATGAGAAGGAGAACATGTGTGACAGAGCAATTGAGAGAAGAGAGAGAGAGAGAGAGAGAGAGAGAGAGAGAGAGGGAGAGAGAGGGAGAGAGAGAGAGAGAGAGAGATGGGGGGGGGGGGAGTAGAGTACTTATGGTCAGAGTACAAATCATAGCATATATTTACCCAACAAAGAGATTGAAAAGTTTATAAATTAAAAAAAACCAATCTTATATACAATGTGTATTCTTAAAGGCCAAACAATTACGAATAATCTTTGATGTTCAAAGATAAAGACATATCTGTAAATGATTGGAAAGAACTTCATACTTGATAATCAATTTGGAAATTAAAACAATTTCTTTGGACATGCGATCACATACATTTAACAAAAAGTGTGTAGTGCGGGATAAATATAGATAAACTGTGTTTTTGTAGTGAGAGAATACATGGAGCAATTGTCATAAGCTAACATGAAATAAAAAGTCATTTGAATGAAATCATGCACATTACAAATAACTGCAATATTTTTAACAAAACATCATTGTCTCTGAACATCAATTTCAAATAAAGAAATTGAATACAGTACTAAATTTAGATAGGATCAACCAAACATTATGGCAATTCCAAGACTTCTCATGAAAACGTGATATAATCATTTAAGGAATGCGTATGTATGAGTAAAAAGTTTCATGGATAGGGAGCAATATATCATCTGTTGAAAGCCAGAAAAGCATTAACTCAGATTCACACAGAAATAAGGCCCTTTTGGCTCTCACCATATGATATAGCATTAAGTGACAATGCCAGATTAAAAAAAGATGTAAGTTGGTCAAAAAGGGTATTCTGGTATTTAGTACAGTACTTGGTGTCATATTGACCTTGATAAAACAGAGATATCCTTCCCTGACTGTTGGACGTATCTAAAACTTTGTGAATCATAGAGCACTTTTGTTTACGTAAAGGCAATATACCAGTGATTGCATATGAGATGCAAAATACATAAGTAGGCAAATCAATGGTTCAATGGAATTTGATCAAAATCAGTCTTAAGATTATATAGATACCTAGTTTGCATGTTCATGTAATTCATGTAAAGCAGTTAACATTTAAGATTGATAAAAATCATCAATGTCAATGAATACACATGAAAAATATTTTTATATAATTGAAAATACACTAAGAATACATATTTCCTGTCAGTGCTATTGCATGGCACATGACATTAAAAGTGCAAGTGAACTTTTTACTTTATAATAAATACATGAAAAGCACATACATAAAACTGTGACATTTATAAATAACTTCATATAAACAGATTGTCATCTTCAATACATGTGGTACAAATTCATTGAAAAATATCTTTAAAAATCTAGCAAGATAATGCAAAGATATCTTCCCAAACCCAAACAATTATATATTCAGCTATTCATACTTAACAAAGCTTGGACAGCAGTAAGTAATCTCAAGGCATATTTCAAATATAAAACATGACAGAAAGATAAACAACTTTACTAAGTGCCAAGTGCAATAAAAACATCTTCTTGTCTCATTCTATCCTACAATTAAAACTGCTCAAGTCTTAACAGAAGAACTAGGAAGGAGGGGTGCAAAACATTACATAACATCACCTTATTCAGACCTCTCATGTCAAATCAAATTAAAGCATGGAACTCTAAAACATAGCTATGAAAAGATTAAGTACAACTGTATGGGTATATTACATTTCAAGAAAGATGAACATTAAAGTTAACTAATTTGGTATCAAAGAGAACAAATATCTTAGCATAATAATAAAAGGAATGGCAAAAATTCATTACAATGTAATAACAGGAATGCAAAGTTTGAACACATAGTACTTAAATATTTGTTTTAAGTAAGAAAGTGCTGAATAAGTACTTATATGAATACATAACTTTGAACAATAAGTGACAAACTATATCTTGGCATCAAATATAAACTCTTGCAACATGTAATAATAACAATAACTTTGGAATAAGGCATTACACAAACTCTTCTTGTGTCAGGGAGGATTGAAGGACGATTTTTCCATTGCTTTCATGTAGCTGTGCAATGTCTTTGAACACACCAACAAGATTATCAAACCTAGGTCCCCACCCTAAGAGTCTCTCCAGACTCACATCTCCGTTGGTCTTTTCTTTCCTGGAATGTCCATTCTCATCCTCTGAGGTAAAGAGTGTGCTAAGGGAGCCTCCGCGCGAATCGAGCCGCTTCTGTTTAAGGGCACCATTCACATGAGGAAGCACGCTATCCTCCGCATGCTCGATTTCAGCAAGTCTATCGAGTATTGCAGCCTCGGTGCTGTTGAATCCTCCATGTTTTCCATACTCTGAGTCCATCTCAGAGCAGGTAAAGGAGTCATTTGTATCGTCCGATGTGGAATCGGGAGGTTCTAGCAAACGCGATGGATCACATGGAGTATCGATGGGGCGCTCTCCACCATGAACCCGGCTGCTGTTGGACGATAGGTCTTCAATAGTGCTAGCATGGCTGCCTGACATTAGGTCAGGCCTTGCTGTGTTCAGCTGAGCTACTTCTTCAGCTGTCAATCCCACAACCAAGGGGCTTTTACTAGTCCTTCCCTTTGAATGCGGTTGGCTTTTGCCATCGTGCGACAGGGGTGTTGTCATTCTAGCTGGTTTACCCCCGCTCCGGAGACTGCTCACGTCGGAGCGATGAGCTTGGCTGCGTAGCTCGCTCTGGAAGCTACGGTCTGAGTTGACAGGACTGCTTATGTTTCTGGCAGGAGTTGCACGGCCACTGCTTGGAATGGATCCCATGCGCAGCGTCGGATTTGCACTATAATTGGAATGGAGTCCTGGGCTACGTCTTAGCATGGCGTTTTGACTATCTAATGGGGTACTGTGTGCTAGCTCACTTCCTAATGGGTTGGGATTATGATGAGACCCAATGCTGACTGGACTCAGTCTGGCTGGCGATGCCTGGATCCTGGCAAGCATTGGGTTCTGGTTCTGCCTATGCTTTTTCTTCCTACGATTCCTATTTCCTTGGTCGTGGAAGTGTTTATAGTGATAGGCAACATCTATATCCGATGCTGCCAAACTACTCGCATTCTCTAGATCGTAGTGCTCTGCTTCATCCAATTCACGTGGTCTAAGGTTTTCCATTTCAAATTTAACATGCTCTCCTGTGTCATTTTCCATCATGAGGGAGTTGCTAGAAGGATTGCTGTTGTTCTGCTGCATGATGTTTTGCTCTATGATGTCTGGTGTCTGGCGATGGATCATCCCAGACACGTTCACCTTCCCATCAGGACCAATCATGGTGGCATCATCAAAGGTATCTGCAAGGAACCCTGGGTTGACCGATGAGGACAGGACTGACACCTTAGGATTCTGCAGAGCAGCTTGCTGATTGGCCTGCTTCCGCTTCATGTTGCCACTCCTCCTTCGAATGAAGAAAACAGCCGCGACAATGAACACAACCAACAGGAGCAGGATCACGATCGGGATCACAATGTAGATGACGTTCACTCCTTCTCCTTCTCTAGGTCCTGTTCCCCCTTCACAGTAGTCGCCGCTGTATCCCTCGGCACATTCGCAGGTGACCGAGCCTGTGCCGTCGGAGCAGACACCACCGTTTAGGCACACATCAGGTACACATGTCACTGGAACACAGGTGTAGTAAGTCTCAGAGGGAACACACGCCTCACCTTGGCTGCAAGGATTGAGGGCACATAGATCGGCAGGGGAACATCCTTCACCTGTACCAGCTGAAGGAACAGCTTCAAACCTCTGTGAGTCACCATCCAGAGGGAGCCCTTCACCATTCATCTGGAAGCCATCTAGACAGCCAGTGAAGCCTGGAAGTATGGGGGGAAAAGAGAGAATTTTTTTAAAAATACAGTCAGATGTATGATCATCGTTTTTTAAATAAATTCGTTCTAAGCAATGAATGATGTATCACGTCTCCACTTTTTGTTCTAGCTGACCTACAGGTATACCCGGTATATCAATTAAACATCCCTCATATTCAAACTATGGAATTATTCAGAATTATTTGAACTAGAGTAAAGCTAACTCAACAGGAAGTATGAAGCTAGTACTGAATACCTAATGGTTATTGAGAAAAGAATAAAACCAGAAAACTATATCAAACTGGTACTGGGCTCTTTTTGTTGATTTCTAACTCCAATGAGTATTGTACAATACTCAACTGTTGAAATAATTTTATAGTGTAGTATTCATTCTTCATGTGGCAACACCTGACATCTTTGTTCCCTTTCTCACCGAGTACAATCCATGACATCTTACCTTCAATACTCCTCCCATTGATCACAAGTGGCGTCTCTGCGCCACCCAACGCCATTCCAGTCAGTCCCAGCCCGGTGAACTCATGAGGGTCTGCAAACATGGCCGACTTTGGAGAGTTATCAACGGTCAGCGAGACTTGACCGCCGGACGATGTGAGGGTGATGTTGTGCCACGCCCCATCTGTCAGGGAGGATGATGGGATGTTGATGATTTGTCCGCTGCTGGAAGAGCCAGTCCCGTAGCTGTACATGACGGAGCCATTGGAGAGCTAATTTAAGATGAAAATAGAAGAATATGTCATAAAGACATTTGAACTAATTATACATACTGTTTTGAAATGATATGCTGTAGAATTAAAAATATTCAAAGATATAAACCACAGTTCACAAGTCATAAAAAGTCACCCAAATTAAAACAACATGAATGTACAGTCCACTATATTTCAGCATCCACTGTTATCATAAAGACTGCATTTGATTCCCTTCACCCTAGTTTCCTATTGACACCATGTGTAAAAAAAAGGGAACCAGTACAATTATGCATTCATCTCCTGTCCAGGAAAATGGCAACTTTTAGTCCCTTGAATGGTCCTTTAACAAAAGTTTGAACAATTGGCATTTAAAGGGGGTGTAGCATGGCAAATACTGGTTAACGCCATCTACGACTTCTTTTGAACAACTGCACATAAACAAATGGACTTGATTAACGGTCAGCGCGTCTGTAGTCGTATTATACCCAATTGGCCCTAAGTCAGGCCACGAGAAAGACACGTAGTATTGTCATGCTATACCCCCTTTAAGAAGACTCTCAGTGGGATGGGACTTTACCTGTAAAGCGGTGAACTCTGCATCGGAGGTGACATAGAGCAGTAGGCCATCCTTGACACCGGTCCTGAAGGAAAAACTGACTGTTTCCGAACCACTGGCCCTCCTCCTCCTCCTCCTGGTCAATACCTTAGCATCATCGAGCAGAGCCTGGCGCTTGTAGTCCTCCTTTACCATGTAGTCCACGCGGCCACCGCCTCCAAATGACACAGAGTTGTTGTCTGTGAGGAATGGTGGAATAAAAGATGACAATGATTTAGATACATCTAGAAGACTAATGGCAATAAGAATAACAGAGACACAGATAATGTTAAAGTCTAACTTGGAATAAAAGAAACAGGCAAGGGTTTGAGAGATATATATTGATCCCTAAATTCTAAAAGAACCTCATGAAAACAAAATCTATAAAGATACCATTATGCACAGAAGTAGTAAGACATAACTGGTGAATCCAGTTTGACTCAAAAGTAGTCTTCAAAATTTGTCTTTAGTATAAAGCATCAAAAAGTTGCAAAAATATATTTCTCTGGTTTACTTGATTCAATTCTTGACAGATCAGTTCTTGACTAACAAATACAATATTACATAGGGTTTCTTTACAGCTTCCTTGGTTTATTTCCAGTTTCTAATTGACAAATAATTTGAATTAAATCCGAGTTACATACTGCTAAAGCAAAAAATTTATAAAAACTTCAGTATCCAAAACTAACCTTCTGCGCATGTTGCTCCCGACGCCATCTCATCGCAGTCACACCAAGTCTTCCACCAATCATCCACGCAGACGCTCCCGTCAGAGCAAGACGTCTCTCCGCATCCCTCTCGGATACACCCCTCTACAAGATTGGAATGATCCCGGGCATTGCTCATGCTCAGTCGCTCCCCATTCACCTCGATGCTGTTCATGCAGCCAACGAAGTCCGCGGCAGATACCTGGGAGGCGCGGGACGTGATCTCGGCGATGTCAGAGACTCCTCCCACGGTGAGAGGATTGTTATCGAATGCAAGAGATCTGGAAGGAAAGAGAGGAGATGAAACTTAAGTGATAAGGTTCATTTTGTTGATTAAAAGTATTAAAAATACAAATAAAGAAAAAGTACAAGTCTTATACATCTTCATTTTAAAATGAAGTTCAGGGCCCCATTTCACAAAACTTTCCATCAGTGACAAATGACAGTTTATGTTTTAAGCTACTGAAATCCTTGCTTCCGATTGGTTATCAGCAGATTTGTCACTGATTTTTTGTCATTTGTCATCGAAAAAGGGTTTTGTGAAACACCCACCAGGACTGATATAAAATTTAGCCCACAAGTCCAGTAATATAAACAAAGGATACCTTAATTATATATTTAAATTTTGCTTACATTGTAGTTTCTTGGGAAGCTCTGCATGCATCAGTAGACAAGCTAGGGCAATCTTCATCAAGGATGTTCAGATCAACACTCTGGAGGAGAAAAAAAGATTACAAACATGGATAAAATATATGAATTCATCGTGCAATTATTTTCTTGTTACATGAAATGGAAAGAAATGTCAACAATTTTTACTTTCACAAAAATTAATCATTCAAATTGTCATCAATATTGGAATGCAATAAAAAATATAATAATAATTCATATTCAAACATTAAGAGAATGAAGTACCAATATCAATACATGTAAAACAACGCTACAAAATCAAAAGGATCATAATTATACACAATGAAATAGGAAGAAAAAAAAACACCTTCATATTTGAGCACGTTTACAATAAACCCATTCAAAAACAAACCATGATTTATGATGATTGATATGTCTATAAAGTACAACAGCTCCATGAATCATTGTAATATGCAATTTAGCATTTTACCATATACTAGGTTAGATGTCGGCAACTGTAACAGCTAGTGTTTCTCTCTCATTATGTAATTAAATGTAAAAATGGGAGGAGTTGATGCACTGGAGTACGTGCAAGGATCCATGGAATAGCGTACACTGGAGATCAGTCATTAATTACTCCGGGTAATACCAGAAGCTGGGGAACATTTAACCTTTGCCCTCATGTGACCCTTACAACGTTATTTATCACTGAGCCCCTAAACAGGTTTCGCCTGTCAAAGACGCAAACAAACAAACAAACAAGAAGAAAGATGCAGACGTAGGACGCTTTTAGGATGATAAATATTTCCATGATCGCGTTGCAATTGAATCAGTTTTCATCAAAAGACATTACTGGCAAGGAAGTATGTTGATGATTAGAGCAGTGGTACGTGGTTTTCTAAGGATACAAGGGTTATTTTTAAGGGTGAGATATTACGAGATTACATTCATGTGCTTGACGACCTCCCCAAGGAACATGATCTCAACCTAAGAATGAGGCAGGAAAACAGGTGCTTAATGTAGCATACGCGGTACGCCGTCATAGTGAACTGACGTTAACAACTGTCTTGGGTTTTACTTGATTGGTCTGATCAAACTTTCAAAATATATATATTCTCGTTCACATTGTTTATTCTTTTGAAGACATATGCACGATGCCCAGGTGCGTAGCTCCAGGCTCCACTCATCGCCATTAAAATACTGACGTTTACAACTGTCTAGGGTTTACATGAATGAACCGATCAAACTTCTTTTTATAAAACCCATGACAATTTTTTCTTTAAAAGATGAATATTGCTCTTGTTCTCCTTGGTTGCTGACCTGTTTAGACCTATTCCAATGAAAAAATTATGTTCTCTCAAAGAAGAGTTCAAAGCTTTTCAGACAAAAAAATCTTAGCTTGCAGTTATTTTCAATCAAATAAATATAGCTATAAATGAAGCAGAAAAGGAGAAGGGGGAAATGGTTGAGGAAGGTTTACACCCAAATCCTGAAAAGATCCACTGTTGATGAAAAAAAGCTGGCCCCATCCCCCTGTAATTTTTTTTGGTTCTTTTGAGTTGCCTGAAATGCATGAATCAATGAACACAATATCCAACTCCAAAAGTCACCCTAAGAATACATTCATGTACATGTTATTTCTCTCATTTATCTTCTACTTTGTACAACAAAAAATAAAATCATACAATGTCATAGAATTAAAAGCAGCAATCTATAAATTATGCACATAAGGAGTGAGTACAACTCAATTTTAAATCCTCTGAATTCATCAAGTGTTTTTGCTGATCCCTGCACCATTCATAGACAAGTACCACTTGATGACCTAGTTAACTGTGAGGGAGGGAGTGGATAAATATGGCTATAAAGTGCACTGTTTATTGCAAGTGATGAGTTGAATGCCCGCCTCGGCCACATAAATCATTCTACGCTTCACTTCTAGATACAACTAGTAAATTTTCTCCTACACCAATAAAATCATGGATCCATCGCTTGCTCATAATAAGTCATTGTCACGTTCGAAATTATCCATTTCTTTTCCTTCTATGGTCTTTTTATCCTTTGTTTTAAGTCCTGCAAAAGGCACGTAAGTATGTGTAAATAAACTTTGTGGGAATGTTTTGACGTCAAGGCTACAAGCTTTTGTCCTGTCAACTATAATTCACCGAGTTAATTTCACGAATGAATGCTATACCAGGAAGAGTTGAATTAATGCACATACTGAATGGAAGTTAATATTGTTAAACTTATGAAATGATCTTTTCAACCACCATGCTTCAGAATTTAATCGCCTGAAAGTTACTTTTCAAATATGTATGCTTTATGATGTTCAGCTGTCATATTTCTTAAATGTTTGGTTTTTCCTAATTTAACGATCAACCAGAGGATATTTATTATCTTTTCGACACTTCTGAGCGTTATGATTCCTGGGAGAACATTACTTCAAGTACTCCTTCACCCAGATCCAGATGTTATCATAAACATCACCCCATGATACAGTCAACTTCTATACCTTTACAAGCAAGCCAAGAGCTAATTAAAGAGCTACCGGTAGTGTGGGGGGTGTTCCTACACTTGCTCCAAGCTCTATTTTGTCAAAATTATAATGTTCAGGTTGCAAATGGGTTTAGATTAGGGGCGGGTTTGGAGTTCTGATCATGACATTTGATTTTTTGTTTATAAAACAGAAAAATTGAAGGAATCCATGACAAAAAAACCCAGATACAATCAACCAAATCACCAAATTACCAGATCTAGAGATCAACTTTAAAGGAGCATGCTTTTAGCAAAAGAACATACTGGTTCTGTAAATGTGTCATCATTGAAGAGGAATGAGATGAACTTGAGAAAGGAGACGTTTGTGAAATCTAGGGGCCCTGTGTCACATGACTTTAGAGAGAATTTTTATTGGTTGGCCAAAGTGACAATGAGATGACCCTATGCCTCATAAATTCCACTTTATGTTGGTTATTCGGGGCAGTGGGGGTAGGTATGTGATGGTATTAAATAGCCGATTTGAGCTGCTTGAAAAATTGGTGATATCTGATTGTGAAGAAGTTGTGCAACTTTCTCTTTGTATTTAATTTGTAACAGACAATATTTTCTTTCATTTACTTCACATTGATAGGAGCATTTAGAAACGTACATGTAGCTTTTTATTGGGTATATACCATTCGGGATAACCAAATTTGACTGAAAAGGGACTCATACACATGCTGGAGGCCAATATGTTCGGTACAACAGAAATCTTTGAACATAGAAGTGTCAGAGCCTGAAATCAGGAAAAATACTGAAATGTGATGTCCTGATTTGTTCATTAACCTTTTTTGAAAATATTCTGGTGAACCAGTCTAGACCTAAAGAAGAAACATTCACAGTTCAATTTCCTATCGTTGCAAATTTGAAATGAATTCTTGATATGAAACATCATCCAAATACATCCAAAAGTTAGTGAAAAATGTTGCTCGCAAGCAAAGAAAGCTTTTGATAGATGTTGTTTTGTTCAAGAACCAGGGAACCTTGATATGGAAACCATATGATGCGGGAACGCTTGGTGGTCTCGTTTTAAAGTGGGAGTTATTCTGAACAAGAAACCAAATGAGATGATGATGATCTTTTTCAGGGGGAGATCCTTTTGATGACAACATAAATAATGTCAATACAGCATTCAAAGCGAAGAAAATAAAGTGGTCAAAACTCTCTCGAGTCTTTGCAAGAGGTAGGTAGGGTTAGACACGGTGATTAGATGTAATACAAAAACAACTATTTTGGTCCCCTTGATTGAATTTCAACTCTGGAAATTTTGTGACTTTCCCTTCTATGTCTGATAAACAAAGAGTACACAGGACCTCATTTGTTTTTCATAGAAGTGACTTAACATATGAAATTGCTTACAGTCCATCTGCTTTCGCATTCCAAATAATCCATACTAACGATGATGATGATGACGATGACTATTAGTACTGCGATGATTGTTTTAGTACATGGCTAGACGGGAGACCGCCATAATTCAGAATCACTAGGGGGATAAATTGTTGCAGCTGGAATATTTGGAGTTATATCATGCATCACTTATTACCCCTCAATTCCCCCTCCTGTCCCCCTTCTAATGCCCTCACACCTCCAACCTCCACCCGACCCCCCTCCCCCTCCCAAATGTTACTGCAGATAGAGAAATAAAAAAAAAACTTTCTCGGGATAGGTATACAGACCATGAAATGTAACAGAGCAAACTAAGCAGTTCGGGCTGGCTGAAATGAACACCTTTTTTCTGACACAGAGTTCATGAACAGGTAGTCCATCATTACCACTCGTGTTCTCAATAATAATAATTGCAAAAGATATTAGAATGTCTCCTATCTACTGTTTTATCGTCAGTGTCTTGACACTTCTTCATTTTGAACTCTCACCCATATTGGGTAGTAAAAATGATAACAAGAACTTCTTATGATGAAAAGGTGATTTTATTGCTCTGCTTCAAAGCAAAACATTCGCATTAAGGGTATTATCTCAACTTTTGTCTGGCTATGAGGTAAAATTGTTTCAAAATAACGAAAGATTGCAAAGCTATCCATCAAAATTAAAACATTTCTCAAATAAAAAAAAAGGTGAATTTGGCTTTTGGCTCCTTAATTTTGCTGAAAAAAGGCTACAAATTTCTCTTAACCCACTATATGACAGCCATAGTGCTTGAAACTTCCCAGTTTGATAGCATTTCACTACAAACTCGGGCCCAATTCATAAAATTCAACTTCATTTGAAAGTGTTTAAGAGGCCCTTTAACAGGTACATGCCATAAAGATCTATGGATAATTTCAAGGGACATGAACCTACCCCACACCATAAAAAATTATCTGTACATTATCCTATCCTTCAAGAATGAGTGAGAAAACACATTCTCTTGTTAATGTTTCTGTAGGTCACCAACATGATACATAACCTAACCCCCAGGAAGAGAGAAAATGATGGATTCGGTGCTAAATCTTCCCTCTTTTGGCATTTGAAATAAGCAATTTTTATGTCTCTATTATTATCTTTTCATATTATGTTCCACTGAATGAATGTGTCCATATAAATATTACTGCCTGTGTCTGTGAGCTCCTTTCATCATCTTTATTGTTAAACTTACTTTAGTACTTAAAACAATTTTTTTGGTACTGCTTCATGGTTATGAACTGCTCTTCTGCATTATTGTAAAAAAGTGAGATCCTCTACCAACTTGCAGATGTTACTGAAGACTGTGGCATCAGTTTTCCATGAAAATTAAAACATTTCCCGGAAACAAACTACCATATGGTAAACTTCATATCAATCTCATCTGCTCCGTTTCAGAATCAAATTATCTTCCCCATTTCTTCTAAAGGAATTCAACAATGTATACATTTATGAAAGGAATCACGCTAAAAGGGAAAACTTGAGATACGGTTTATTGCTTGAAACTTGCATAACCCTCACCATCCATTTCCCTTTTTTTTTTAAATACTTGAAATGGTACAGTCAAACCTGCTTTAGTGACCACCTGTCTATAAAGACCACATTTTTTGTTCCCCTTGAAAATGGTTTCTCATTGAAACATGTAATAAAAGTACCTGTCTACAAAGACCACTTTTTGTGTTTCCCTTGGGCGGTCGCTATAGACAGGTTTGACTTTACTTTCAATAATACACAAATACTTCAATAAATAGGAAAAGCATTCTTACCATTCCTTCCAGTCTGACTTCCACCTTATGCCAGTCACCATCACTGACAGGCTTGCTCGCAGAGATGGAGTTCTGTCCAGACCCGAAGTTGAACGACAACTGCAGCCTACCATCCAGGATCTCCAGTGCCACAAATTTGGCATTGCTGTCAGTGAAGCTGTCATGGTTATAGAACAGGAGGGCCTTGGTGGAGACGGTGGAAAACTCCAGCAGGATGACAGCAGAAGTGGATTGAAGGGCAGAGCTGGAGATGTAGGACCCAGCCTGGAAGCCGATGGTGTCATACTGGCAGCGGTTACCCCAGTGGCTGTTGTCACATTGGCACACGAAGGTGCTCCCGGACTCAACGCAGCTTCCTCCATTCACGCAGGGACTGGTGCTGCATGGGCCGTTCTCGCAGTAGACTCCGGAATAGCCTGTGGAGCACTCGCAGTAAAAGCCATTGATAAGGTCTTGACATTCACTGTTGATGCAGGGATTGCTGGAACACTCATTGATCTCCACTTTACAGTCTTCTCCGTTGTATCCAGGAGCACAGACGCAGATGTAGCCTCCGATAGCATTCTGGCAGGTGGCACCGTTCTTACAGGTAGCCTGCCCGCAATAGTCTGTTGGGATCTCACACCTTTGACCACTGAACTCAGCTGGGCAGGCACAGGTAAAGCTATGGCTGGTCTGAAGCCCAACAAAGATGACTGGGTCACTCTCTGTGATCAGTTCCTCTAGATTGATGTTGGTCTCGTGGCTGCAAGTGCCACTGTTGAGACAAGGACTGTCTGAACATGCCGTGTAATCAATTGTCTCGATGGTGATATCCGATTGACTCTCGAGTGTTGCCTCATTGGCCTCTAGAAGATCTACAAGGTCATCATGCAAGAGGTGCTGACTCCCTTGCTTCTTGATTGCTAGGACAAGATCAACCTTGTCAAGATCTGGATGATCAGTGATACTGAGCACAATCAGAGTTTCCCTGCTGCCTAGAAAGGCCGACAGTGAAGTCTTGAAGCGATCATATGAATTAGCCAAGAAGGCCTCTGCACTGGTGTCCGCAAGGCGTAGCGTCACGCTGTTTGTGAGTGTGTCATTTGTAAAAGACTCATAGACCACACTGAAAGAGGATGTCACACTCTGATGTGAGCCATCATTACCAGATACTGATAGATCAACCACAGATTCTGTTGAGTGAGAAGCTGAAAAGAGGTCACAGTTTGATTGGATGGAAAACTTTGATAAATCTCCACTCGTTATCTGGCAGAAGAAGGTGTCATCAGTATCTGGGTCTATCGGTTTGACAGAACCGATGACACCACCAGGGAACATAGACTGGAACATCTTCACTTCAATACGAGCCTGTCGCAGAGTAGATGGGTTGTCATTGCGATCTGCGATTGTGATGTGGATAGTTGACGTTGCAGACATTGCTGGAGACTCTCCATCGCTGGCTTCAATTTGGACATAGTAATCAGATTTGACTTCCCTGTCAAGTGTCTGGGTTGTACGTAGCTCATCTCCAACCAACCTGAATGCAGAACTGTCTGGAGAGGTGAGGAGGGTGTAGGTGAATTGAGATGGATCAGGGTTGGAATC
Organism: Strongylocentrotus purpuratus; assembly: GCF_000002235.5. Taxonomy (NCBI): domain Eukaryota; kingdom Metazoa; phylum Echinodermata; class Echinoidea; order Camarodonta; family Strongylocentrotidae; genus Strongylocentrotus; species Strongylocentrotus purpuratus. The sequence continues at coordinate 13,031,418 of NW_022145596.1, forward strand.
AGGATCTGTTGCACGAAGTGTCATGATAAGCTCGTTTGGAGGTTCATTCTCAAACACAGAGCCTTCTGCAGCGTCTCCAATGAACACAGGGCCGTTGTCATTGACATCATCCAACTCTACACTAACTACTGCTGTGCCCGTCTGCGGTGGGTTTCCTGTATCAATGGCAGCAACCGTCAAGAAGTAGACACTCAGAGTCTCACGATCGAGAAGACTAGTTGTTGTTATTCTGCCAGTTTGTGCGTCTATATGGAACGCATCTCCTTCGTTACCTCTGAGGATAGAATAGTTGAATTGACGGAAGCTGGGTATTTCATCATAATCAGCAGCAGTAACTACAGTAACATCAGAACCTGGAGGTTCACTCTCAAGGACCCTGGCCTGGTATTGTTCAGAAGAGAAGACAGGAGCATCGTTACCGTCATTGACATGGATTATCACTTCTGCCTCGTCAATATCAGCTCCAGTTATAGGTCCCTCATTTTTGGCCAAGACTGACAGTAATACTGTGTCTGCTGTTTCACGATCAAGCCTACCATTTTCATATGCTACAGTAATCTGCCCACTTTCAAGGTTGACATTGAATCCTTGCAAGTTACTGCCACCGATGAACAGATAGTTCACAATGCCATCATCACCAAGGTCGTCATCTGTCGCAAGGACAACGCCAACAGGAGCGCCATCTGTAGCATGTTCGTTCACATAGAAGTCATACTGGTGCTGGGTGAACTGTGGATAGAATTCGTTCTCTCCCAGCAGTGTCACAATGACATGAGCATAGTCAACCATAGTAGCTTGTTCATTGGTAGCAGCAACTGTCAGGTGATAAGTGGTCTTCCCTGTTTCATAGTCTAGGTTCCCTTGTGTCAGAATAAGTCCTGTTTCTGGATTTATTGTAAAGAAGTCTGTGCCATCCCCTCCAGAGATGATATATTCAAAGTCTGCATTAGTGCCTGTGTCGGCATCTGTTGCTGTCACTGTTACAACAGGTGTAGCGCTGGGTGAGTTTTCAAAGACATCAGCTCTGTATTCTCTGGGTAGAAAGAATGGTGGGTTATCATCCACATCTGTGACTGTGACAATCAAAATGGCTGTTGCTGATTGAGAATACATGGCTCGGTCCTCTGCAGTGACTTGAATCTGGTGTTCATCTGACGTTTCTCGGTCCAAGCTCCCCACAAGACTCACGATTCCAGACACTGCATCAATGCTAAACAATGCAGCATCCGCTCCACTGATGGAATATGTAATCTCTCCGTTTATTCCACTATCATCATCTTCGGCACGGACAGTTGCGACATAACCTCCAACATCTTCAGCAATAGAAGAGCGATAGGTGTCATCATCAAAGACAGGAGCGTTATCATTTGAATCGGTGATGAGGAAAGTGACTGTGGTTTCATCTTCCTTTTTAATGTTACCGTTGTCAGTAGCCTTCACAAGCAGCTGGTAGGTAATTCCCACATCTCCGGCTAAAGATACTCCTTTTGTCAAAATCCAACCAGTGTCTGCCTCGACATCAAACTTCTCTGTTCCGTTACCATCAGAAATGGAGTAAGTGATGGCTGCATTGGATCCTGTGTCTTGATCAACTGCTACTACTTGGAGGACGCGTGTATTTGATCTAGTGTTCGCTGTCACAGGTGAGAAGTAGGATGGGGTTGCAAAGACAGGAGTGTATGAGTTATCTTGTGTAACTGTTATGATGACACTTGCTTCACCATATAATGCAGGTGTGCCACGATCCACAGCAAAGACGCTGAAGGTGTAAGTATTGGGATTTGAGGTATCTTCGGGTGAGGGTACGATGTATGAAATGGGAGGAACAGGGAAGATCCAGCCCCTGTTGTTGATAGTCTCAACACGGAAATGCTCTGTCATGGTCTTTAGGATATAGTCCACCTGGCCATTATCTCCATCATCTGCATCTGTAGCTGACACGGTTGCAATGACATTGCCTGAAGAGAAAAAGATCTCGGGATAGGTTGTATTGATAGAGTTTTCTGTAAACACCGGGGCATTGTCATTTGTATCTTCGACACTGACGAGCACCTGTGTTTGCACCTCGTGAGACGAGTCTGGATCAAATGATTTGACAAGCAGGTAGTGGACAGCTTCATCTTCAAAGTCTAAGGAGCTGTTCAGTGTGATTTCACCAGTAATTGGGTTTATGGCAAACAGGGATGATTGTCCACCAGCTTCTATTGAGAACTGGCTGAGATTATTCTCATCAGGGTCCGTGGTATGCAGGGTTACAACGTGAGTGCCTGGGGGTGCATCCTCAGGGATGGTGGCATCGTACATTTTGGTGAAGGACATTCTGTTGTCATTGATATCTGTAACTGTCACAACCACAATGGCTGAGCCCGACTGTGACGGGTTCCCACCATCTGTAGCCTCAACTGTGAGTATGTAAGATGCTACTGTCTCCCTGTCCAGGGGTTGAGTTGTTGTAATTACCCCAGAAGAGCTGATGTCGAAAGCATTGTTTGTGTTGCCTAACGTGATGGCATAGGAGACATCCCCGTTGCTTAGGCTATCCTCATCGGTTGCTGACACAGAGACTACTTGGACCTGTCCACTCTGTTCCTCCACCACACTTGTAAAGTAGACGGACTGGTCAAACAATGGAGCATTATCATTCACATCCAATACTGAAACTTGCAATTCCACAAAGTCGGATAGCTGGGTGTTAGCCGTGTCCGTTGCTGCAATCCACAACGAGAATGACTTGCTCTCCTCGTAATCAAGCTCCTTAATGATGCTCACCTCACCACTCTGACTTCCAACTCCGAAATGCTCACCATGGTTACCCCCAGCGATGGAGTACGTCACAATGCCTATCGCGGTCACTGTTGTGACCGTCATACCTGTCATAACGTTTTCGCCGTAGCTGGAACTCGTACCGGAGAATGGGAAAGTGATGTCTGGGAATGAAGCAGTGCTGAAGATCACTCGAAGCGAAGCCACTGCAGAATTCTGTCCACTCGCCACGTTCTCAGCGGTAATCTGGAGATCATAGGGAGAGTTCTCATCAGTGAAGCCCTGTGCGGTGATAACCACACCTGTGTCTTGGTCCACAACAAATTTACTGGTGTCTCCACTTGTAATGCTGTATCTTATGGCCGCGTTATCCTCAAGGTCAGTGTCGGTTGCTTGGATGGCTGCAACAAAGCAACCTGTAGCACATGGAAGAAACAAACAAAAAAATCATTAATTTTGTTTTCAGTACATTTTAATGTCCCAATTCAATATCAGCATGAGCAATTACATTTCTGAATGATAAAGGTTTGCGATTGTAGACCTCTCCATACATGTAGAGACAGCATTCAGAAATTGCTCCATGTTTTGCTCATTGCCAATCGATCTTAAAGAAACATAACTTACTCAAATGAGAAAATCTGAAATGTAATAATTCATATCCATATACAAGTATAGACATTTCTAAGAGAATAGCTTTCTCAAATTGCTTGTAATAAAAACCAGTAACAAAGAACAAAAGTCAAATCAATGGAGACATTACACAATTTTATGAACATTCTTTTTCCTGGATGTTTATGATCAACTAAAAGTGGAATCACCATAATTATGTGAGGGTGATTTGGATCCAAGGGGAAATAATAAAGTACTAAATGAAAAACTGACATATCATATTGTAACTCATGACATATGGTATCTGGTGAAATATCACTTTTTGTCAAAATCTCAACAAAAAAAGTATTTCAATCTTTTTATTTTATATTTCTAAATCAAAACTGTTAATTAACTAACCTTGTTGGGAAGTAGCAGGTAGCGTGGCAGTGTAAGACGTGGGGGAGAAGCGGGGAGGGTTATCGTTGACATCAAGCACTTCTACACGGACACTTGTAGTTGCCAGGCGCGAGGGACCATCATCGACGGTCACAGTCAGAAGGTATGATGACTGCACCTCCCGGTCAAGCAGCCCTGTCGTGAGGATGCGACCTCCCAGTGGGTCGATGGTAAACTTTGACCCAATGTCGGAATTAAGTCGGTACCTGCAGGGGGATAACAGAGAGGTGCTATTTATATTGCTGTTTGGCTGTTGGTCATTACTATAGAAAGTCAACTAGTTCTGAAGTATCAAGTGTACAGAATCATTGCTTATACTTTTAGTTTCAGTTTTATTGTTCATTCCCAACAGAACAGTAATTCTGACAAGCACCCTCACTAAAAACCAATTTTGTTAATATTTCTTTTTATGAAGTGATTATGTGACTTTCATAACTTTGTACTTACAATGTATACATGGTGATCTAGAGATTCTAGATTTGACATTGTTTGAGTTTGAAGATGGTTTATTCTTTTGATAAACAATTCACAAACCTTGCCAATCAAACACTGGTAACATTTAATCCAATTATTTTAGAATCAGATGCAACATGAATTATGAAACCTTGAGAATTCCAGAGACTAGAGTTACAACTCCATGATTGAAGCTTTAATGATGTCTACCATCAACAAAACCATGAAGGTACAAATCGAATCAAAATTCAATGGTTGCATGGAAAAAACATGTTCATGGGTGCCCACGTACCTCAGAGCTGCAGTAGCATCAACATCAGTGGCTGTAACTTGGATGACAAAGGTATCGGCACTTGCGTCTTCAGAGACTGTGGCTCGGTAGAAGTCAGAGACAAACTCTGGGTCGTGATCATTGTCATCGTTCACTGTGAGTGTCATAGTTGTGCGTGTCTGATGGGACGGCGTTCCTATAGGGGTAAATGAAAAAGAAAACATAAGATTTGTTAATTTGAGCTTCGATTGATGATGGATTAACAGTAGATAGAAGTATATATCATTCAGTATGAAACTATTATTTATCATTAAACTAAAATGTTCTTTACAAAGATGAAAACTACAGAAATGTTCTTCTCATTAATTGGCATTTAATAAGCTACAGGGTAGACAAGATCGATTCCTTCTTATTACTTGTCTTCTCAAATATCTTAGGTAATTAATAAAGTAAGGAAACCTGTAGAAGAAATTTTAGAAAGAATTTTGATTTCTATCCACACATTTCTTTTTAAAATGTGATCAATACAAGTAAATGAGAATAGTGGGCAAAACAAAAATATGTTCTAAACTTGAAAAAGCTGGGCTTTTACTATTTACATACTCATTTTGGCATCAAAATACAAAAATGAAAAATCGTTAGCGTCATCCACGCATGGAAATGTCCCTAGAAAAGTATAACAACAAAACCCCTAGTCCATCACACACCCAAAATTGGCAATATTTCCTTCATGGATGAACTATGCCACCATGAAAATGATCACAAGAAATGCGACAGGTTCTGGTTCATTAACAGATCAATGGTGAGGAAAAAAAGAGAGAGCAAGAGAAAAAAATTGGTAGACAAAAGATTTTGAGATAAATTTGCTGCAAATTAGAAGTGGCAGGCTCTGAATGGTAGCCTGTGGTAATGAATGGTGCGCTGAAATACCCTCGTCAAGTGAGCAAGGGGTATGGGAGGTGACATGGATTGGAAGGACAGCTGTGGTCTTGGGGTTCTTGAGCTGCAGTGATTTAACGGAACACAGGTTATCATAGCTGAGGATTCCAGGTGCCTTATACCGTGTAGATCGATGCACCTGTTATGTTTTATCCTCCAGGTTTTCTAGGAGTGTAGGAAGCTCTGTATATATATATGTACCTTTTGGCTTGTCCCATTCCTTACAACTAGCTGACATTCTAAAGAGAGGAAATATATACTACTGGGCAGGTTATAATAAAATAGAAGACTATTTTCCAAAAGATCATGAAAGATGAAGGCTATTAATTTGCCCCCCAAAATCTTGAAAAACCACAATTCAAATAAAATTCAGTGGGTTAATTGTAGGTTGTTGTAAATTCCTAGGGTTGTTGTAAATTCCTAGGGTTTGAGGCCAAGATCACAAGGAAAAGGCTTTGTTTAAATTCATTTACGTTCATTTAGTACTAGGAATCAGGGTTTAGAAGAGAACCAACATTTTGAAACCTTCAGATTCATTCATTATTGATTTCTGTTTTTTATCATTTGTTCTTGTCAAGTGTAAAGCATTAGAATTGTATGATATGGAAAGGAATATACCTTGACAAGATAGCCATTGAAAGGTGACAATGAACTCATTTGAAATGGTGTCCAATAATCACTGATTTGTACGGGCAGTTAGCACATCCCTTTGATTTTCTTGCATCCTGTCATCACACAATGAACTAATCAATCATATTGTATGATACATGCTGAATTGTATTCAAACTACATTTACATATTCCTTTCGTGGTGAACTACAGCAACGCCATTGAAATAAAACCTCAAGGTGGAATAATCATCATTAAAGTTTATTTATTTTACTCCTGCTTCATCCCCCACAGGTGTACAAATTACTTTCCATAAAGCTGGTTTATTTCCCTCACACAATACATGATTAGAGTACCCCATTATCACAAGGCTAGAGCTTACATTAAGAATAAGAATGAATATTAACAACAAAGCCAACTTTTAGTGATTATAATGCAAGCTGACAGTGCATGAAAATTATGCTGACATTTTCCTTGAACTTCAATGTACCATCTCATACTCAAGCACTTTGCTCATTTCATTTCTTTTTTGAAAATCACGTTCTGAAACAAGTGCTTCACTTCGCTTGATACAGCCTACTTGTAAACCCCATCCTCTTCACGAGGTCATTAACACTGGAAGTAATTCGCATGTCATCATGTGGTTTACAAGTCTGCCGGTATCTAATCCTCGTTGCCTTTGCAACGCTGTAACGGTCTGGTCGTTAAACTTCCCAAGGCTCTGGAGTGATCCTGATTCGGGAAGATCGGTCACGTCGCCTCTCTCGGAGAGAGATGTTAGCGATACCTTGTCAATATGTCTCTATTCAGCCCCATATGCCCCCACATGGGATGGGTAAGAAACACCTTTGCTGTGCAGGGCAGTGTGAAATATGCACATAAACTCTCTCCCCCAATAATAGTAATTTCCTTCGTAATAACTTGTGAATATGGGTATCTTATTTCAGCATCTAGGATTTGGGATCTATTCAGGATCTAGCGAATAGATATGGAAGCGCCAAACACCCACTTAATCAAGATGGATGTATAAGGTAGTTGAAACATATGGCATTACAAAAATAACAAAAAATCCCAGATATGTAATGCATACTACCAGTAAGTTGCCATAGTAACCAAATCAAATTATGTGTATATCACATCCTCTATTCTAGTTCGGTCCTACTTCATTACAGACTTGTACCATTAGGTGAAGACGAAAGGACAGAAATATTGACAGTACATGATCATTCATACAATTCAAATACCAGTACTATACTTTACTTTATCACTATAAATATGGAAAACATAAATGATCATGCAAAATTTATCTCCATAATTCTTAATTCATATCAATGAATCCATGCAATCATCACTGATTATATTCCTCTTTCATGTTGCCTCCCTGATGCCTCCTCCCCCTCCCTCTCCGTACATAATCCCTCATGACCTATGACATTGACCCCTGACCCCACGGTGGATCATGGAGCAGTCACGGAGAGTTGGAGAACCACCGCTACCACGTACACCCGAGGTCTTCAGGCGGTACCTGTCATGTCAAGGAGTCTCGGGTGAGATAGCATAACTATCTCCTCTGCTAATTATTTGTTGGGGTGAAAGTACTTTTGTGATACCAAGGGCAGGGCGGGCATCACTCCTCTTAACCCCCCCCCCCCCCAAAAAAAAGGATAAAGATGATCTCTCTTTAGATGTCAGAATAAACAGCTGCATCAACAGTTGAGGTGGTCTATGCAACCCCTTACCGATATTCTTATGAAAAATGAGTTACATACATGAATAGGATCATCATCGACAACCACATTAGTCTGTACAAATTCATATGTGGATTTGAATGATGTGTTGATATGTTGATCAAATGACTGTGGCAACCCATGATGCTCTTGTGACTTGTGCTATGATAATAACTTTCAATCTTTATCAAACTTAAAATAACAATTGTCAGTTAACAATATCAAGCACAAACACCCCCTCCCTTCAGGTATTAAGATCATACAGACAAAAATAGTAATTACATAATTAATTTTGTATTGTCAATATTGCAATTTGACAAATTCAATGTAATGTATGCCTAATGATATTGAAATGATATAATGTTTTTCTTATTTCATAAAATGTATACTGAAAGATAACATTTAATTGCTCCAGCATACATGAATTACCACTATTTAAATAAACAAAAGCATAATTTATAAGTAGAAATAAATGAAATTAAGATGAGAAGATATTGATGAAATTTGAAGTTTGACTGTATTTGAACTTGGAATGAAATAGGCTTTTGTGCTAATCACTTCCCCTCATAGGCTTGTTGGAACTATGCTCAACATGGTTGGTTTATACTTCCTTAAAATAGCAGAAAGAGTTCAACTCCGTCCAAAAACCTTCTTCCTGTCACATCCTTCTCTCTTCACCTCATCCATCCAATCGAAGGAAACCTTACAACAAAATATTTATTCAAACCTACTTCATTCTTACATGGAAACAGTGAAAAGACTCAGACATCAACAAATAAACATTCTCCTAAGCACATCTAAGGCCTCATGTCTTGTCACTTCTTGAAGGCCCTAAAAAATACCGCAATTTAAAGACTATGCAGTGTTTATGGCTGCAACGTGCCGTATCAAAAAAACTGGGCGATTCAGAGAATTGTTCTTGCCTCTACCCCCTTGTTTTGTTTGGGCTGAGGGTCGGTGAGGTTTGGGGGCCTACGTGTGGAAACGCAACCAGGCAAGCGGGATGGGGGAATACTCGGCTCTGATCTCCTGTCATGTCTGCTATTGTCCCTCCATATTTCACTGTCGCCCAGCAGAAGTTCCACTCCCACTCAGACTATACCCAGCTACCGGTACAACCGACAAAACATGGAAATAAAAACACATGATCCACGGCAATTTGCATGAATATCAGTAGCGGCGGCGAGTGGAAACATTCCTACTCACATATCTATGCTTTCTGGGGTATTGGGTTTCAATGGCATAATGAAGAAATGTGATTGCCCGTATTAAAATACCAGCAAAGTGAGAATTTGATGATATAAATCTTATCCTCAAGATGCCTCCTAGCAACTTGAAATACATAACTATCGTGTCATCATCAATTTGAGATGATATATCTTTCAAAAATATGGTTACAAAGCCTTGAAGCCTAGCTGTGCAACCCCCAAAAGTATTTTTTTTTTTTTTTTTTTTAAATAAACAGCCATTCCTGCAAATAGCATTCAAGTACCGGTACATGATTGTATGTACATTGCAGTATGATTCAAGTGCTATACATATGTAACTGCATGTACATATATTATTATTGTTGCTAAAATATCTCTCTTCTTGTAAAAAGAGGGACAACATAAAGATGAGATTTGCTCAGGAATAGTCCAAGTATCAATGTTATCTACATGATTAATTTGAATAAATTGAGATATAAAGTTGTCTCAGGAACTACTTCCTGATTGCTTATTATATTTCTTCTTTCTCATATGTCTTTGCAGAAATGTTGCCCATTATATATCTTAATTTGATTCTTTGTGTATTTCTTTCCTTCTTTCTCTCTCTCATTCTCTCTTTCTCTCAAAAATTTCTGTTTGTCTTCCCTCTTCTCAGACTCTTTCCCTTCCTCCTTTTCCCTGCCTCTTTCTCTCATTCTTCCTCTATCTCTATCTCCTTCTTTCTTCCTGTCACTCTGTTTCTCCGTCCCTGTCTTAGGGTTCGGGTAAGAATCGCAGGACTCACTAGCATCAAATGGATGTGTAATAAAGGCCATCACAGGTCGGCTGAGTATCATTCAATATCACTGACACATCCGTATATTCGCCTCTGGAATTCCACCGCCTGATTCTGTTGACCCAGCCCTAGCGCGGGTGAGTGAAATTTATGTTTCCAATTGCTCCCCGAGTTGGTTTAAATAGCGAGATGATGTATGCCTAGCACTAGTCTCCTACTGTATTATGTCTATATTGCATGAAACTTCGCACTCTCTTTTCCCCAGTGATAACCTTGGTAACCATTTTCATCCTCCAGTACAAAAATGAAAATAGCCAGATACAGAATAATTTCAAACATCTAAAGCCTTAAAGGTAATACAAAGTTTTGGTATGGGGTCGTGAATTTGGTTCAAATGAACATATTGGAAGCATATGCGATCCTACAATATTCACTGATCGTTGTCGCGGTCGAAATCGACTCTTAAGTTATGAAATTGTAAATAATAAACACTTTATGTTGCATAGCTCCCTCTCAAGGTCAAATATTCATTAAGCTGTAAAACAATGTTTCTTGACTAAAATCGACCGATTAGCTATTCCCGTTCGGAAATTATATACCACAACTACATATTCTGAGATTTTCATGGTCGCAGCTACCATTGTACGGCCGTAGGAGCTATTTGAAATTTTTCAAAATTTACCGGGAGCACCGGTAAATCTTTATATTCAATTTTTCTCGAAAGCAGAAGTGTTTTAGGGGCTAAAATTTCTAGTCCTTTTAATTCATCCCCAGAGGCATCCAAATATATCAAAATTGTAAAGAATCACTATCCACCCATTTTTCAAAATTTCCCAAAACTTTGTAATACCTTTAAAGTATTCATTTTATGTGATAACAATAAATAATAGAAATAGCACAAAACTGTGAGGGTAGAGAAAAAGGGAGAGAGAGAGAGAGGGGCCATGAGGGAGAAACATATAGGCTAGATGAAACAACAGAATAAAAAGCACATATAGCACTGTGCATATGCGGGCTACTGAGAATCAAATGTGTTGTAGCTCTATGCTCACACCGTCCAACGGAAGATTCAATGCCATATCTAGCTCCAACTAAAGATAAACTTCATCTTGTTTGTACATGTAGTTTACTTTGCACCATGCAGAGGAAAAACATGCATGATTGTAAGTTTATCGGCAAGCTCGTTCACTTCCTATCATGTAATGGGGTTTGGGGACTACGTCCATCCATCTACTATGATTATTCTGCCTTCTCTCCTGCATCTCGAGTTTCAAGTATCCGATGATGATTTGCAATTCTGCGGCAGCCAATTGTGCGACTCCTCTGCCCTGGTAATCTGCATAATGAATGGCTAGATGCCTGTAAAGCTGCTGCAAACACTGGCAATCACTAGCCATGTACCCTGACAAGTGGTCCATAAGAATATGACAGACAAAACACCTAATTTCTGAGAAATACATGTCGTCATGAAAAGTCTTCATCTTGGAATATATAATGCCCCACGCATTGTTCCTGCTCTCTTTCTCTATCTTTAAGACTGTGTTGTACAAATACAACATGCTTTTGCATACAAGATCTGTATTACTGTGTCTGCGCATTCTGTACAAGCTCGCTCCTATATTTATTTGTCATAGAATTGTCCTGCTTTTTGCACGATTTATTACAAATTATTTTGTCTTGTTTTAGATCAAATTTCTTTCATCATTTTTACATCTCTTAAAACACCTTTTAATGCCACGAATGATACATTTTGTAGAAACATGTTCCCAACTGTTTTTGAATAAACAACTCAAGGGCAATTGCAAAACACTCTGTTATAGAATCATGTTTGGATTACATAATACATCACTGTCACGTTTACACATTCCAATAAGTGATGCACAAAGCTACCGAGTTTGCCTTAGGTCGATTTTTAAAAAGTAGTTTCTATCGTATTATGAAAAAGAAAAAAACTATTGAAAAGAAAGTAGGAAAGTAAGTCATTTGGATTTTCCTAAAGCACTATTTTTCCTCACTAAAAAAGCCCCTAGACCCAAGTCTCACCACCTCTTTTAGCTTGTCAATTTCAGTTTACCTACTTTCCCATCCATCTTAAGAAAACATAATTTAGTTGCAAGCGGCAAACACTCTCTTCTGCCTTATCCCACTCACAATACATGTCCGTTAATGTTTAAACTTTTGAACAAAGACGATCACCACCACAAAATGAAAATCAATTTTCTGCTCCAGTTCCCCAAACTGGCCTCCAAATTCAAAGCGAAAAAAAGGGAGTGTTAAAAGGTAAAATGCTATTGTATGCTAAACTTCATGCCATGGTTGGAAAGTCCCCAGGGATAATGTAAGTGCACTTCCCCTTATCTAGGATACCTGAAGTGCAATAATCCCATAATATTTCGAGTTTTTCACACACATTTGAAAACTTCACATCTAGGAAACAAAACATCATACTGTATTTCATTGTTTGTATTTAAAAAAATATATATTATTGAAATCTAACACACGTGCACTTTTTAGAGATAATGAAGTCAAAAGATTGAAATTTTCAGAGTTTCAATAGGTTCATATGTTGATTTTTTGAAGCAAGAAGGACCATGACTCATATACCGTAACACATGTAGAGTTAATGCCCTCATCGCTCTTATTTGACAATACATTTAAGACAACAAAAGAAAACTGATTGGATTCAATTATCGTAAAAGATAAGGATACGGATGTGTTACCATAATAAAATTATTATTTTGCTCAGCATGAATTTGGCCTCACAAGCTAACATGATAAAATCTTTATAAACACAGTAACACAAGTGTATATATGTAATTTGATATATGTTATGAATTCAGTTCACAATGCTATCTTGACCAGCTATCTCACTTGTATTCATCCATTTCTAAATAGATATTGAGCGCTTGTATAAAGGTTAAGGGACTTTTAAAAGGAATGTTTAACAATAGGTCCCCAATCAGTTTCAAGAAGTACCCAGGAACATTTGAACAATTTGCTTTTTTAAATCGAAAGTTCATGTTACTATTAAGTATTAGAATTACATTTATACTTGATGAAATCATAACATTTCCTCAAGGGTCCTACTGGGGATACAAATGCAAGTTTTTTTTAATCAGACAAGAGTACAAAATTGTGACCAAAGCTATATTATACTACCAGTAAATGTATAAGCACTGTTCTGATAAGAAGTCTACAATTGAACCAGGATTCTGTTTAATTTTCTCATAAAAGGGGAAAGGATTACAATTTGTTAAAAGCCATGCAAGAAATACTTTAACAAAAAATAATATATGAAATATATATTCCTGCTTCAACTAGTATTATGAATTGTGTACTTCTTTTCTGCTAAACATACACTGAAGCAAATATTTGTGTGATTTATCAATATTCTATGCCATACTTAAGAAAGTCCTTTTAAAACATTCTATATTTGAACAGAAACAGCAACAGTGTCTGGCAGAAGGAACAGCTCATATTGGACAGTATGAAAAGATTATTTTTTAAATCTGCCATGATTTTATAGTATCACTTCCAGAAGAATTTTACACTGTTACAACTGAACAAAATCAGAACTGTGTCTGCTTCCCTTCCATTAATTACCATTCATCTCTAAAAGGTCAGATTTATTTTAAAAATGTAATTATCCACATGTACTGTTTTTGTAATCTGAAATGGAAAATTACAGACCGAGTGAAACCTATTACGAAGGCAAAATAGAAAATAAGACTTTTAGAAGTTGCAGGGAAATTTGCCCCCTTCCCCTCCCGCTCATGCAAATACAAATAAATTAAATACACTGGCTACAAATAGGGAAAACACATTCCATTTACAAAAGGAAATAATTGTGATCAATACAACTTTTATACAAATGTACGTTATATGGATAACCCTTATTAATGGGAACCCAAAACAGTGTTACAGATCTCAGTCCCAAATAAGTTTGACCTGGGGTTTCAAAATTCTTCATACTGACCTCATATATAAAATTTTGTTGTTGATTCCATCAACTCTGTACACTGAGGCAAAGCCCTTTACCAGAGAACAATTATTAGATTAATCATTGAAAAGTTTTATTCAAATTGTAGTTAATAATCTACCCCAAAATAGTTATTGTATCTAAAAAGAAGTGTGCAGCTTTCACAAATTCTTGTGGTTTTCCATTTACAAGTACATGTTTATTCTGAAAGAATAAAAAGGAAAACAAAAATGTTTTCCAAAGAAATGAAAGGTTACAAATAAACAGAATGGAAAACAGAAGCCAATTGAAAATATAGACTTAAAATATTGTTTTTCAATCATCTAAAGATAACAAGAATTTAAAAAAGTAACTTTGGGTCCATTCACTGTAAAGTTTTACATTTTGGCATTCATAATCTAACATATATCTAAGGCTCACCCTTGCAAAGTAGTGTGGAATTGTCAAACAAGAAAAGAAAGTATGGACATTTCCTCACTTTTTATTTATAATATCTCGGACAAAGCAAGAAATGCTGTCAATGAAACAAATTCTAACTATTGTTACTGACTAATCACTAATGCCAGAGATTGACATTGACTTGCATATCGTCCTTGTTTTCACGAAGTGACGGTAGTGAGGAAAATCGTAACGCAAAGTGAATGCAATTCTTTTTTACTACCGTCACTTCGTGAAAACAGCGACGATATGTCAAGTTTGTGTGCAGAAGACTTATTCTAAAGAATAAACTGGAGAAGAAAAAAAAACACTCCCTACAGACATGACCTCTCGGTTGTTGACCTCAATTTACACTTCTTGCCCGTTCATATCATTCTTAATCATATTTCGGCATCATTCAAATTGGCAACTCAAGTGGTTTTGTCTTTGTGGTGTTTGACAGAGCTAAGGATGAAAAATGATACCTGTTACTTCTGGTGTTGGTTTTGGCTAGACATGATGGAGGGAATACACATCCAACAAAGTTCACCCTACAGACTATACCTCCTCAAGAGATAACTAAATATTTCAGTCTTAATCCGTTAGGGAACCCCTTCTTACTCTTTGCGCAAAGATATTTCTATCCCCTTCAAAAAATTGAAACATCAGCATGGAAATTTCTCAGCTGTCATCGATAAGAAAATGATTCTTATACCAAATGGCACTGTATAATTTCTAGTACACATCAAACTTTTCTTAGCCATACACACGAGGGAATAACCCGTCCAAATGGTGAATGCCCTGGCAACAAAACTTTTGATTAACGCGATACTTTCAAGAGGTACCGGTCTTTCCCCAGGTCTTTTTGTTCTCGCTTTGCCCGAAGGAGCGACCGTCAACCAAAGAAAATTTCCCCCCTTTGTGCTCCACGACAGTTTGTACAAAAAGGCCAATTTGTGGGATCTTGCAGACTTGGAAGTGAAAAGAGAAGGGCTGAGCCATGGTTCGTTGGGCTCTGTGACTTTTGGGGTGAGAGGCAACTATCAAGTTTGGATAAGACGGTTTAAAGGGACACATCAGGGGGGAAAAGTCTGCACTAAAATGTGCTAGATTTCTACACTCGACGCATTCAATCTTGGCCCCAACGCTATAACCTAGCTATAATCTTAACCCTAAACCTACTCTAAAACCTAATGGCAACCCTAGACCTAACCATATATTTTGATGAAATAATGCCTGGCCTTGGGGAACTGTCACTGGAGCATATATGTTGGATCATCAAAATAGTAACAATAATGATAAAAGAAAACACAATCTAAACTAAGATCGTGATTATCAATATTAGTTCAGGAAAATTCAAAATTCTGGGAATTTGAAGCATGTTTAGGCCATTTCTTCTAATGAGTGAAGCATTTCAAGCTATCATTTTACCATAAAGAGTTTGATGACACTGTACAAGTCACAAAGGTTGTTGTGATCTCTCTGACTCTCTTCAGTACATTAAGTTTAATGAGTAAAATTTTCAATGGGGAGGCAGTGCTGTTTAATCCCCTAACAATAACCCTTGACCAGCACTGACCAGCTATGAACCTCTGAATGATGGCATTATTAAAGTCTTATTTATAAAGGAAATTACTCTCTTTCCTTTATTGCTCAATATCAATGGATTGAGTCAAATGGTTCCCTCTTCCACCTATTCCCCAAACGTCAAACCCTCAAACCCCTTTCTCCCCAGCCATGGTATCAAGTTTATGGGAATAAGACCCTCCTTTAGTTACATTCTATACCTCAAATAAGCCTAATCAGCTTTATGCCAAACTTACAAATCAACGCTGGTCCGTTCAGCAAACACTGGTTGCTCTACAGCCAGGCTTTCAGGGGTTTACCAATGAAAGGAAGTGAGATTATTGGAATAAAAGTGAGTCTTTTACCTACAAAAGAGAACATTTCAAAATTCTTTTGATAAATATCAGGACTTATAGCACTTGATCCATACACAATAACTTCCCAAATGAAATCTCAAAAGAAAATTCAGCAATTTGTAGGAACATTTCCAAACTAGGTTAAGGACCTTATCTCATACATTGAATCCCTCAAGGTTGGAAAATTTATGAGAAAGCGCAGATTTATTTTAGGTTCTAGAATGCAAATATTACCAAACAATGAAACAGATTTGATTCTCATGGGATATGCTGGAATGAAAGATTAAAACATTCAGAAGTTTGGAATGTACAAAAATAAAATCAGCAAAGAGCCAATCTTTTGCACAGGAATACGCTTTCAATCACAAATACATTCCAGTGGAAATTTCTTCAAGGCTGTAGTTAAAAATTGGGATACAGAATATATTCTTATCAAATTCATTTTTTTTCAAAGAAGGACAATTTGTCACAGAAAGTTTCTTATAATAAAACAATATAATGAAACATCTGAAAAGAAATGAAAAGAAACTTGATGAAACAGATTAAAAAGAGACTACCTGATTTGATTGGAGAACATGTTTCTTTAAAAAATGATCCATCCCTGTTTGTTGACAGTCGAATGATCCTGAAATGATCTTTATCCCTGGGAAGCTATTAAAGACCAATCAGACTCTCTTTTAGTACTTTCATGGTTGATGATTTTGATACTTACTGTATTGCATAGACATTAATCATTCCATTTCATGATACAATCGATTTACATTGTATTTATATATATCTACCTATTTTCACATTTTAAAACCTCTTTGCCATGAATAGAAATAAAGATAAAACACCCTACACCGGACTAAACTTTTAGGTTACTGTTTTGCATTATTTTCACAGGTTTTTTTTGTGTGTGAGGGATAGAAAGAGGGAGAGAGAGAGAGAGAGAGAGAGAGAGAAGAGAGGGAGAGTGAGAGAGAGAAGAGAGTGAGAGAGAGAAGAGAGAGAGAGAGAGAGAGAGAGAAGAGAGAGAAAGAGATGTTGTTGTTATTGGTTTAATGGCGTTTGATTCTCCATTGCTGACTGGATGATTTTCATCAGGCAGAGCTAATTTTCTTTTTAAAGCATTTACTATGTGTGAAAAAATGCAGATTGTGGTATATACATATAAATGTACCCTTCTGAAATATGGAAATCAAAGTGTATGATTGGGGCAACAAGTTGTTTAAAAGTTTGGCTTCTATTCTTATCTGTCAACATTTCATCAAGGTATTGTTTATTTCCCCTATTCTTCTGTCACTGAAAATTAACAGACATAGTATTTGTACATCTGTGCGAGAAATGGGGATTGGTAATGAGGGATGAAAGTGAGTGGAATAGCCCAAAGCAAAATGATAATTAATAACAGGACCAAGTTTGACAAGCGACAGAAAAATATCCAGAAGGGCGAAGGGGTTATTGGAAAGTGTTGATATATATGTTGATTGCTATCTTAATCTTCCGTAACTTACTTTGGGCTCAGTCCTAGACCGACATTCTGAGCTTACATGGGTTTTTTTCAAATGACAAAACCTAACAATATAATGCTTTGTTCATTACAAATATAAATACAGATGTCTAAAGGACTGAAATAAGACTAGTGGTGAAATTGCATGCTGAGAAGTAAAGTGTTGATTGGTTCTTGTACTTTGGTGATGAATTTGCTTAAGTTTCATATCATGTACAATGTCCTGTACATAACAAAACAAAGAAAAACATATCTACACCAATAGGCCTACCTATTTACATTTTCAATTTCATTTTTAAGTATGTAGCTAGTAGTAATCCTTGTTAGATGATATAAAATCATGTACCTCGCTGAAACTTCTCTGACAAAAGACATACCACATTTCCTGGTGCATTGAGTTTATGAAATATAGTTTTCCTATCTGTCTTGACCCCACACAGACAATGACAAACTGGGGTCATGACCTTCCGGGTCCATTTAAACATGGGAATTTGAACGTGATACACGTTTACACAATAAACATGTCAGTCATACCCATCTCGGCATACATGTGGGATTAACAAATCAAAATAAAGAAATGAATGGAGATAGATATTATATGATCTGCCTCTTTCAAATGAAAGTGCTTTCTATCTGGTCCATGATACATCAATATTGAATGAATTTCAAAATCTGTATTTTTATCAATTTAAGTGTAAGCTAATTACACATCAAAACGACTCGCAGAAAACAAAAGAAAACACAGAACCAAGGTCCAACTTGGGTTCTGTGTGTGCGGTTCTACGCTACCGGTATTCTCTTTTTTTTCATACTCCTTATTAAATCAGGCAATAGAAAGCCGAGTTCAGTTTTTAAAGGTTGATTTTATACATTCTGTTATACATTCTGTTTTCAGGTGATTGGGACATGTACACTTTAAGATACCTTGGCAGCTTCTTTATGCAGTGAACTGTTGTGACTGATAGAAAAAAAAATCTACTAAACTAACTTCCTTCTCAAATGCCTGACAGGGATTACACCCAAGGGTCCCTTGGACAAACAACACTAGATAAATGCAGGAGGGGGGGGGGGGGGGCAGTGGTGGAGAAAAAAAACCTAGGCCAAGTACACTGGGGTCACGCTAAATATGATATCATTTAGGGTCACATATGGGACTAAGAAGCCAAAGATTTTAAAGATAAACATTTGTGTAGTTCTAGGACAGCAACCAAGGGGGAATTTAATTCACCTTTGCCACTTCTGGAAAAGTTGATCTTGAGGGCACAAGTTGGAGAAAATTGAAACTAAATTCATCTGTGTTATGCACATTTTATGACTAGCCTGCTAGGCCTAGCTTACATTACAGGTAGTATTAATGACTAACATATATATCACCGGCGTTAAGATGACAATTCAAATGAATAAAAAAAAAAAATAAGGTTTAAGTTTAAGCATATTTTTTCAGTGATTTCTTTTTAGACTCATAACTTTTCACAAGTAAAGGACCTAAATTGAAAAAGAAGAAAAATCATTCTTTCTTGCCATAATGCAAATCCTATAATCCGATTGAGTCTGCTCAAGAATGAAAGGAAGTAATTGATATTTCCTTGATTGATGACTGAAGGAAATAATCAATTTCAATGGATTGGAAAAGGAAATAATCGCAATGCTTGCAGTTTCCAGTTTAAAAGAGAATCACTCATCAATTTCGTCTATGTTTCACATGTACAAAGAGTGTAAACTTTTGACCTTGGCTGTAATAAAAGGTATCATTTCCACATCATTCAAAGTATGATTAGAAAATACATCATATTTGGAATTCTCATTGAAATTTAGATATATTTCTCTTCAAAATTAACAGGATATTGTAAAAAAAAAGACGTGATCATGTTTTAATATTTTTCTTTGTGGAATTAATCAAATGTGGTTATTCACCTATGATTGCATGTACAAATAGTTTGTTGTGAGTAAGATGTTATTTCATAGACAAAGATAAATTAGTCATATACCATTGAATCAACCCAATTTGGGTCTGCATTCTCATTACCTAAACCACAAGTCCATTTATTCCCTATACTGCATGTGATAATCATAATAAAAAGTTTTCTGAATTCCCTTTCCAATTACAGATCAAATTACAATCACTATACCCTGCTTACAGTGCCAAAACTTTTCTTTGGTTGAAATTGAAATAATCCACTTATAATTTGATGGGTGTTTTTACACTTTTAGAAAATAGTGGACTTATTGGATAATTTGTTTTCTTACTACATTTCAATAAATCATACATAATTGAAAAACAAATCATGGAATACCTCACTCTTTTCACATACAAAGCAAGGGCTTCATAACTACATCTAGTACTACTGCATTCATGAGCAAACATTACTTGTCTCAGAAGCGGGCTATTCCATTTCGTGGCCAGGGGTAAGGTGAGAACAAGAATGTCAGAGGTCAAAGTTGAACTCACATCTTCTGCGTTTCAATCATCACCCTCATTAGGAACGTACAGATGTGAGCTTTGTTTGGTAAGAAATGTGCCTAAAATCCCCGTCTTGGTATACCTTTCTCCCGCTGAACCCTAAAAAACTATTTCAAATAATCCAGGATTTCTTGTCAAAAAACCATTTCCCCCAAGGATCAGGATCTCATCAAAATGCAATCCAATCAAACAAAGTCTTGATTTGAGGGAATTCAAAATGACTTGATTCAGTGTTCCACAGCTGGACGAAGATGCCTCAAATATTGTGAAAACATCTCATTTATACAGCCAAGTTCGGGCAGGAGACAAAGACCATGACTAGTTTCTTTTGATTTCCTCTGAATGCCAGAAGGAGTGACTGTTCCTTTGACTATTAAATAGAAGTGGTACCAGTTTTCTTACTTTTTATCCTATGTGCTTTGCTATTTGACCATGGTGGTTTATGGATTATTGCCAGATAAATCTTCAACACAGTATCACCAGAAAAAAGCTGATCCAACAACTCCATCATACCTCAAGAAAAGGCAATTTATGGGATCAACAATATTATCTCTCCTTCAAAAAAAGTTAGCTTTTACAAATGTGTTCTTAAACAAGGTGGACAATTAAAACAAGAGATGAAAATATAGAAGGAATGTATTGATTCTTACCTGAGTCTTCAGCAATGACGATAAGTTCAAACTCGTTCTGGTCCTCGTAATCCAAGACATTTGTGACCTGGATCAGTCCGCTGGTGGAACCGATGGTGAAGAGTCCATCGTAATCGGATTCCAAACGAAAGTTGATCATCCCATTCACGCCACTATCAGCATCATCTGCCCTGACTTGGACAATGTCTGCATTGGGGAGATTGTTTTCCATAATCGAAGGAGCGTATGAGTCTTCAAACACAGGTGCATTGTCATTGACATCGGCCACAGTGATGGTCACTGTGACGGATGAAACCTGGGTGGAGTATCCCTGATCCTGAGCACGAACGGTCAAGGTGTACGATGACCGTTGCTCATAGTTCAAACCTGCATTAACAGAGATCACTCCAGTGACTGGATCGATAGCAAAAGCACGACCGCTGTCACCACTGAAGATGGAATACCTGATGATAGAGTTCAATCCCTCGTCAGGATCAGAGGCTGTGACCTTCAAGAACTCCAGACCAACGGGTGTGTCTTCATCCAGAGTAGCTTCATAGGGTGTCATACTGAATGCCGGGGCATTGTCATTGACATCGGTGATGTAGATTGTGAGGTTCATGGTGCTTGACTGAGGTGGGGTGCCTTTATCTGTTGCCTGCACCAGGAGAGAGTAAGAGGATTCGGTCTCACGATCCAAAGGACCAGTCACTTGCATGTTGCCTTCAACTCTGCTGACAGCAAAAGGCACACCTGGTGTCAGCAGGTAGTACTCTACATAGCTGTTCCGCTCCACGTCATCATCCTCTGCACGTAGGACCATGATGATGACGTTGGTACGGGTGTCCTCTGCGATTTCAACAGAGTCAGGATTGGTGAAGCGAGGAGCGTTGTCATTGATGTCGGTCACAATGATGGACACCTGTGCTGTGCTAGACCTTCTGTCCTCAGGGTCGAGGGTCATGTCTGAAGCAACCACTTCCAGGTTGTAGAAGGACTCTGGCTCTCTGTCCAGGTTCTTGATGGTCACTATGGTTCCATTGGGATACACTGTGAACCTCTGAGATGGGTCACCTGAAGCAATGCTGAACTGCAGCTCTCCATTCGATCCTGTACAGAGAAAGATGAAGACAACAAGAAACAAAACATATTTAAAATTCCACAGTAAAAACATATTTTAGAAATATATACTAATATTATTATTTCTGTCTGTCTTAATCAAGGCTAGCTGTCAGTGTGTATCATGACTTTAATTCTGACCTTGCATGATAAACAAAGTCACATTCGAACATCATCCTAGAAGAGAAAAGCTGTCACTGGTTAACATCGCGATTCCTTACTTTTTTCCCCAAAAACATCTCCCATGTTTCTTATCGATTGAACATCAAAGCTAGCTGAGCTCTCTATTAACGTCACATGCAAACGGCAATTAGCACCTTCACCCTTGTCCTTCCACACACTGCAGTCATTTGATTGGAACAATCTTGTTCAAAACATTTGATATTCCGAGGCAATCCCCTTCATATCCCGCCTTACCCCCCAAAGAGGGTCTAAACCAGTCCAAGTTCATCAGAACCAGGTCTCATTTTTCACTGACAGCCCTCGCTCTGAAGGTCAACCCTTTTCAATTTGGTGGAAAATTGTCATTCTGAGGGATAGATGACAGAGAACATCTGCTTTAAAAAGATTGGAGATCAAGGTTCACATAAATTTGATGTATAGTGGCATAGATTACCAAACATCAAAAACAAACGTTGCAACTTTTATATTAATTTCAGCAAAATCATATCATCATATATCATCTGTTTTCCAGCCAGAAGAAGATTAAATCATACCATTTTTACATAGAGTCAACACATTTCTGGCTCCAAACAAATGATATTCAGTTCAACAAAGGCTAAGGTATTGATTATAACTTTAAATAGTACTACTTTGTCATATCAACTTCAGTAAAGTATACAAGATACCTTGTACCCGGTATGTCCCCCGTCAAGTCATTGCAAGACATGATGTTGGATTTTAAAAAGCCGAAAAAAGATAGTGGGATGAGGTGTCCGAGTTGGATAATTCCTGGAGCTATCTAGGACAGCAGTAGACCACATCCTCTTCGGAATCTAACCATGATCTAACGTCTTTTGATATCATGTTCATTGTGAATGACGAATCTAGCTTTGATTTAAATTCATGTGTCATATGTACTGGGAGGATACAATGGGAGCCTCATACCTTTCCTCTGACTACCATCCCCACCTGAACTTTGGAAGGAAGCGAAAAAACAAAAAAGCTTCATTGCAAATAGTCCGTACCTCAAGGGGACGCTCGTTGCGGCTGCTTTGTTATCGACACTGCATGCGCCCCTTAATCTTCAGACAAAATGCATAGGGGTGTTTCATGGGCTCAGCGACAAATTACAAGGGTCCTTATGTTTCAAGCTTAGGTCAAAGAAATGAAGTCACATTCCTGTGACTTGGAGAGAAGTTTTGTCAAGATAGGGGCTCTTGATGTAATTTATTCATAATTTTGACATTCCCCTGATGAACGTCAAGATCTCCCGGCACTGATGGAATGATCCAATTCTTTTCTTTTTTTGCCAAAAAACAATTTGAGTTCTAAATCCCTAGTATTTCTAGCCCACTCTTCTGTTTGAAGTTGCAAGATGTGTTTTGATATTGTTTTTAGTGTTGCTGGCGACATGGTTTCTGATGAAAACATGATATTAATGCTTTTGGGAGAGAGATTTGTCAATTATTGAATTGATGTTTCCTCAATTTACATCTAATTCCTCCATTTATCAAAAAGCAATACAAATGTAATTTTCTTTTTTCATTTATAGATTTGAAGATAGCTTAGGTGTGAAATTCAGCTGTCAGACTTATGACAAGTTGATCAACTTTTGTCTGTATAAAACAACATTTAAAGACACAAGAGACACTTCATGTGAATTTGCCCCTGAAGTAACATGAAAAAGCCCTGGTCCCTGCAGAACTTTTAGGTAGCTCCTGTATATTTCTTTACTAGAAAAGAGTCCCACCCCCCGTTTTTGAAATTATGAAGATCAACATAAGGATATTCTGAGCCGGAGGGACTTGTGAAAATGATGTAAGATGGGGAGATCATAAATTTCCATATAAAAAGGTTGCTGGGAGGGTACTTTTATTTATTGATGCAAAAGTAAGATGACATTTGGCCTTGGCCTCATTATCTTTTCTCACTTATCCCACAATAGAACAATGATCTTCTTTTCCCCTAAATCTACAGAAATATGACAGGGTATGATCGAAGCATACTTCCTTTATCCTGCGAACATCATGATATGATTGATGAGGCTAAATCCTGTCTATTGCCGTTTAGAATCTGAAGATGCTCAGCCCTGCTTAAGCTAAGCACAGTCCCAAATACATCAACACACATTATCACCTACATGTACAATAGGATCAGTATGATAAATTACTTTTGAATTCCATCTTTACAAATACCATAGCCGGGGTGGGGGTCATGTTCTGGTTGCTTCATAGTGAATTGACAAAGGGGGCAAAGATCCAATGATGCTATTCCCTCAAAGCCGTGATCGATTCATAGCTCGTCCTATTTTAATGCCATGCCGAGCGATACAAACACCTGAAGTGTAAAGCATACCAGGTACTTGTTTCCACCATCTTTTTTCTCTCTATCTGTCTGTCTGTCTGCCTCACTTACTAATTTCCATCTTTCTTTACAACTTTCATCCCTCTGCACTTTAATAGATTTTCTGGATTAACTCTGCATGCGATTGAGGCTGTATGATAATGTACTACGGATTAGCTAGAGAGGCATACAGCATTAGAAAGGCCACTGCGTTGCCTGGTATGTTGGGATGAAATATAGTTATTTAATCTCGATCGCAGCACAGTCCCATATCAATATGTCATCAGTACGGAAACATTCTAAAAAACACCAACCTTCTTTTCCGAGCACAATACATTTGCCATCAAGCATGATTAATTACCGGGAAGTTGAAAAGAAATGAGTCAAAAGATGTTCTATAGCAAAGGAGCTCAGATTTGAAACTTTATAGTTAATGTCACACCTGACATGAATTAACATGAATAACATAATCTCATGTTGCCAAAACATTAACACATACATCAATTTGTGTAAAATGCATGCACTGCCCAAATATCTTGTTGAGCAAAGCGTTTACATATAGTACCACAGTTAGCCTCTTCTTGTGAGGTAATGTTCCCACGTGTAATAAATGATTTTGAAATAATAGTATGAAAGGTGCATTGTACTTTTTAATTTGCAAACAAAAGTAATCATACTCTGTCATTTTTGTTCACTAAATGCTTAGTCTGTAACTACAGACTCTGGTTTGACTATTAATTAAAAATCATGTTGTTCCTTGGGAGAGCCCTAAACCAGCAGCAGCTAAGTGCAGGGCTGATACAAAATATTCTATAGCTTTAGTTCAGACCCAGTGTTTGATATAAAACCGACAATGGTTTCCACATGCAAACTACCAAAAGTTTGCTACTGATGTTGTATATTAAAAGATGTTGCATTAAAGAACCAAAATATCTATGTGGTGTGGCGCATTTGGCAGAGTGCAGTATCATCTGGGGAAGATAAACTTTCCACTTTGATACACATTTTTTCGATGACAGAAGCAAACTAGACACACTGCAGGAAAATTCAGGAAATGTATTTCACCTCTCTTGTTAGCAAAGCTTTTTGATGTCAATCTGTGCATATTTGTCAACAGTGACAACTTTTAGCCCCAGTCTGTACAAGGTCAGGTCCTATACCAGAACAAAACTGTTACTCTTGACCAAAGGACTTGTTTGAGGAACTTGGGGAAGGGAGAGCTTAAAAAACTGGGACAATTTTCAAATTAACGCAAGCCTACAGCTACCTGGCTAGACTCCTGCACCTGCAAAGCAGATTAGGGTTGCAACGATTCTATGAAAACTGTTTGATTTGAGGTATTCTCCTTGAGCTGGAATCGTGGCTTTAGACTTGACTCTGCAACCGATGAAAAGCGGGATCAGGAATGCCTAAGGTATTTGGTGGAAACCCCCGACTGTGGAATGCAGGCTCCCGAGCGATGATTGGGAAGGGGTGTGGAGTGGGTCTCGGTAAGGGGTACGTTTGGCCGAGATTGACAAGATTAGGGGGCATTTTTTTTCCTCCAGTCGACAAGAAAAAGGCCTTCGCAGAGATTCGTAATTGGCCCCCGATTATCAAAAACATTCGGACAAAGGGTCTGTGTTCTATACTGGCAAGCTGATCATAATCATAAACATTTGCCAGTAGTATATTGATGAATCAGCATAGATCACATGGAACTAAAATCCACAAAAATTGAAGATTGATTTTACAGTACACCATATTGTTAAAAGTGACATTGCTTTTAGTCTTTGTACTACTTCGTACAGTGAATCAAATTGTGAACACCGTTTGCTATGGACTTTTTGGTCTCCACTTAGGTTGAATATGTCCACAAATTAATTGTCTAAAAGTCATTTCGTAACCAATGCTATATTTGCTAACTTATCTTTCGGTGATTATATTTCAACTCTTATCCTGCTCTGATCAAATTTTGGAACCAGCAAAATACAGCATAAGTCAACTTTTCTGACACTAACAGTGTCTGTGGAACATTATGCTACCAAAAACTTGAAAATCAGTTCCCAGCAAACAGAGTGTTAACAAAACAAAACAAAACTTCCCGTACCTGAATCAAGATCAGTGGCGGTCAGGGTGACAACGGAAGTGCCGATGGCCACATCTTCAGGCACTTCTTCACTGTAGTCTACCGGGTTGTAGACCGGGTTATTGTCATTCACATCCTCCACATTGATGTAGACTGTTGCTGTTGAACTCCTGGGAGAGGATCCTTTGTCTGTAGCCATTACAGTCATGAAGTAATGCTGCTTCTGTAATTTTTATTGTAAAGAAGCAATTGGTAGAGTTGGTAAGGTTTATTAAAGTGAGGGTAAGAATAATTAATTGTACGCTAGGACTACTAGGAATAGTAACAGTATTTTTCACTCCGTTTTCTTTAAAAAGTAGTTAAGGAACTATCAAAAGTTTGTTATATTCATAGCATGAATCAATCTTTGGCAAAGGCTGAAAAATCCTTTATCAACTCCTTGAGATTTTTCTCCTCTGTAGGTATGTCATATTTAGATATTTAGAATATAGACATGATAGAAAGAAAATTGTCATTTCAAATTTTTCTTCATTAAGCTGTGTATCATTTGTTCCTAGTTTTACTGAAATGATTCTAATTTAGAATGATTGATTTCATGTCATTACCACTTCATAGTCAAGACTTTGTTGTAGCCTGAAAGCTCCTGTGGCAGGATCCAGATAGAAGACGTCTTCCCCAGGCGCTCCTTCTTCCACGACAGAGTAGGCAACCTCCCCGTTCAACCCTGCATCAGGGTCTGTTGCT
The DNA here is from genome assembly GCF_000002235.5 of Strongylocentrotus purpuratus. NCBI lineage: Eukaryota > Metazoa > Echinodermata > Echinoidea > Camarodonta > Strongylocentrotidae > Strongylocentrotus > Strongylocentrotus purpuratus. Next base: position 13,058,545 of record NW_022145596.1, read on the forward strand.
ACGACGACACCAACATCCTCACCCACCATCTCATCTTCCGGAACCAGGAAGGAGTAGGTTGACAAGGAGAACACCGGATCGTTATCGTTCTCGTCCAGGAGATTGATGTCGATAGTGGTCGTCGAGGTCAGCGTGCCATCGGACGCCTGGAGCTGGAGCTGGTAGACGGCAGAAGACTCCCGGTCGACCACGCCCCTGGTTCTGATCTGCCCGGTGGTGGAGTCGATGGAGAAGAGGTCGGTTGCACCATCAACTATGCTGTAGAAGATGATGGTGTCCAAGTCTGCATCCGTTGCCATGACAGTCTTGACGGGCGAGTTTGATGCCACATTCTCTCTGATGGAGGCGGTATACGGACCGTTGGTGAAGACAGGTGCATTGTCGTTTTCATCAAGTACATTGACAGTTACCTATAATGATAAGAAACAAAACAAAGAAAGACATTTGAGTGAATTTGCAAGGCATCTTCTTGTTCTCTTTGTTCTTGTAATAGTACCACAAACATAATACTCAAATCTGAGGTGTGTGACAGGGGCACTATGTCATCTATGCATGTATATTTTCATGGTTTCCTAAGAAAATCAACGCTGACCTTGGAAGCTAAGTTGAACAAACCTTGGTTAGAATGGGGTCTTCGGATTGGATTTCCAGCCATAAATATTATTAGAAAGTGGGAAAATAGTGCAATGTTAAAGACAATCTAATTTGTCATGCTCTCCTCAAAGCTACAACAAGCTCCCTGCCCTTCACCTCCTGACCAATGTTGGTGTTATGTTCATGAACTTCCATGGAAATTGTAAGAAAACAAGATGTCTATTTGGGTTGGAAAGGGTTAAAAAGTGTTTTCTAAATATGTGCTGCACCAGAGCATTGTTTTCTCACACACTTCACTCATCACCGGGACCTATGAAACTCCAGATGCAGGCAGTGCTGACAATGGGGTGGAGGGGAATCCAGCATGAACATTCAAAACATGGATAGCCTTTCAATCATAACATTTCCACTCCTGTTGCTACTCTCGCCACTCTGGGAACAACATTACATGCCGAACCCGTGACTTCTGCCTGAGAAAATAGCCTGGAAGAAGTCACAGGTATTGTATGGCAGGTTACCATGACAACCACCATCCATCAACTCCATCTACTTAATCATACCATCCTTGTTCTCCTTTAAATTTTTCATTTTTTTTTAGATTAGGGACAGAAAGAATGGGAGAGTGTAAAGTCTTGCCCAGAGGGGGTATATACACTTCTACTTCATGCTCTCATCATCAATCATCGACTGAATCATCTGCTCAGAGACAGAGGGTGTTAACTCATATCATTTTACACGGTGTTAACACCTTTTCAATGGTGTTAACGCCTTTCTGCCTCTTAGAAGATGATATGAGAAAGTGTATAGCCAAAGGCTGGGAATAAAAATAGATTGGGTAGCATGATACCAGTTTTCCATTACATGAAAGCTGTCTTGTAAATTTGTAACGTAGAGAATGAAAAACTTGAATATACAGGGAATGGGGTTGGGTTCAAGTCAAGGCTATATTGGCCGAGGTTATATAATTGAAGTGTAAATGTGTGTAAATGTATGGAAAAAGAGGTTAGATGCAGAATTAGGTATCATTGTTAGGTTACTCTGTAAGTTTTAAGTTTCAACAGTCTATTGTCTTCTTGTTGAAAAAATGTAAAACTATAAATTATATATTTCATCATGACATTCATATTTTAACATCTCATTCATAATTTACCATGATGCTATACACAATGTTTGAAGGTAACAACTTTCAAATACACTGTATTTATGGGCTTTTCATGTAAACTAGCATTATGCTAAGGATATAAGTTTCACTTGCATAATGCAACATTCTTGCTACGATTGATGTTTGTTTGTTCCTTTCTTTTCTACCTTTCCTCCTCATTTAACAACCAGGAAACTGTGAGAATTCCTCTCAAAATCTCTGCTAGATTCCTTTCTTATCAGCTTAACAAAGGACTAAGCTGGGCTGAGAAAAAGGAGCTACCAGCTACCTGTTGTTTACTAGAATAGAAGCTATTGTTCCTGGTCTTTTGTATCTAATCACCGAAACAGGTTGAACAATTATTCGAAGAAATTCCTCCCTTACTTTCTCCCACTAAGTACATGTAATCATCGTTGGCCAGTGCTATTAACACAACTGAACAATGGAATTACAAGACTAAGCTAAGGCAAGCTCTCAGCTTGTGGAGAAGAAGAAAAGCAGTTTTAATCCAACAACTTTTCCACAAAAAAATGTAATTACACAGTTACCACAGATTCTTCCTGGTTTACTGATCTTGTAGCACTCCAGAAAATGATCATAATTGGGGGGGGGGGGGGCAGAGATAGAGCGAGAGAGATTGGTAAACAGAGACTGGTAGGAATAATCTCTACCAAACCTTGTGAAACTTATTAGTTGGTATTAGTTGAGAAGAAGCTTTTTTTAGCTGGTGCCAACAGCTTTCGAACAAAAGTTGTAAGCTGATTACGGGTGTATTATTGTATTTCTCCTGTTTGTTCTGATTTTTTTAAAGATGTAAGCATCATATCCTGCTATGCTTAATCATTCTAAACCTGTGCTAAGACTTGTAAGAATTTGAAATCTTTTGTAATTGAGGACCGCTGATTCCACTCAAGATCTTTTCCATTGCAGCTGATCCTTGCGTAAAGAATTAAAGGAGACAAAATGGCACTTAATAAGTCATTTCTTTGCTTTTCAGTTTACAGCATGACAGGTGAGCTATGAAAGTCCATCTTCCTCATCGGCTTCCTATAATCTTCTTTCCATATTTCAAGTGTGACTCATACTTGCTACGTCAGAGAGAATAACTTCCAACCAACTACTGATTTACTGTAAATAACTTGGTGTGGATGACTACGTCCATACAATTAAATTATAATACTGAAAGAACATAGTAACAAGACTGATTAAGGGAAACAAAACCCAGTACCGGTATCTCCTCAATTGTCCCCATATTAAAGCCAGAGCAAAATAACTATGCAAAACATACATTATGGATTATATTTTATGGCAAAGCTGTAAAGCTTTCCACTTGTCAATTTAAGCCCCATAGGAAGCCTCATTAAGTATCTCAGCATGAACTTGACTACTACTGGTAGTTCACTGCCCTTACTTTGAAGGGAAAATGTATTAAGCTGTACAGACATACTCATTATTATTATAAATTATGAAATGTATACATGTATTTCAAAATGAAATGTCTGTTGAGAGCAAGAAGGGCAATAATTCTGTCTTAAAGTACATTATATGAGTAAGTGCAGTTCTGGCTCCTAACAGACAATACAATGTACCGGTATACATTTCTGCACATTCCATGGAGACCTATAATCTTTCTTTGTCTTCTCTGAGAAAATTCTTTTGTGGAAATGTCGACATCTTGAACTATCACTTCGCTTTTCTCGTTCATCATCCCAACAATGACAATTTATGGCTTGACTCTAGCACAACGTATCATAAATAATTCACAGGTTGGGATACTTCAATCACTTCCATTTCTTGTACACTCAAAGAAACAGATAGTCAAATGCAAACGTGAACCAATTTTTATCCCCCACAAATTAAAACAAAAGCAGATCATCAATCACTTTGGTTCTAACATCTTGAATCCTTGGCAATGACTGTTTTGATTGCCTTTTTCATGCCATAAACGAAAAGGGTATTTGGGAAACAGTGCAATTATCACTCTCTTTCTTTTTTTACTATTCTGAAAGACACCATACTATCAAAAAGACTGAGTGTACAAAAAAGGTACGAGGTTGGGTCCAAGTTCACATCATTCGCATAAGCCTTCTAAAAGTCTCAGTTACTTATGAAGAGAAAATAGACAATGTAAATCTTCAGATCAATCATGCAGGGGCAATTTGTTGACATGACTTTCACCTAGTTCTCGTCTCACCTTGGGTAGGACTCAAAGAAAATAGAAAGAAGGCATACTTTTGGTGTTTTGAAAAGAAGACCACTCGATAGAAACGTAGAAAGAAGGAATAGTTTTATTGTTTTGAAAGGAAGACCACTAAGATCTCACAAGATGCCTCATGGCTAGGCGAGGGTTTGCACTTTGTGGAGCTGCTAAAACATGCTATTGTGAAATACGCAAAAAAGGTTTTGACTTTGGTATTTAAATTACTTTTGAGGAGCAAGCATCAATGGAAGATAATTGGTTTGAAACTTCTTCTAATACAATGAAGGATAAGCTTTACCTTGGGGAATATTGGAAAGTGTTTTTCTTCTGTTTAATGACCAAAAGCTACATTTAAAAGAGGGATTAGAGAAAAGACTGGCAGTGGTATACTTTGTGATATTTTTGTTTCCATGGAGAGTCAAAATCCACAACCCAGACTTACTTATAGTTTAGCAAGATCATCATTAATACATTTGCAGCAACTACTTTAAGTTCCTACTTTTTTACTTTATTTCAAATCCTATACATGAATGTTTAAATGTAAACATAAAGAATGGGAAGATCTGAAGAACACGCCCACACTGTAATATAAAGATGGGAAGATTACAGAGGCTCCAAGAAAGGATCTGGGAGAGGCTTTGGAGTTTGGGAAAGGCTTCTTCTTTTCCTTCCAACCACCAACCTGGCCAAGGGGTGAAGGGACAATGGCAATCTTATGTAACAAGAACAAAAGGGAACCTCGGACTGCTGGTCTGTGCCCTGAGGGGGACCGCCAAGATCCTAACTGTTGTCTTCATTTAAAGGCAGAGGTGTATGAAAGAATGCAAGTGCCCCTTCCCTTCTCCTTTGCATGGTTAGTTAAACAGACTGCATGCACATCACCTTAATTGAAATGGGCCTATCCAAATTTAAAAAATGGGCAATATTCTAGATTTTCTGCACTTTAAAATATCAATTATGTTCCTAATGTGAAACCTATTACGTGATAAGTTAAAAGTAGGAATTTAATTTATCCATGAATTCTGATTAAAAGACTAATCTGAAGATCCATGTTTGTGAGTAACTTCTTAAGTGGATAACATGGCTGATTGGACAAGAATGTGAAACCTCTCCATATTGATTTCCATTATTCTACCTTTGGATTTTAAGGTTGATTTTTACTTTAAAAAAGAATGTGAAGCCTTTGTTCCTTTCGAATACAATACATTCATACTTTTTAGTGACAATACCCTTAGGCTAATAGCATTCAGATGTCTTATGTGTATATCATCTCAACTGACAAAGAACTGTTGGAACCGATGACGATTTTACCACTCCAGCATCTTCCAGTTTGTGTGGCTAATTGCATGACCATTACCCCAGCTCTTGATCAATTTCTATGAAAATTCAATGTTTTTCAAGCTTTTTCTGTTGAAACATGGACGTTTGAATAGTGCTACGTAATCAACAAAAAGGATATTCCTAAGGTATCCCTCCCTCAATTAAACCCTAACAAAGCATGGATTTCTAAAAGAGCTGGTTTTCTGTTCATGTAGTTGCCTTCGAGCCTTGAAGAACTGAATAAGAATTCATCAGTGATTATATCCAACAGAGAATGAGGAACAGCACTGTATGTCTTTCTCCTCTTTGATGTAAGAGTTATTTTCCTCCTGACTAGCTGCCCCTAAACAAGCCCTGAGCATGATAAATGATGCTGGTGAGAGATCATGGTTTGCGCTTTAAAGACGGTAAACATCTTCAAAATAAATGGTGTTCTCTTTCTATGCCGCCAATTTCCATAAGTCTGAAATTTACATTGATGCATTGATTGTTATAAAAGATATTTTTGTGCAAAAAGATATTACACGACTACTGCACTTTATAAAGATGTTTAACCCTAATGATACAGAGTTATCATTAAAAAGGGTGCATTTCTTCATTTCTAAAGTTATTGTCATTTTAATAAAAAATGAAATAGTACTAAATAGTACTGAATGGACATTTCAGTAACAAACTTTAATCTTTTCTGTCAATAAATCAGGAACGCTCTGATCTTGCGTCTATACTCTATGGTCAACATATAGAGTGATAGACACAATGGGCTTTAAATATTTTGATATTTAATTTCAGGTGTTTTTTGCAGTGAGAGAAATTATCCACGTGACCACTGAGAGGGACTCGTCATAATCCCAATCTTGTTTTTTTTTTCCTGATTAAAGGTCTGAAAATATACTGTCAGCTTGGTTGAGTAATAGCTCTAAGTAATGGCTGTGCGCAAGCTTGGGTATTATTAAGTCGGCTCTAACAAAAGCCAACCTGCTAAGCATCTTGTACCCGATAGAAATCGGCCTCAAATTGGCAGCATTCTTGGGAGGATCTATCAGGGCCTTAACTTTCTTGTCCAGGGATGGGGAGATGGATCACTGTCGCCAGATTTCCTTCTTTGTCTCATTCAACAGAAGAGATATAGAATCAGAAATAAGGGGCTAATACAGGCTTCATCTTATCCTGACAACAAGAGACTTTGGTGTCTCTTTTGCTCAGCTTCTCAGCAAATCTCCAGGAAAATAGTTACCAGTATATCAACAACAAAAACCTGATTGGAGGATAACTGTCAGACTACTATTGGCCCTAACAAAAGAAAGTGATTAATTTGTTAACATAATGACAAGATACATATCTTACATATTTGACCATCTTGTAGTAATTATGTATTATCTATAATATTTTGTAATTTACCCCCTTTTTTTGGGGGGGGGGGATTTAAAACTACAGATGATTATGATTATATCATTAGACAAGTCTTGCTAGATACAGAATACCCCCATACTAAGCATAAAAGGAGGCAGGGAAAATTGATAACCATAATGATCATGTTGGAGTTCCGTTCATGTAGACCAAAAAGATATTCGTTCATGGTTAATTACCATAAGCATCATATTCCAAGAAAATGTAAACAGAATACCTGTAGGACTAGGCCTACATGTAGGTGAAAGGGCCAGGGGAAATTTAAAGAACGCTACCCTACTCCTCTTGAAAATACACGTGTAATCTGACTTGGGCCATCCATCCATCCTCCTATCCATTGAGGAGGGGAACAATAAGATGGTGTACAATGGTAGGCAAACAAACAGAGAAGGGGAACCCAGGCTACTAATCTATAAACAGCTCCATGATGTCCTCCAAAGAGAGTACAGAGTACGGTCCATATATAGCCTTCGGTCCATTCTGCTTCCATACTATCATGGATAGTGGGTCCATGATAAGATCAAATCAGTCTTACGAAATGTGCTACTTGTAAACAAGGGTGATTTTCATGGCAAGAAATTTGGCGAATTGCTACAAATTCTTTGATAATAAGTCGCGATTAATTGATTTCCTGTTGTGAAACTTTAGCAAATTTAAATTACTCACAAAATTCATGAATATTTCATGTGCACATAAGTTTGTTGTGAGACAGTGTACAATTCAACATGCAGGGCTTGCCACTGACATACACTAGGGACAAGGGCACCCCAAATCTCCATCCTGACCCCCCCCCCCCCCCTCCCCCAGAAAAATATTTTTAAAAAACATAAGAGTCTACAATAGGGCATATGCATACAGACACTATAAACATTTTCAGTCTGGACCTCCTATGAATACAGTTATGTGGAGCCTTGCAGATAAATTGGTACGATTCATTATATATACTTATGATCTCATATAAGTACAGAAAAGTGTAGCTTACAAATTCCCTAATACAAGATATTTGCATTCATTTTTAAGCTGTTAATTGATCTTAACAGATAATTATGATCCCATATAAGTACAGAAAAGTGTAGCTTACAAATGCATGATCACTTCCAAATTCCCTAATACAAGACATTTGCATTCATTTTTAAGCTGTTAATTGGTTCTCTTGTCCTCAAAGAGATCACATTCCACACCGCTTACTGGTGCTCTGACGCAATTTGGGTATTATAATAGACTACTTACACGTCCACAGGGTCAAGCATGATTAATGTCCCCAGAGTTTATTAATGTGGTCTACAATTAGGTGGCCGGTCTTTGTTAAGATCAATGGAATTGGATGTCATACAACATGAAGCTCAAAAGAGAACATCTGCCTTATAACATTTCTATCATCGTTAAAATTGAGAGCGTCTGTGATAACAGACAACTAAACGTCACAGACGAGGACAAATCAATCGGGATCAATATACTCTCAATGTAAAAACAAATTTCGCATTGGGCTCCAAGCCGTTCCTGCGGAGGACTGCGTATGAATGTGGTTTGCGGGGACAGTTCAGTTACTATTTGAAAAGGAGGCCCATAAATGCTAATGATGTTTACAATTCAAGTTAAGGTCCGCAGATCCTCATGTCTACTTTGAGAGTTCTGAAGTAGCGTTCTGGTAGTGTTTTTAAATACTACACTGGTCTGTATGGGGCTCATTCTCATGCAAACTGTGTTTGTATAATACTGTATTTTTTTCAAGGCTCTTTTTGAAACATTCTGGAGCTCTTTTGTGAGTTTTCCAGAGATAAATCACTCTAGAAATTAAATTTACCCTTAATGAGCAGTGTTTGTACAATGTGTCTTTAACAAAACTGGTGAATCACAGACCCAACCCCAAGTCATTGCTATCTCCCTACACCATCCGCTTTAATATGTCATTTATAACAAGACGTGCAAATAACAAACATCTGAATCAGGTATTAATGGTCTACCTCTGTTCTTATCCGAGTCTGACTCCATCTCTTGGAGCAAACTGTCTGGCTGTTTGCAGCTCAGTGGTTTATATACAGCCTCCGGAAACCATGGATGGGTTTATACAAAAAAGATAGATTTACATTTGGTTTTGGAGAAGAATCATCAATTTCTAATCATTTAGCATTGTTTACTAATGGTTTTCAAGACAAAGATACTTTATCATGAATTCTGATGAAGAATTACTGACTTTCAAGAAAAGCTGCCAATAAGTCATTTATGATTGTTGTTTAACCAACAAAACAAATCTTTAAAAATAAGAAACACTGAAAATAATTGTATACCATGAAAACTATCAACATAATCATGTTCTTTCTACATGTAAACTAATTCACTAAATGATCAGCAATCAGTTTACTATGAAACTATCTTGAAAAATAATATTAATTTGTAAAAAGCCTTCATCATTACATGTTGGGGAATTCTGAAATAATAATTTTTAAAATTTTTACCTGAACCCCTGATTTTACAAGTTCGAAAATGATAGTAAACATTTACAAAAATCCAAGCATTATTCAAATAAGAGGTTCATGCCATGATCACACAGCTTCTGATAAGAGCCAGAAGGGCATTGACTCATATGCAGAGATAACACCCTTCTGGCTCTCAACAGGCCATATACAGTTAGGCTTTATTTCATCATGGACCTACTGATATCACACAGGGATACTGGTTCATGGGAACCTTCCTGATAAGCTAATATTTGATGAGGGCTATTGGACATCATTAAGTCATTAGCTAAGAGCTGATGTCTTTATCAAGGGTGTCCACACTACCAGCTAATCTGAACTTGATGATACATGACCATCAATGGAGGGATTTCATCATGGACTCAACTCATTCAAGTCAAGTTTGTGTGTGGATATCTTAGCACCAAACAGTGATAATGACCAAACATGCTGGCTCTTTGAGCAACACAATACAGCTTTTGGAGCAAAGATTTATCCAAAAATAAAAATAAAAATGGGGGAACTGATTTGGCTTTAAAAGATTCATAAGATATAGGCCTGTATGAATATTTTTAGCTACATGTACCGGTACATAGATTGAGTAGAAATGATATCAAAACATTACAATTATGATAGAAATACAGTTATGAAGGACAAATTCATCCCCAAAATATGAATAGTTAACAATGGTAGGTTGATTTTATGACCTACAAACCTATTTCATTTTTTAAAAACATTGTTCATCTAGTAGTCCTTCATCTATATTTTCGCGCATACAATTCTCACGGTTTTAAATGAAAATGAAATTTATACAACAAATGTAACAGAGCATACTGGTATTAAAACTGCAGGTACCCTAATTCTTCAAAGTTTAAACACTACCTTATATTTGCACAATGCACATACCAAGCATTTTACCAAGATAATATTAACAGTAGGAGGGCACGGCTGAATAATATGGTATTTTAATCATCAGTTACACGAACATTACATGGAAGACAACATATTTCACGGCTGATCTTCCCTTATAAATGGTAAAGCATCTAAACCGGGGTAGAGATTAGTGAACTCAGCACGAGATACGCTTCGATCTCCCATATAGGCCCCATGTTGAGCTTTCCAGTGACTGGCAACAACCAACAGAGAAAGAGAAAACTCCTTCCACAAATTTGACACGAAAGGTGCCGCTCAACAACATTATTGTGCTTGCTTTGCTCAGATCTCGCCCGCCTTCTATGGAATGGAATAATACACGGATTTATGACATTGTGCCCCGTTAAAGCAGGTGGAATTAATAGATTCAATAGCAATTTTTTGCAAATTGAATTTAGGTTCTGATACCTACACCTTATTGATAAACTGTGTATATGCACAATGGAAACCGTGTATGAATTGTATGGCAAAGTAAAAAGTGTACTTTTTAGCTTGCTTTCAATCTGATGGATTTTGTATTTACAATGTATTTCAGTTGTACATGATATTTCAGAGTACATGTTATTTTGGATTAACACCACCCCCTTATTTGTCCTTCCACACTTGTTTATAAAAAATCTTTGTGTCTTGCTCTCCTCCCATCTTGCCTTGTTTCCCTCCCTCAAATCAAACAGATGTCATCACGCAATCAATTATCATCAAAGTTTTGACAAGATATAAGTACATGAAGATATGCACAAAATTATCTCGAGTTATGCTGCGGATCCAATACACATGTACAACGGCCTGAAATTACAGGCAAAGTCCATTTTGTTTCTCTGATGACCGATGTCGGTCCATGGTTTTTCACAATCTCTGTCTTTATGCAAAAAGTACATGTACATGTGCAACGAGTTTGCACGCAAGACTCTCATGTTTCGACCGTCACCATGGAGATCCCAAACTGAGTCAGTGTCTTTGCAACCGAACACCTTCAGGCAGGCACATGTAGAATATCAGGTGCTGTATGGACAAAGGACCCTAAACTGACCAGTCCTCCTCTTGAAATTGACCCTTACAATGACCTCACAAATTGATTCATGGTTTTCTGTCAGTACTCTGATCATAATGACCACTAACTGACCCAATGCCATTGGCACTGCGGATCCTTTCCTCACATGCAAGTCCCTACTTAATTTTATGCCATCAGGGAACAAGTCTACAAGTCTTCAACAAAAGTGCTGACACATATACGAGTGCTTGGGACTACAGTACAGAAACATTTGCTCTGGTTGTATAATAACGCTTGAAATAGATGCTTGAGGTCAGATTTCAACCCTGGATAATAACAAATTTATGAGAAACATTCTCTAAGACTATAATCACTTCACCAATTTTAGAAGGTAGTGAGGCGTGTAATGGAGGTCTGAAAAGAGCACATAAATGTTCACAGTTTTGAAGGCTATGCCACAAGACCACATAACTACTATTACATAAAAATGATTGTGCAAAAAACATTGTGGTTGTATGACACCAAGTAGGAAGGGTAATGGGGAGGGCAAAATAGTTTGGCATAAAACATTACCTCAAAAACAGGTGCAAAGAGTCTCGAAAATTGAACTGCATGGAGAAAACCTAACCCCCATTACAACATAAACCAGATGTACATTGAACATTGCACAGGGGGAGGTTATTAGGAGTGATTTTTTTCTTTCTTTTTGACTTGATCAAAGAAATTCGGTACCCCCTTTTTAGATGGATTCTTTTGAAAGGCGACACTAGCCGTAACGGCTGAAGGAATGAGCGGGGCAGCGGAGCCTGGAAAACAACATTAGCGGTGACATTTGATAGAATAGGAGGAGAAATGGGCGATGGAATCCAGAAGTTGGCGAAGCAATCAGACGGGTTCATAGGAGAGCATCGGCAGAGCGGGTGGTAGACCAGAAGAGAATTATACAGATTCCCAGCCTGGGCTTCCCATGCTCATATATTATCATTCAGTGTTATGATTGAAGGGAATTTATTTCTTATCAAACAAATACTGTTACAAGTTGAGGAAAATTGACACGATTCGAAAGGTTGGGTGACAGAGGGAGAGGGAAAGAGAGATGGGGTGGGGGATACAGGGTTAGAGTAGAGGAGAGGAGAGAGAGTTAGAGAAAGAGAAACAGACAGGGAAGAGGAGGGAGCAAATGGAGAGGAGATCAAAATATATAAAGGGAAAGAAAGAGAGAGGCAGACAGATAAAGAGACATGTATATAGGAGGAGAAAAACAGTAAATAGACAAAGGGGAAGGAAAGATGAGAAAGAGAAAGAAAAAAAAAGAGAGAGAACATGAAACTTTGAGAGGATACAGAAAACAGGCAGACATATTTACCTCTCCTTACACGTTCATGTACACTAAGGGGTAATTCAATTTACTTTCAATCATAGCCGTCATTCAAACTTTATTTCCTATTCTTATTAATACCTGAGTCATGAGATGAAACATTTTCGGTAAACTCTGAAAAACATCCCTTCCCCTATTTTGACAGGGTAAACAAGACCTGAAAATAAAAGCCTCAAAATGCAATTTAAACCAGATAAACTTTCTTTGTGTGTTCCTCCATTTCATAATGGGACAAAAACTTGCGGGTTATGAATATTGGTCTTTTTAGCGACTCTGCTTGCGCTTGGCAAATTTATTTTCCAGTTGCCAAGTCGCAAGCTCCCCAAAGTATGTCAAGTGTTGGTCAAGCACAAGAGGTGCAGATGACACAGCGTTGAAAGTACACAAGACGGGGTCTCCCGGGAGAAACTCACAAAGAAATGAACACATTCAGGCCATTCCAGATGCATGAGAAATACAAATTTTAAAAATTCATAACTTATTGAAGTGGTTGTGACTTGGGGTGCAGTTAATAACAGGTGTGAGGCAAAGAGTAATTTCTGTAAGGAATTTGAAAATATTAGCAGACCAAAATACAATAACCCGTCCTTATATTAGAGAAAATGAAGGAAAAGGTCCCATTTGAAAGAATAAAACAAATAACCACAAATATCCTCATATTTTTGCTCTGGGAAAATTTGTTATTTTGTCATTTCTCTACTTCTAAGGCAATATCATTATTATACTCTGTTCTGAATGAGTAATGTATTTTCCTATTTTGTTACTAGTATTTGTCAAAACCTTTGAAACTCTAGGCCTATACAATTACAAATGGCTTCAAACAAATTTCTTTCATGTTTTGATGAATTTTCATACCAAGTGGGTATGACATTGTCCATAAACTCTATCATTTTGAGCTCAAAGGAGGGATCACTATTTCGCTGCAAGCAATATATCATTCTTTCGAACAAGATAAATGGCCGATGCCCCTGCATGTATTAAAAATATGGATATAAACTGAAAGGTTAAAGCATAGAGCAATGTGTAGATAGAATGAATGCTAGCGATGCATAGCAATTTTTTCCCCTCAATTATGGGTTACCAAGTTCACCGGAATATAAATTATTTGAGCATAATCGCCAAGAGCTCATTTGCGAATAATCATCTGTTGAGAGTAAGAAGAGCATTAGCACTGTTGAAATAAAAGAGTTAACACCCTATAGAACAGCTCTTATTTGGTGATATTTACAAGAATGTTTACATGTAGGCTAAATATCAAAGAGAAAATGGCAGTAAATCTGTAATAAATCCTTGTAAGTTTTAAAACATAATTTTTAATATTTTACTTTAGAATCAGAGACGAAAAGCTGTGATATTATTATGCAGTTTCACAGTTCACAGGATGCTCATATCAGTAAGGTCGACAGAGGTCGATACTTTGCATTGGGAGCCTAAAACATTCAAACTTGTCTTGTGGTAAGCTCACAACAAGATTAGCAATGCATCAAATATCTCCATAAATGTCATGGAATTCATCTACTGCTATTATTCACTAACCATGCAATATATCCTTCCTTTAGTAAATAGTGTAAAATTGGATTTTGATATTTTGATAACATCAGTATACCTATTAAAAAGGGGTAGTCATTATCTCATATAAAAAAATGTCCTCAGAGGCTCAGATACATGGACTTTACTCCTGATTTTTTTTTAATATGAAAAATTGTTATCAATGTATGATTTTAATTTGTTTCCGTCTATTTAAATTCAATGAAAATATTCAATTCCATAATTTACATCAACATAAGCATTATGAGCAACCCATTGAGAAAACCAAGGTGATGCAGCCTAACTCCTTGGACAAACAAGCAATTTTTACTGCATATTTTGCAAACCTTGCAACTTACAACTGAAAAGGACAATTAAAAAAAAAAAGCTTCAACTTTACATAACATCAAGAATAGGAATCCCACATTACAAATGTACTTACAAGTTTAAAACAATATTCCATTGAATGTTTAGGCTAGAGGTGTAAAAGCAGAAAATTGGTTTCTGTATTTTCCTTATTTTAATCCTATGGAGATGTACTTAAACGTTGACCTTAAATCATTCACTTCAATGAGCTGAGACTGTGCCAAGTCACATGGGAGATTTTAGAATAAATATCCTCCGGCAGCAATAAAGTTAGATTGCTAAATATGAGCTGCGTTGCCAACCCAACGCTATTACAGGTCTTCATCGCTATCTTCCAGAAGACTTACCACAATAAATGTGAAGGCACATTGAATTTGTTTATGAAAAGCTGACAGCAAGGAATCTGGTTAAAACCCTTCAGGAAGTCTCTCTGAGAAGAGACAAATGAAATTACTTTTTGGATATGTCTGCTAAATCACTGAAAACATGCTGACCAGCTAAATTCATCTATAAATTCAAATGCTTCTTTTTGAAAAAAACTGTTAAATTAAAATTTGGCTGAGGAAATAAAAAACAGTTTAATAGGCCTACTACATAAAAATTATTCTTCCATACATCAGGATCGATATGCATATTCATATACACTGTAGAATATGTATCACCTGCTCGGAGCTAGAAGGGCATTAACTCATACAATTCAACACAGGGTCAATGCCCTTCTTTCTCACAATGAGGACATAATTTCCCTGAAATCATTTCTTGTTACATAATTATCTCCACTTGTATGATTTCCTTGATGCTTAAAGGAAATACATTCAAACAAAAACAACTTCTAAAAAAATTCCTGATAAAAATTGGTTTTACAGGGCAATATGATCACAAAAAGGTCTTTGTTATACTAACTCAAGCAAAATTTATGGGCAAGGTATATTATTGTCCAGTGTCCGTTCTAGATCTAAAAACTCACCTTTTTTTTCTTTAAATTTCCAGGCAACCATTATTACTTTACATCAACAGCAAATATTTTGCACAAGCTTTAATTTGACATACAAAGAATATTTTGAAATGAGCTGAATTGCTGAAGCTTTGAAAGTGAATGGAAGGAATCAATGATATTGTGTTCACTCTTTGCTCTGTTATGTTTGAATTTCATGACTGTATTTATATGAATGGGTCACATATTTTCATTTTAATTATACCAGATTTTGGAATGTTTTCATCTGACTTGAGGAATGCTATTCAATTTATTATCATTGAATGCAGTATACTTTCAGCCACAATGAATGAAAGGTGATTGTACCAAACATGACCCACAGATAATGAATGTTACTCCTTATGGGTAATAATATTTGTACAGCTATGACAAACATGTATGGCAAAATACTTCATCATGCTGTGATAACTGGTTTTCAAGGTTTCTCAAAAAACAGCTAAATTTCTCCTTTAATTTTCTATCCTTTCTACTTTGGTATACCTCCTACTTATGAATTACACATTACCGTAAACTAGTTTTCTTTAAAAAACTTTAAAAACTTGATACAATAGTATAGCTAATACAAATCATTATTTGCATAAAAGATACCTATAAAATATAAGCCCAGACAAAATGACCCCAAATGTTTGTTTTTTCCTGTGAGTATGACAGGTACATGTACACAGGTGATTGTCAACATTAATATCAGATTATAATCTTAAAGGCCTGTAATATAAGCTCATCGGCCTGCGATATTTAGGTTTATCACACAATGAATACAATACAATGCCGTTATCACAGTGACAAAATAAAAATGAAAGACAAATACTTACAGGTAGTATGAAAATTGTTTGTTTGTTTTATATGACTGCCACACATAAATCCTAAAAATGCATGTCATTTTTCAATCCACTGGATCTCCATTTCTATATTCTCATAATGATTGAGATCATGCAAATGAATGTTAATTAAAAAATAAAAATTACAAAATAAATAAATATATAAGAAATTGTCATTTCTTGGACAAACCATTGACTTGAGAAGTTGAGGCATTTTTTTAATTCTAAAAAATTCTAAAAAAATATAGGTACTGATCAGCAATTTCTGCAAGTCACTTCAAAGGTATGCAGCTTTATATTTATTACAACTGCATTCAGCTATCATCAGGGGGCCTAAATGTAAATATGAGATGGGATATTAATACTTCTGCAAATTATATTTTATTTCACAAATTAAAAAAAACATTCAAGTACCTTTATTCTTTACTACAAGGTTTCATGACTCCATGTCCTCTCTAGAAGACATTTTCTATGTCTCATGGGCTTACTTTTTCTTCTAACATAATTTAGCACTGCAAATATGCACGCAAGTGGTATAGGTTACATAGGGCTAGAATCAAGCATGGTTTTTGTTACAGATTGGATGAAATTAAAGATTGTAAGAGCTAGCATCAATGTGATGTTGTTACATTTCTGTTCTCGAAGCAGACTCATTGATCATGATAGAGCAGAAAGGCATAAAATGGATGCAGATTACAGTGGCCATGGTGGTTTGAAGTTGTTTTTTAATAGTCCAAGTAGAAGAAAGAGAATAGTGTATGTGATTAACCTTTTGTGTCCTCTCTAAATATACAGTGGTAGTAAACAAATCGCATTTCAAAACAGAGAGGTGGGTGCTCTTACATTTCATACCACATTACTTGAAAATAATACATTTTTTTTTTTTACTAAGGCCTTTTCTTACAGTAATAGACATACATTTAACTACATTTTTGTAGATCAAGTCACACTAGTATTGCATCATAATATCTGTGTGCTTTCTTCATAGTTTTTAGAGGGGGCAAGTGAACATTTTTGTTGTCGGGGGGGGGGGGGGCTAATTATCTATTGTTTCTATTGAGGTATTGAGGAAATGGACTAAGACTAAACTTCAAAATAATTCCCTCACTTACACAAACAAATACAATTTTGTTTAATTAAAGAAAACAAAATTGTGGGTTTGTGAGAAATTCCTTTTCATCACAAGTGGCATGGGTCATTCTATCCTTTGCATCAGCATTTTTTTACAATTTTTTTATGTACAATTTGACATAAATTAGAGTCATTAGAAACCACTGACCCAGATAAGTCTTACTCGTGACTAGTTCCAGAACAAAAGTGGAAGAGTAATTGATCCCCAATCCATTTCCAAATCGGATCCAAATATTGTTCCTGGCCAATTGTTTAACGGCCATGACTTTGTAACTCCTGATTTCCCGACACCTGAATGCTCTATTGAAAGAGGTAAATACTTGTTGTAACTTGGTAAATTAAGGAAGGATACCATATCAGGCCCACTTAAATCGTCATCAATCATTGTGCTTGTACCAAGGAAAAAGTCATCTGACTTTTTTTCCTGATGCATACTTTGCATGAAGTGTTTTTATTCCAATTTCCGAATGAAATAGGGATATGTGCAGAATATTTAAATGAATCAATGAATTATTCTTTGGGAGCCAGAAGGGCAATGACTCTGTGTTAAAATGTGTAAGAGTTATAATGCCATTCTTGCTCCGAGCAGATAAAATGAAATTGATGCTTTGATGAAACTGTACCGTCTTGAACTGAGATGTTGATAAAATGTTTTGAAAAAAAAACATGATCAGCACCATGTAGGCCTGCATGTTTATCAAACTGTATTACCTGTTGCTGGGCTTCAAGTTTTTGCTTAATCTTTGACAAAAAGCCAAGTCGAAAGTTCACTTCGAAAGTCAAAATCTGTACTCTACAAGATATTTTTGTTTAATAATTCAGCTGAGTATATTGAATCACATTTCTTAAACATACACAGACATATTAGGTCAAGTGCTGTTATTTCCCCCATCTTGTCCAGTTTGATAAATGGGTGAGGTATGAACTTTACAAACACACCGGGAACATACACCAAATATTTGCCCATTATTCGTGTGTCAAGTGCAAAAACACTCTTCAGATTTCCTCCCTTTCAAGTTTCCAATTCCTTCACTTGAAATCTTATTTCCATCTCATTAATCATATCAATATATGCAATCTTTTGTGGCAAATAAATCAGTTTACCTAAGTGATTGAGGGAGTTTTAAAGATGAATGATGGTGAAACACACAAAGGAATGCCAGATAAGGATCAAAACATTAGGCCAAGTCCACAGTCCTGTATGAAACAGTGAAAAGGGAACTTTTCAAGGTCATACCTAACATACTTTAATCTTTAATGATGCGGAAAATCAATCCCAGATATTAAATCCATAACTAGTCTTTCTGAACCTGGGCCTGTTTCATAAAATTTGTTATTAATAACAAGTTACAATAACTGTTATAAGCTACTGAAATTGTCACATTTGATTGACTGAGAGCAAATATGTCATAGAAATTTACCATTTGATATTGATGACAAGTTTTTATAAATTGTGTATGATAATCATCACATCAAACCAAGTTTTTTTTCTTCCCCCAAACAAATTTGATCAGGACACATTGATCTGAAGGGAGATGCATGTAAGGGAGATGCATGTAAGGGATATCATGTAAATGAAATATGGGTACACCTGCACAATGTAAATATAAATGCATATAAACCTAAGATTAGCTCCCTAATACAAATTGATTATCATATTCACGTTGCTGCAGGCTTGCAGCCACACAAATGTAATACATTAAAAATAACTTGAGATTTTATGTTTTACTTTTTTTAGCGGACTCATTTTCAAGTCAAGGTGCACACAGAAATGACACAATGGTCTGTCAATACCGGTATACCGGTACCTATAATTTTCCCACAGACTTGTGTTTTATATTTAAAATCTATTATTAGGAACATAATGTAAGTAGGCAATAGGCATCACAAACAAACTGATCTGTTTTGCTCTAACCAAAGAGATACTCTTTGCTCTAACATACATTGTACATGTATTTGCAGTTCACATGCTTTTTCATGGTACTGATAGGGGCAATTAATACTGGTTGTTGAAATACAGGTACACCTACACATTGTAAATATAAATGCATACAAACCTAAGATTTGCTTCCTAATACAAATTGGTGATCATATTCATGTTGCTGCAGGCTTGCAGCCTCATAAATGTAATACATTCAAAAGAACTTGAGAGTTTACGTTTCACTTTCTTTAGCGGACTCATTTTCAAGTCGAGGTGCACACAGAAAAGACACAATGTTCTGTCAAGATATTTCCCACAGACTCATGTATTATAGGTCTATTATTATGAACATAATAATGTAACTTGTAAAGTAGGCATCACAAACAAACTGATCTGTTTTGCTCTAACATACATTGTACATTTATTTGCAGTTCACATGCTTTTTCATGGTACTGATAGGGCTAATACTGGTTGTTGACTCAGGACTATTAAGAACAGTTTAATCACTTAAGACAGTTTCAGACTATGTAATTACTGGACTTAACTTAAGGAACTGGTATGATTCTTAGATTATAAACAGCAGTTACCCATTGATAACAAAAGAACCCACTGCCATTAGCTACCAGTGGGACTATGATATCTTCCCCCAGACAAAAGAATTGATGAACAATGTACTCCTCATTTACTTAGGAATTTGTGGAGAATGGGCAGATTATAAAGCATTTGTTTAGTCTGAGTGGCATCATTTCTATGAACAAGGGCTCAATGTTGGATAAAATACACAACCTAATAAAAATTAAAACTCAGCAGCTCATGAACTCTTCAGGACTGCATTTCCACTAATGTGCACAAAACAGCACACCATTTTAGAACCAAACTCAATATTGATGATTTTGTACCTTTTAAAAGTTTTTACTTCCAAAAATTCTATGTTTAAATAATATTTTAACAGCTTAAACAATGTGTCATGTATGCATTTATTTCTGCCATAAGTGTCATATTTTAACAGGAAAATCAAGCTGATCTAGACTAGGTTTTACACCTAGCCTACCGGTATGTATTCTTTGTACCAAGACCTACTGTACGTGTAAGTCGTGTATAAGCTATAGGATAAAAATGTGGATTATCTGAAGGCCTAAATTTGTTGATCTTAATATTGGCAACAACCACATACTGTAAAATGGCATCAGGCCTATACACATTCAATGATTTTCATCTATAATCCTGATCTAAAACTCCTTGAATTCTAAAGCATCTAAATGAATAGGAACATTCCTAGAGGGTTTATAAAAGACCAATTTCCGCTGCAATGTTTTCTTAAATCAGTGGCTAAACACATTTTTTAATCCACCAAGAGGCAATACAGACCTTGATAAGAAAATGCTCTGGATTTATATTCAATTATACATTTTGTAGAGATGATAAGATGATTTAGTGCTGCATGGGTGGTGAAGGGATGGCCAAATAGGCAAGGGGAAAGGGTTTCAAACTTCTTAGGAAGAATATGAAGGCATTTGAAGAGCCACGCTTTTCAGGTAACATTTTTTCTTTGATTTTCTTCCACACTTGCATAATAGCAATGATTAACGCTCACAAATTATTCTTCACCTCTCCCCACAACTCAACCTTCTCTTTAAAAAGAAGGAGGTATACCTACCGTACAGTGACTGGTACCCTGTAATGTGTTAGCTGAACAACCAGAGTGGTTTATTAGGATTAGGATGAAGGGGGTGGGCAGAAATCGCTGGAAATGCACCAAAAAGGGCAAGTCATCTAGTCTATTTACAATGTCTAATGTACATTCCAAACTATACACCCTACAAATATATGTAATTCAAATATAACATTCAATTAATTCATTAATTACATATTGAAAAGAGAAGCTATAATTAAATAGTCCTTAAACAACTACTAATCTCACAAATTACATCTACGGTATATTCACTTGAGCATTGGTGAGAGACAAAGAAAGTACAAGGTGTAAGGGCTAATTTTGACAGCTGAGAAATGGGGCATGCACAATAATTGCCTCACTAATTGTATTCAATGACAGACGTCAATAACCTTCTCCTATTCTAAAATGAAACAATGGTCCTTGAAAAATCTAGTTTTACCAACAAAGAAGCATGCTGTGTTCATTTGAACTTTATAAAGATATTCTCCCATCCACTCAAGGATTTGTATACATCAGCTCATTCGCCTGAATGATGTCATTGACAATGTAAGTAAACAGTTAATAGACAAAAATCCTTCAAAAATGAATCAACTGTCAAATCTACCCCAAATCCATTTCCACAAAATCTAATCAGGAGCCAAGGATTCTCGTATACAAGATATCAGAATACTCTTTGTGAAAATTCATATTATATTTTATGATACAGATTACTGGGTAGGGCATCATTTGTCAATATGTTTTGTTCAAACACATTAGAAATATTACATTGGGAATAACGGTTGGAGAAATTATGCTAGAGGAGTGGTCGATGCATTGCAAACTGCTTCTAAAATATTGTTTTTTCTCACAATGCCCTAAAGTATTTTAGCCTTGGATTAACTCCTTTCCATTATAGGACCCATTCCTGAGAACAGAGTTGATTTAAAAAAAACTAAAACTGGCTGAAATAATATAAGGCCAGATCATGTCGGTCTTCAGAGTTGACACCCTTATGTCTCTCAGCACACAAAATCATATTGGACAGCAGTATTGAAATTATCTCACACTCAAATACAAATATGAAGAGTATCAGTGATACTATACAAACTGTATATATCATCACAATGAAGTTTCTCCCTTGTAATAACTCAAACAAAGCGCAGGGAACTATATATATTTTACAAAGTCAAGAACAAACTGTTCTACTTTCACGTTTGCTCGCCCGTCTGGTTTTAAACACACAACCTTTTCTAGATTTTCTCACAAATTCAAATATTAAAGAGTAAATAAATTATGATGACACCATAAATGCTGGACAGGGCATATGCACCATATAGTGAAGCAAAGACCATGAAACTGAACATGCACAGATTGCAACATGTAGGCCTACATGAAAAATCCATGTACATTGTTCTCTGGCATATTTACATAATTGTAATGCGCTTTTAAATGCAACTTACATTGTTCAAATCAGCCTTATCTTTAATGTATCTTTTTTTATGTTTGTGTCTATTTCAGATCAGATGTTTGGGAAGCAAATACACTGTCTATGCTCAAAGATAGGAAAGATATACATGTACATATATGTGCAAGTCATGCATGGTTCTGTTGAATGTGTTGGGTCACTTGGGTGTGTCTTTTTTTGCAATCTACTCAAAAACACATATATGTATCAATGTCATGTGAATGACATGTACACCCATGTACTTCTTACAGTAAATATCCACAATTTTATTTCAAATGATGAAAATACAGGCATAGTGAAGCTGATCATAATTTATATGGCTTACCTCTTGATCCCTAACTTCATCATAAAAGTCAGAATATCAAGGTCAATAAATATATTCATTGGAAGAACAAAAAATTGAAAATCATCCAGTGCTTATCATATTGAAATATGCTTACAAGTACATATTTGTTGACCACTTGACTATATGCATACTGTGTAAATATACCAGCATATATATTTATATATTAAGGTCAATAAAAATTATTTAGTCATTTTTAGCAGCTCTCCTTGTGGCTAAGGTATTTGATTTTTTGATCATCATAAATATTTTTGCAACAAAAGAGATTTTGGGACTGAATACAGCCATGCCCGAGGGCTATGGCGGATTCCACAATAGAAGGTTATCCGAAGCTGTCCAATTATTTTGTCCAGATCATGTGGCGCCTTTGCCGAGTTTTTAGTGCCTGGGTTGAATACAAAGGTTTACCAAAACAAATACTTGGTGATGTGAAAAGTAATGGAGATAATAGTAGAGTATGCTTAGATGAGCACACAAGCCTTTTCATATCAAAACAAATATGAAGCTGGCTCAACGGCAAGGTGATGGAAAAGGAGAGATTTTTTTTTTTTAAAGGAAAGAAAAAAACTGAAGGTGACGAGAAGGGCCTTGGCAAAGGAGTTTGCACTACAAGCTCAACCGAATAGACTTGAACAAATATCTAACTAAGCATGCCAATACTGTGGCAAACAGTCAGAAACATATACTTATTTATTTATTTTCTAGTGGATAAATAGCTAAAAGAAATTGAAAACTAAATACCGGTAGGTAAAATCTTGAAAACTTGACAGATGACAGGCCAATAAAATCATAAATATTTTCCAAATACACGTCAGCTACAAAAAGTCAAAATAATTATTTTTGGAAAGCTGCACTTTGCAAAACCTATAAATATTTCTTGACAATACAATTCATTTATAGAGAAAAACTATAAATGTCATATTTGGTATGAGGAAAATTATTAAATACTAATGATGAATGATTTTTCAAGAGGCTCAGCATTAAAAATTTACCCACCAACTTTACAAGCTGAATAAAATTTTAATCCATTTCAGGAAGAGCTACAAGAAGGTAATAAACATACTTTTTCCGGGTTGAACAAATACAGTGTCATTACATTGCAAACATTTATAATAAACGATGCTTTCGTTTCAAATAATTGTTCACATTGTGTCTTTATATTCAATTCAACTGATCTTATCTCAAAGTCACTAACCTAAAGATAGGTTTCTTCTCCCCCCCCCCCCCGATCCCCCCTTTGTTGTAATTTCCCCATATTTTCTTCCAAAATATGATAAAGGGATGTGCGTCAGCCCTAGCGGCTAGCTCACTCATCAACAGTTCTGAGTGTTATGCACAGTTACAAACTGCGGTATTTTGGTACCGTGTTTAATGGCCTATTTATTAGGTCATTAAACAATACTACCTGCTATCAAAGACAGAGGCAAGTAGCTGATAAATTCTTGCGTACTTGTCTCATGCAAGACAATGACATGAAACAATTTCTTGAAAGTGACCAATAAAAACATGGTGAATCACAGGGAAAGAATGTGTCTGTGTTGGTCAATCAGTGCAAGAGTTATAACGATTGAAGCTCTTAATTATTTTTCCCCTTTGAGTTTGAAATCATAAAGAAAAGCAAGTATTCTTGCAAGTGTAGATCAACAGACTAAACAATTGTAGACTGCAACTTTTTTCTCAAATACATGCACATAACCTAGGGCTCATTTGCTCTACTTACATGTAAACCTTAAAAGAAAAAAAAAAAATCATATTTTCAGAGGGTCAAAAATGGTTGAAAACTTATGTGCTTCAAGATGGCATGATTCGTGTTTGCATGTTATATTTAGTTCAATGAACTAAATGTATATTTAACCTGCAGAAGCTCAAACAAATGTAATTCTTCCATCAAAACATATAGCAAACGTAATTGCAATATGTATTGTTGAACTTCATGTACAATTAACCTTTGAAGTTTGACTACATATTAAGTGAACTTAAGAAGTAAATTGTGTCTGCATGTACCTGTACAGTGTAAAGTACACAGATCAACAGGTACAATGTTCAATGTGTGCACATACAGTGTATACATACTGGGGCGATGTTGATGTTTAATGTCTATAATAATGTAGCCATTGTCTGTTCAGTGACATTGCCCTCTGAAACCAGGAAGATTAATAATAATAGTACGAATAATAGATTTGTCCCTTCAGAGCGAGAAGGACATTAAATCTATTAGAGAATACCGATAGTTAACAACCCTCTGGCTCCAAACATATGATATGCTGTTCTTGTATAGTGCAAGATACGTGCTTCCAAAGGAATACAACAAGTAGTGATATTATATGTATACAAACTTCTACAAGTATCTGTCTGTACACACTGTACATGTAAGATGTAAAAATAAAGTAGACCTACAGGGTTGTATGTGAATACGAATTGAAAATCGTTTTCCCGATGGAATACATGTACTATATGATTATGTGGGATCATTCGGACTTCAATGATGTTTTAAGCTTTATATCTCACATTCTGAATAGAGATTACGTGCATGTACCCTCACACCGAGTATGTGGGCACATGAGGGAATTCTTCTTTTAAAAATCTATTATGGTTCCAAAAACCAAACTCCATTGTCTGTCTCCCTAGCTTTTCATGAACACAACTCTGCCCCGAGCTGTTTTTCCGCTGTCTGCTTACTTCTTTCCATGCCGCATTCATGCGTTGCTGCGTCAAAGTGAAGAGACAAAAGTAAACCACCCAGTCAAAAAGGGGTTAAAAATTTGTGAAAAGCATGAATTACATATATGAGATGGGACCACAGTGACAAGCAACATGGAGCCTGCGAAGTCACACTCTGTTTCAGAATTTGAAGTACAAAACTATGCAAGTAGAAGTTGAATCGATAATATTCCTATGGTCCATGGTATGGGCATTTAAAAATTGTATCCCCTGGTTGTGGGAAAACGGTTCAACTGGTTAGCTTTTGAATGAGGGCAACAGATATCCCTTTTCTTTATAGAATAGGCTTAGAAATGTAACTGTTGTGCATGGCAACATTTGAAAAAAGGGCAGAATTTGTGAGAAAATTGTTGTCAAGTTTTTCTGTGCTTATTGTTTAATAAGCTCTGCTGCAGCCAGCCTTGGTTGGCTTGTAAATAATAATGCTTATTGATTTTTATTGAGCACAATCTTAGGAAAAGATTTCACGAACTATAGTCACTAAAATCATGTTTATGGACATATTTGATAAAATATGAGCCGCAGGTTGAATCAAATTGCTCTAGATTTAGATATATGGCACTTTATTATGTTTGGTACCAGTACAATATATAGGCCTATACGTACAATGGACACTTTGGGATTTCAGAAAAAGAAAGACCTGGAGGGGGCAAAAGACACACTGTAAATATGCTATTTAGGCTATGTACATGTAAGTATACATGTAGGTTTGAAAACTCAAGTGGGGACAAAAATCAAGCGAACGGCCTGAAAGAAAGGAAAAAAAGAGGACAAGTTCTGCAACAGAAATAGCACTTGTAAGAACAACTAGATTTCAGACTTCTCTTGCTCGCCTTGCCACAAAACAAACAGCCAAACCAAACAAACTTTCTACAGGTCCTTCTTCAACTTGTGTCCCATCCATCAAAGACTATACATAGGGACGTCGTCGAAAAGAGAGAGAGAGCCATTCCTCTCATGACATTTGCTTGCTTTCTCTCTTCTATTTCTTTTTCTTCACCCTTTTCCACATGAAGTTCCAAAAATAACAGACCGGCAAATGGACAATAGAATCAATGCAGCAGACAATATCTCCTTTTATTTGAAAAATTTATTTATAAGAAAAAAGGTTGGGTCAGTGGAAGGTGGTGTTGAAACTTCTTCTGCTACATTCGGTTTGAATAGCACTTGTATCCTTGTCAAGGTAATGGCAAAAAACGGTCGAGTGACTCTGAATAGATTTTATTTGTGCTCCTGTATTGTCTTTCATCTATGCTGCATTATCATCTACATGCAGAAATAACTTGGGCTTTCAAAATGCTGGCATCTCACATCGCGTATTCCTTTAATTAATACAATCTGTTATTACTTATTAGTAATGAAATCAGTATTGTGAAATCATTTTCATTAGAAACATGTGGATGAACCTGACTCGTCCCAAACAATTTTCCTTTACATTTAAAAAAAAGAGCATTTATCATATGGGCCTAAATTATGTGTTTTATATGTACATCTAGAAAGGGGGAGAGGGGTATGGGAATGCAATAATCAAAATGAATTACCATGTACACGTACTGTACTATAATGTCAATAGAACCACAAAGACAGCTCTGTGACTGTAACACAAGGCCTCCTGAAAACCCCACCAATATTTTACACCTGTGGTGGGCACATTCACACCTACAAAAGTTCACCTTTGGAGAAAAAATTACAGCAGCTCTGTTTTTCATATATTGGAATAAATATGAAATTGGAAGTGATGAATATTGATCATAACAAACAGATGTTGCCAAGCAAATTTAGAACTCAACACATCTATTGTTAAACGAGTGGTCTGTACTTGAGGATCCCAAATTGTCGCTGGGTTGAATAGAAACATGAAAGCAATTAATGTCAACAAACACACATGAAAGTAAATTTGTAACTACGTGCATAACAATTTTAAGTATTGGCTTTCAAAAGCGAAGAAAATTTATTACAGAAAACTTTATTGAGCCTAAGTTGTTGACATTCTATAAGTATATGGCACGGATCCTCTTTGCCTAGTTCTCTCCGCACTCAAGTATACTGGGCCAAGCTCTAAACCATTGTTCGGTCACAATTTTTTTGACAGCCTTTCTTTCAGAACCCTTGGGAGATACACTACTTCATATATCCTACGTGGGTTTAGGGTCGGCTAGGCAAGTAAATATTATGCTAGCCGTTACATGGACGTGTGCGAGCCACATATGAATTGTGAGCCAAAATTAGAAAACTGAATAAAAGAAAAATATCAGCCCTGCATTGTATGCACTTATTCCCCCTAGGATTCTGTTAAATTAGCAACCAAAAGCAAATTATACAGATAACAACTAAATTATTCATACCCCTTGTAATTTTGATGTGTTTTTTTTTCTTTCTTCATTACCCAAGAATGAAAGGTTGACTGGTTGAATTAGGCCTTTGTTGAATACTTAAAAGGAAATAAATGTTACTCAATGTATGTGTATAGAGAAATAAATGTTATGATATTTTTTATCTATTTGATGAGCAGCTTAAATGTTAAATAAAAAGTTCAAAATAAATTTACTTTTGATTTATCTTTTCAAGTAGGTAAGGAAAAAAAAGGGCCATGTTTTCAACACTTTGTCATATTGTTTCTTTCTCAGTCCTAGAATTTCCCACAAAAAGTACAAGAGGGTCATAACAAGCGTTTTGGGTAACAAAAAGAAACAAAGTAAAAGATCCATTCAAATGAAATATTTTGACTCGTCAAACCTCAAGGACATTGCTTGTCACAATTTTGAAGAATTTCCCATTTTTCTCATTCAGCGATTTCCATTTTTTTTCCCCAAAATGCAAATTTTTTTAGGCTTAAGTTGGATTTTTGTATTTGCATCGATCCTAAAGTTACAGCCTAAATAGCATGTCAGCGATACATTCTTTTGTTTTAAATGCTAGGCTTCCTGGGAAAAGTTTAATTGTTATAAAGACATTTTTGGCTCGCACCCATTTTGTTTTGTTTTTACTAGAGGTCTTCGAGAGATTACTAGAGCTATTTTAGAGGATTCCAGAAAAAAATCACTCACTGCTCTGAAGTATTCCTTTTCTGTGTTCT
The DNA here is from genome assembly GCF_000002235.5 of Strongylocentrotus purpuratus. NCBI lineage: Eukaryota > Metazoa > Echinodermata > Echinoidea > Camarodonta > Strongylocentrotidae > Strongylocentrotus > Strongylocentrotus purpuratus. The sequence continues at coordinate 13,086,978 of NW_022145596.1, forward strand.
CTGAATTTATAACTTTGAGAAGGGAATACTTCCATTTCTACCATTTCTGTCACTAGCTGCCAATCACGTGAACTCACAGCCACACACCTGGGGTTGTAACCAAATAACCCCAGCTTTGGTCCTTATGAACACACGCCATCGCACCTTATCCTCCCCAGAGGTAGACGACAGTCTTCTACCTTGCTGAATTCCGTGAAGAACGCTCAGCTATTCCTTAAATCGGTCTGCCCTACAATTTCATGCGAGAGTTACAAGTAGTTGGCAGATGGATTTGGAAAATGAATTCTCTTCAAAGATTTTGGCTACATGTACATCCATATGTTTTATTGTGATTCTACACAAGTCTCAAACGATGTCAAGGTAAAAATATATACATGAAATATGATGTACATGTATGTACTATGTAATTAATTACAATGCTTCACAAATTTCATCAACAAATCCTCAAACTTGCACAATAATGTGCACATGTCAACATGAAATATACAGGGTATATACATGTAGGTCTACACTACATAATTTATCTATAATGTAAACATTTGTAAACTAAAAATAAAAGAGGAAAATTGACAAACTTATGAAGCCAAAATTGTATATTGGTACCTGGACCCCTACAGTGTACCTTAGCATAGATCTGATGAAATATCAAGGATAATTTTACATCATTATTCATCTACACATGTAGTGTACGTGTGTACACTTCCAACAAGTCATTCATATATATATTTTTTTCCAATAACAGCTAACACGTCTCACTGTACATGTCATAATGCAGTCCTAATCGAAAAAAGATGAGAAGGCCCGTACACCCAAGCACCAATATGAAAAATATTAATGGCATTGGTGTTGGATAGCATCAAAAAATCGGAGTAAACATGAGAACATGGTTAGGGAACATAATGCTGGCCGACATCTCAAGGTTAAGGGTATATCCCAGGAGAAGGTTTGAAAACAAAATGCTATGGTTTGAACCTTGTCAGGGAGGGTCTAGGGCAGATCGAGCCTGAGAAGATTGAGCCAAATTTTCGGTACCAATTTCTTTCTTTTTTTTCTTTTTTTGTGGGGGGGGGGGGGGGTCAGTTTGAGGGATAAACAAGAATGCGAGATTGATTTTAGAGCAAACACACTGTATGATATCATAAATCCGCTAGTATTCTATTGCACAGACCATTTTACATAATTCTTAGTTTCATCAACATTGAAATGTATTTTTTTTTTTGTAAACACTTGTAAAAGATTTTTGAGAAATCAACTGAAAGTCAATGTATGATTTACATACTCCAAATGTAAATTGTGTCATGTTCAAACATTTCAATAGGTGAAGTACAGGACTTTGCAACTATGTTCATGACACCTCCCCATATATATTGACTTTGAAATGAACATGAACAGTCGTTCATAATTTTTAAACATGCTTCCAGTTTCTTTGAAGCATTAGCAATATATTCAACTAATCTACAGAACATTTCTTTTTGCATATAAGTTCTATATCTCTGTGAATATACACTGTATAGTAATTTGTCTGCATCACACAAGGTCATTTAAAAATATCAACTAAAACCTTTTCCATTATTTGGTTTTTCATTGATTCTACCCCTAACACAGCGGAATTACAGACTGTGTACAGTGCAATGATATGGATCACATAATGCAGAATGAAATATTATTTTAGCGGCTTTCTTTTTGAAAGAGAAAGGCTCAATACCCTTTCAGCGGTTTTTAGAAGTTAAGAGCTGTTCAGCGGCAGGTCAAATCTTGATGGGGTTTCTGCATTGTCCCCTGCATATCATTGGTTTTGCCCTTTGTGTTCTAATCAGACTGGATTCTCACTTCAACAATTTACCAACAAACTTACAAAAATTGCCTATTTTTGAACACGATGCCATGTTCCTTTGCACCAGGAAGGTATATATTTGTATAGATTGAATCTAACTGGTTTTTCCCTTTGTGTTCAAAGCAGGGTGAATTCTCACGTTAAAAATTCAACAATTTATCAACAAACTTCAAGATTGCTTTTTTTTAAAACATGGTACCCTGTCCTTAAGTACACTGTACTAGCAAAGCAGTTGTATCATGTGTAATAAAAAAAAAACAATCGTTGCTTTTTCACTGCCATTTAACTATTGAAACTTAAGACTATTGTTGTTTTGCCTTATTCATTTTAATTACCACAATCATGACAATGTTGGACAACATGTACGCATACCTGAAACATATATCTATCTTTTTTTTCCTTTTTTCTTTAAATTCAGTACAGCGATGTTGGGAGGCTTCTATTCCTAAATTCAGTGTTCAAAGTTGAGCAGATATAAGAACCTAGCAAAGGAATAACCAGTGTATTGAATCAAGACTAAGCCCAAACAAATTATGTATTCCATGGCACATTCCTGAGTGTGAATTGCACGAATGTTCAAATTACACTTCGTGCCTAAATAGCGTTCCTTCCATGCCCCACATGTACCTCACACAGCGACCAGAACTTCCAATTTGTCTCATTTTCTTCCATCGTTTTCAGCATGAAATCTCACAGATATCGGATGAACACATTGCAAATGTTGTGCATTCCATTGATTTGAAGTACATGAACATGTAGTCTGTACTGACAGACATAAAGTTAAATTGATTTAAGCCTTTAATTAACAAAGTGATAGCATTTGCCTTTGTCAAGAAAATAAAACCATCATTCTATCACCAATATACTTATAGCCTACATTGTATAATGATACATGTACATACATGTCCATAGAGGTCTTCATATGCAGACATACTGTACATGTACATGTAAGAAAATGTGAGCTAAATTGATGTACCAAAAAAGACGCTGAAATGCATTTCTAATCTTCGTGCATATTCACAAAGAGGGTATATTCAAAGCAGACTCAGGCTAAACTCATAGCTCGAAATTACCAGTTGCCTAAATGCCATTGGCCACCTAAAATCTCAACTTTGAAGTCTTGCTTCCATTGCCTGGGTGGCAAATGAAAAAATTCCTCAAAATTATTTTTTGTTTCTCATGTGAATTTTAAGCAGTTTTCTGTAAAGACCACCAAATTGAAAGTAACAGACAACATAAACAATTGTCTTGGTTGTCAATCTATATGAAAAGTTAAGCAAGAGCCCTGATATTTACTGTATTTTCCATTTATAATTGAGTGGTCCAGTGCTCAGTAAATTTACATGTCAATTATTTCACGAATTTCAAATTGATTCACTCTGGCATTACAACGGAGTATAAGCTACCAATTCACTAAACTCTGCAATAAGTGACTGATGGGTTTCCCATTTTCACGTCAAAGCAGTAATTGGTTTCATTTGCTTTGACAAGTGATGAATGATTTAATTTTCTAACAATGCCATCAAACCTGTAATGAAAAAGCTCTATGTTGCCCTTTCATTTGACTTTCCTTTCAAATATGATAAGTCATGTGGTCAATTGTGAGCCTGCAAAAATTTACTACTACTTTGAATGCATGTAAATTATAATGAAATAATAGCAGTTAATCAGACTTAATCTATATACATGTGTCTATTTATAAAACTATCTCAATTTTAGTCCAGCAATTATTATGATTTTTTTTTTTAAAGAATGAAATGCTACATATTGCTTTCACAAAGAAAGTGTGCACAATTTGACATACTACAGACTACAACAAAATTAAAGATCATTAAAGTCGCAGGAAAAATTGACAATTTCAAACTTTAAAAATGATTTACTGAGAAAATCTCATTTCCATCCATCGAAAAAAACAATAACAGCTGAAACTGTATCAACACTTCATCACACGCAAGTAGCTTGATAAAACGTGTGAACAAAAAAACCTGGCTACTTCTCCAATTTAGGATCTTTTATGAAAGTGTAATAGGGCATCGAGAAAGTAGCACCTTACATAAAAAGGAGATTTTTATCAATTCGATGTCAAAAGAGGAGTTCTTGATTTTTAAAGTACTGCAGTGCTGTGTTGTGGTTTGCAAATGTATTCACACTGCCAGCCAGCTGCATGTTGATGTAGACTGCATATATGCCTGTACAACTGTGTCGGTGGAGAGCCAGAGTGCCGTTGAGCACTGGCTAAAAAAGCTTGTTACAATGGTTCCTTCTTTTTTTTAAGTGGCTAAAAACTATATTGAGAGTTTTTGTATCACAGCTCTGTGATCGTCATTGCAGATAATGCACATTTATCAAAACAAAATCATTGATTCTTGTCATCATAATCATGTAATTATAAAGAAGTTTTGATAAACTTCTAGAACATTTATCTCCCAGAAATTGTTCCCATTATCTTCTTTGTCCGAGTCCAATAAAAATTGAGGTTTGGTCTCTCAGTGGGGGTCTTGTCATAGGAAATTGACTCGACAGGGGTCTATGGTATATGGCCAGACTAAGGGCTTTTTTTTACAAAGAAATGGGGAAAAAGTCTACAAATTGAGCAATGACAACAGATATAATTCATAGAAAGCTACTTGAGAACTACAAAACATACAGTTCACTCGTGATTTTTTTAATGGTCCCATTATAACTATTTCTTGAGGCAACTTTCAATGTTTTTATTAGTTTTGTTACCTTGTATTGCAGTCCCTACTACAGTTTGTAACTTTGTATACACAATGTAACAATAAATCAATAAATGATCATTAAATGTTAATTCATTTGATTCAATTGCTTCCCACTTAAACCCTTCTAGCCAAATTAGATTTTTTTTTCTTTTCCCTTTCTTTTTTTGGGGCCACAGGAAATGCAACTTGCAATTCAGGACTATTTAAATCACATTTCATCTACATGTATATCAAAATGTTATAGGAAAAGGGTCACTGACTGTACAATGCATGTATAGATGTGCACATTCACCTGTATATTCTAGGACATGTTATCTATATAAAGAATAAAGTGTGTTTAATCTTCGCTTTTAACTCTATATAACGCTCTGATGGATTTTTTAATCAGGAATGAGTTGATCTGACAAATGTTTTGTTTCAATTCAACCCCAGCTGGATATTTGTGTTGATAAGGGGATTGTGTCACTGTATACATGGATTGAGATAAAAGCCATGGATACTCAACACTTCCAAGCTCATTAAGATCAAAATCACTACAGGCTACTGACATCAGAGGTCATTGACTTGCAACCTATACAGACTGGTGTGATAACATTTCTCTGTGTTCTAGAAGTGGGCATGTGCATTTTATAATGTGCCTTATTGAACTGGACATTGGAAAATGGAAACCAGTCTGCTTTCTTTACAAATTGCCACAAGATACAATTAGGACTGTGAGGAGAACCTTCATAATTAGTTTTCTTGAAAATGAATGAGTAAAATAATATGTACACCCCCCCCCCCCCCCCCACAAAAAAAGCTTAAATTGATTAATTTGTATTGTAACACATATTTCTAGAGCAATTTTGAGTAAAAAGAAAAAGGTATGATTTAATGAACACATGTACATGTACATGTAGGTCTATTAGTTGGATGTTCCAAAAACATGTGAACTACATTGTAACTCTCACCCTTCCTCAAAACAATCTATAAGCAAGAGTATATTAATTAGTATGAATTATTGAAATATGTGAGTGCTTGTACAAAGGGGTTTGAAAAAATGCACAGCACATAGTTTTTGAGGGATCACAATCTTGTAAAAGTTGATGATAAATTCAATATGCCAGTGTTAATATGTAAATTATTGCTAAAGAAGAGAAAACATTCATATAATTATAATACAATTAAATATAATTTTGAATAATATTTCCCTCACAACCTAGCCTTGATAGCTGTAAATGCAGTTATAAATAACAAGTGTACAGGATTTTAATCTCATCACCACACACCAAGTCAGACAGACCGAGAGTCAATAAATACAGGTGTGATAAACATACATTTGCGATGGAAGTTCATAAGTTTGGTCATGACTTAGGAATGTCCACCCACTTAAATGCATGTACAATACAACTTACATATCACTCTACAATGGTATATTATTACCACTGATTCTTTACATTACTGCAAAAGTTGTAACAATTCAATTTGTGGTTTATGTGGCTCAGTGTATGTGCATATACATGAATAGTTGTAAAGAATTTGATTATTTTGTTCAATCTACACAAAGTAATTTCTTTCTTTCAAAAGTTAGTTTATAAAGAAGTCTCCAAAGTTATGTCTCATTCTTTTTCCTCATTGATACATCTATCAATTTATCCTGTGAATAATTTATACTACCGGTACACTATAGTTAGTTTTTATGTGGTTTATTTGGTATTGTGACATCTCTGAAAAGGGGGGTATATTTTCAATGAATCTGTCTTCAGCTTCTCAACAGCTCTGTCCACAGTTTCTTTTTGTCACACATTCAACTATTCAGAAAAATACATTAAAAAAAAATGCAATGCATTAAGTGCAATGTAGGAAATAAATTCTGATTTGTTTGTAATATACTGGGTAATTTCATAGAATGTTAAGGGGAATATAAGGACTTTTTAGGCCACATTGTTTATGATACAGCAAGCCAAGGTCCTGTACTGCCTATATGAAAGTTAGAGCAAACTTTAAATGCAAATTTCCATGAGGGGATTACGACACCTCTGCACACAGAAAGTAACACTTTTCAAGACACATCCTCATTCCAGTTTTCCACGTTTCAAATAAAGCCTAAATGCAAACCCAAACTGTAAAAGAGGATGGTCACTATTCAAATACTGGCCGGCATACTCGGACAATTCCAGCCGCTTCCTAACACCAGCATGCAATTTTCACTGCATCTCTGCTGGAATCTACAAGGGGAGAAAGTCGCTACAACTTGTAACAAAGGGGTGAAATTTCGACACCAAACATTGAATCTTTCCTTGCATTCAAACTTAACCCAATTTGCAAGGGGAAGGGATGAGTAAAGTCTGTTATTGTCTTGGGAGTTGGGAGGACGATGAGGGGTAGAACAGTTGGGCGAATCCTTGGTTGTTTTCTTCTTCGGGTGGCATCGGATCTATGATTCAACCACACTGAAGACTCACACACAAGAGAAAAATGTTACACCGTCACCACAATCAACAACCGTGTCCTATTCATATGGTAATGAGCCCCCAGCCTATACCCCTTTGCATTGCGTGCCTTTGCTGCGAACAGCGCCTAGGCTGTTACAGTGTGGAGCTGGAGCAGAGGATCGAGGCAGAGAGAAGAGAATGAATAGATTGTGGTAGGTGTTCTGTGAAAAGAGAAAGCTGTTCAGTGTTAGGCCCAGCACACTAAATTGAAAGACTAATCAATACTTGGGCTTAAAGAGTAGTTTTCTTCCATTGTCAGAAGATGGCTTGCCAGTATTAAAAGGCCCCCAAAATAGGGGTATTAACTTGAACACTATCTGTGTGCCATGTATTAGAGATCCAACCATCCACTTTGACCAACTGTAGTAAACATATATGGCGATTCTACTGTGGCGACTGTGTGTTAATCTGTGTGAAAATTATAATTACAAATGAAGCATTATGTTGATCGAATCATTACTTTTAAGTTAGAAAATTTAATATCACAACAAAAAGTTCATTTCGAATCAAGAAAAAGCCCAAAAGATTTTAAATGCCAAAAATCTATGAATTGCAAGTACTTATGAACATGTACATGTATCGGTATGCCCAAAATACATAACATTTAATGTGCCACACATGCTCAAATTCCTTTTATCATATTTAAAGGTGAACTGCGATTTTATACTAATGTGATCATCACTTCTCTTCTTTCTTTTCTGTTTTTACATTGAATAGATTTAAATTCAGATAGAAGAAAAAAGTTTAGAGAAACATTTTCTTTTTCTCTTTCTCTCATCACTCTGTTCTTGAAGTTTCTATCCTAAATAAGCGTAGGCAGATAATACTTGCATTTAAACCTTAGAAATCATGTCTAAAATGTCAATTACTGACAGATTAATGGGCCTCTGAGACACTTTAAAATGTTACCAATGGATAATTCATCATTTGCTACATGTTTACGACTTTACGGTAGCTTATTAAATAAGTGATTTTAGTGTCCAAAATGGATCTGGTATAGGTGTTCAAAACTATAAACCAATAAAACAAGTCAATCTGGTAAAACTCTCAAATGCGTGACTTTTATTGGATGGGTGGGCAGGTTCTGTGCTCAATACAAGGATTTAAATTGTCAATAAAAGTGTCTAAAGTGAAGAGCATCTTTCAACACATGGCCTTGACTGTTAACATCTTGTAAGCACATCCATTTGTGATATGTTCCAGGCATCATGGTTATCTAGTTTCAATTCAAATCTTTATTCAAGTTGTCCTGCTTAACAGCTTAGTTCAAAATCTGTTTATATCATTTGGTCACAGACCCCGACTTTGGCAGACAATTGTACTACCACTGGTGTAGGCATTATGTCTTCTGTATTATTTTATTTTACAAACAAGTTTATGGTTACAAATCAAGATGATGGCATGTCTTCTTCCGTTGAGAGCCAGAAGGGCATTAACACATAGGGTCATGTAACAGTGACTTTACCGTTCTTCCTGCTATCATGCAGCTGATGAAACTGTAGAGCTTATGGCACTGGTTTTTTTAACATATACCAAATGTGTCCACAATGGGGTCTGAAATGAAATCATGTTTACTCACTTCAAACATGTATTTTTAGGATCAGGACTATTCATATTTTTGAGAAATGCAAATTTTGGACCTTAATCTATCTTCTTATTTATTCACCAGATATGAATACTTTGAGTTTTTACAATTTTATTGTGAACTATAGCATATCTAATAACTGTGATATAAAACTCATTTGCTATTAACTTCACCAACAAATATGTTGGTCTTTAAGAATATGTTTCAGAGATTATTCATGCAAATTTTTGAGTTTCTATCTTGAAAAATACAGATTTTGTGTCCCTTGAAAGTGAAAAATAGCTCCAAATTAGGGTTTTGACAATAACAAGTTTTTATTTCAATAGGTAAAATGCTTTTTTCTTAGGTCAAACTTATTTTATTATAACAACTGATGATAAAAGTTAAATACATCCCAAAAAATTGGGGAACCAGTGCATTGCCTAATAATTTTCATATGTCACACCACTGGTGTTTCGGACGTTACACACTGTTAACATCATAACTTTATTCAAGTTAATTGCTTTTCTTTAGGTATTATTGACCTAAGTTACATTAATTGTTTGCAGAAAAATATTTTTTTAACATTTATTGAAAAACTTGTGTAGTTTTAATTAGTTTTGCACATATACCTAGTTTGTCTTCATCGACTACTCAATTTATGTAAGGTATACTGTTCGTTTCAGGAACGTGTAGTTAAAAATGCTTATGTGATCTAACAAAGTGAAATATGGAGCTAATAGCAATTGTAGTCATCACAACTCCTAGAAATTTCACTTTATACAAACATACTCTCTTTTGCAGGTTATGAACAACAGTGTACAATATATGCTATAGTTTGTTTCGGATGTTACAAGATGTGAACATTTCAATCAGATCATCAATTTCTTCAAACTTTACAACATAGATGTTTAATCTGCTTGCTTTGTACTTTGCCTTAAACTAGATTCATGTAGTGTGTCATTCAATAATATCACTATCACATACATGTACAGTATGTACAGTGTAAGCAAAACATTACAAAAATACTTTTAACAAATAAAAGAATACAAAAGTATCCCCAGCCATTTAAGTAATAAGAAATATGGGAATCCTAATTCATTGTACATCCCGATATTTTTGCATAAATTTGAGGAAGTTACTATATCTTTAGGATCATGAAATGATCATTAACATGTACATTTTGTTATGAGGGTCAAGCATTTGAAAAGTATTTGTACATAAGGCTAGTACATTTGAGGGTAATTCATCCAATGAAAGGAAAAAATTATGAATTAATTAATTTTGAAGAGGCTACACCTTATTTTCATGTTCATGCTTTAATTACCCCCACAAATTGGTAATCCATTTTCTTGTCATTTGGAAATTTGGCAGATCTACATCTATGTCAACATTATGTTGTACAAGTTTCTATAATAGGTATTGGATACTGATTACTGATTATTGTTTTATAATGGAAGCCTTTGTGCTCATCAATTGTACATGTATGCAACCAATGAGTGTGTCATGTAGTGTGCAAGCCAATTTCATAAATCTGCTTGATAAATTGTTATCATTATTAAGCGTAAATGCCAATTCCAGTTTTGGATAATGGCAGTAGCAATTCTTTCTACATAGATTAGTTACATGTACTGATCCCTTTTAAAAAGGTATTTTCAGATGAAAATACATATTTCTCATAAATTTTTAGAAAAACATTTTAATTTGCTTGATTTTATCAACTTCATATACCTGTATCATATCCATGTCATGACCATGCACACTGGGTATTGCTTAAGTGGGTGATTTTGATTTTTGTAACCTACCAGATAGTGTAAATTGACCATACAATCTTTGGTTATATGACATCATTTTGAACAACCTCTATAAAAATGAAAACCTCATGATTTGCAAACACACACCAATGTAAATAGCAAAAGGAGAGGTTGAACAAATGAAATTTGCTATTCTCACATCTATCATTGCCCCTCATTTGAACTAGTTAAAGTATGAAAATGTCTGTTAACAGTTTAATGTAACGTCCGAAACGTGCTAACAGCATACCAGAAAGTGCTGTTAAAGTGGCTGAATATTTGTTATGAGTCACTTTTGTTGAGATTTTTTCTGATAAATTACAATTAAGGATATACTGAAGCAGCCAACCATGCCTTGCATCACAAAGTGTGGCTTCAATATTTTATGTTTTATAAGTCAATTTTGCAGAAAATTTAGATATTTTACGGATTATTTGATTTTTGGCATCATATTTCTACACATTTTTATATTTAAATCTGAATAAAATCATCAAAATAGTGTTTTTAACAGGAGTGTCCATTGTGAAATGGTAACTTACAGATATGATCGAAAATTAGGTGAAATTTGTCGACTTTGTGTTAACAATATAATTGTGTAATGTCCGAAACACCATTCTTGTGAATACAACAAATTAATGGATTTGAAAGACCTGATTTGTGTTTTGACTTGTGTTAAGACTTATAATAACTTATTTCATAATGATTTATTCACTCTAGATACCTTAAAATATGGATTATTATCATTTTATTGGTATTTTTTGTTTCGGACGTTACATTTGTTTCGGACGTTACAACTGTTAACGGAAAATTGGTTTTAACTATAAAATAGTATTGTAGTAATGTATTGCAAATTTCTTTGTTTTGGTGGGTAGCTATCATGAGATGTTAACAAAATGTAATGATAGATATATCCTGCTGTTCATATATTTTCTGCTACTTCAACTTAAAAATTGTTTCGGACGTTACAAAACTGTTTACGGAAAATGAGACAACTTTTTCAAACTTTGAGTATATTTCTAATATAAGCGCTACTATAATTAAATTACATTTTCTTTTAATATAATCACTTGGAGCAACTAATAAACTCACTCAAACCATATACAATCTCATTAATTTGTTGTTCTAGTGGGTTAAATGAGGGTCTACATTGTTTACGGACAATGTAACGTCCGAAACGCCATTTTCAATTGCACTTTTCCATTAAAATAGGGGAGTTGATTCAGATTACTGTTAAGTTTCTTTAAGATCCACTCATGCTCATTAATCATCAATAGAAAAAAAACATATTGTTTGTGGCTATAAATTTTTTTCAGCTCCGACCAAAGTGGCATGTCAATTTTGTTACAAAATTCCGTAAACAATTTGCTGTTCAGGGATATCTCATGCGCATAAAGCAACGATGAAAATTTTTCGTTAAGCTATGGGAGGTTAACCTAGGTCCATGCTACAAGAAAAAGTTGTTACTGATTTCTAATTCTTTATCTTTGGAAAGTTTCAGGCTCTCAAAGGGCCATTTAGGTATTTGGTCATAGTTAAAAAAACCAGTGCCTTATCTTTAAAGTAATATAAAGTGAGTCAGGTTTAAAATCTTTTTTCTTCTTTTGGGGATTTGGTTTAAACATGCTTGATTTTTATTTACATACATGTGTTTTCTTTTTCATAATCAAGATTTTAAGCTTGATTTTCAACTCCCATCTATTTTTATTTGAATTCAAAATTTTGTGAGAACTGGAGAATGTCCATGTAGTTCATCATCAACTGAGTTCTCAAAAATGAAGTTTGAACCAATTTATGATATCAACATTGGAGTGATCAAAAATCACAGTCCTTTGTTATATCATTAAAATGTGGGTTAACTACTGTATGTCACTGATATATTTGCATTGGCAGTTCACTTCAAAGTTCAAGACATTATCTCAAATGACTTGGTCAAAGTCAAATAGCCCTATGATTGACATTAGGAAAGAATTCAAGTTAAATCTATAGGGTATAGTAGATAAACTAACACTGCACGTGGTCCAGCAACATAGAATGGTGCTCATTACCACCTAAACAACATGATGTTAATCCCTTTGTTGCTTTAATCTGGATTAAATCCTTTATCCTGGTCATTCATGGTCCTTCACAAAGGGTTTATAATTGCTCTTTAAAACTAATGCCTTAATCCACACTCATTTTATTTACACCAATTCTAATGGTAGTAAGTGTATCATAATCCCCTGAAAACAGACAAAAATTGCAACAAGGATATTCAGCCCTGAGTAGATTCACGTACATGTACATGTACATGTAGGCCTACAGTGTACATGTTGCTTTGTAGTGCTACATCGTATATAAATCCATGCAGTTACTAAATGCATATAAATGAACCATAGCAGTACATTTAAATAGTCAACTAATTGTTTGCTTGTTTTTAATTAAGCCACCATATAAAGAAGGAATGAATAAGGCCAAAAATATACAATATACATGTATAAATAAGTTTGAGAATGTTGGATACTTTCTTGGAAAAGGAATACTATATATCCATTCTTTAGGAAGTCTTCTTCTGTAAGAGTGTGGTAATGATTAATTTAATGACAAATGCCACTTTGCTTTCTTTTTGCACCCAGTATATTTAAGAAGAAAACATGTTTTTTTTTAAAGTTCTAATGTAACGTAAATAGATGTTGGTAACCTCTTTAAATGACATCATCTGCCCATATTCTAAATGCATCTGTAAATTTAGACGAAGGCCAGCATGTACTTATGATTCAATTTCTAGGCCCCATTGCCATCATAACAAATGTAACTATCAATCGAATTACAGAACCTACATCTACATGTACATGTACAGTACATGCTTTGAAAAAAAATACTATGCTTCTGTGTGGCTTTCATCCCAAACGCTGCTTTCTAGACCAGTACATTTCTGACACACCGGGATTTAATCAATATGCTCATCACATAAACACTTTCAAAAGGGGGCAGGATTTGGATAAGAACTCTCAAAAGGGGGCACTCTGAGCAGGCTAAATTACAGAATTAAAATGCATGGAAAGCTCTTATAAGCAGGGGTGGTGAATAGGTCCAGCTGTCTGCTACCAGAAAATTTCCCTCCATTAAAGCTCCCATAGAAGTCCATCCATACCACACACAGCCCAGACAGCAATAATCCCTTTCTGTCACTTGCACAAAGTCCCAAAGGGATTTTTTTTGTTAAATAGAGCTTAATCTTTTACAAAAAATGTCCAGTGAGAATAATTTTAGGATTTGTAACAATAATTCAAAATCACTGCATCTCTCTTGGAAGCTGCAATGATGTCCAACACTGATATTCTTCACCTATAAGTAGGCAACCTCTCAAGAGATTGTGAAATATTATAATCCAATTCTGCAACGAATTAGTAGCATTCTTCAGTACTGAAAGAGAGATGTTAACGTATGCAATATTCATATACAGTCATGTAGACCATTTGATTCCTAAATACCATTGTACAGTATACATGAACTGTACATGTTCAGTATGTACACGTAGGAGGCATACAATATAAGCATGTTTTCAAATTACCGTTGCCCTAGATTTAATGAAAAGAATTGTCCTCTTTTCTTTTTGAACATGCAAACAATATGAATAAATAATAGGAATATCTGTAGCTCTGAAGTGACCAAAAAATTGATATTTGCTCCTACTGTATTCAAACCATAGCCCTGTTTCCTAAAACTTAATATCAATAACAAGATAGGCTAATTTTTATAAGCTACTGAAATCATGGCATTTGATAGAATTTCAGCATTTGTTATTGATAAGAAGCTTCAAATGAAACAGGCCCAGACAGGTGACAAACTATTAGCTCGCACGCAATCTGCAAGAAAGCAGTGGGGCAGAGCTTTCTGTATGAGTTCACAGAGAATATATCTATTGTCGCCTCTTAAATATGGTGACAGCAACTGAAATTCTGTTTAATGATGGTCCCCTAATATCTGTGTTCGCCTTTGAACTGGGGCTGATGTATGCAACAATTAAAATCCAACTATACAAAGGTTTCCAAGGTCACTATTCAAAGGGCGTGATACTTGGTAAAACATGTTTTTAATTATGTTCAGTTAATCTTAGTCTTGGTATCACTATCAAATTATCAATACAATGTAACATGTAGGTAGCATATTTCGTCAAGGGCTCAATACTAACAGGCGCCCAGGACATATCGACCAAGAAAAATAAGTCCAGTTCCCTAAATTTTTTTTTTTTTTTTTACATAGAGCTCATATACATTGTAGACTGTAAGTGGTTCACTGGGCCCCCTCCCAAACAGTTAGTGTGAAGCCCTGCTCATCTCATAAAAACAACTGTCAGAATTAATGTCCATCGTTTCTACTACTCCCCTTTAACCAAGACTCCCTCATCGCTCTCTCTCTCTCTCTTACATTCCCTGCACATTCATATTAACAGTTAGATTGTGAAATAAAAATATCTAATGAACCCCCAGTACTTTTTTAGGGCTACGGGTGTATGGAAAAATAATGTCAACCATTACAAGTGAAACAATGAAATAAAGTATGTGCAAGCAATCATGCTTGATGTTATTCTGGCATGGGTTTTGCTTGTTACCATAAAACCAGAAACTTAATCCTCGGTCACAAATGCCATTACGAACTGCTACGAACGCCGTACGAACGATGTGCAGACAATGGAAATTCGGGAAGACAATGGAAAAACAGGGAGATTCGTACGAACGCATCGTTCGTACGAACCTTTGTGACCGTAGCTTAAGGAAACATGAAAACTTTCATAAATTATAATATTAGTGGACCTCTCCCCAAATTTTTTTTGTACGTACACTGTAGATCTGTACATGTTTCTTTTTTTATGGTATCAGTGGTTATAAAGATAAAATTATAAAACCAATTATCTTACCTGCACACTTGTGACATGAGAAGATGAAGAACTTGTATCCACAGCATAGACAGTTGCCACCAGGGACGATCCTCCACCCAGGTCTTCACGGTCCAAGACAGCATCAGTACGTATAATTCCATTGGTAACGCTGGCCCTGATCAGGCTTCCCTTATCCACCCCTCCTGCAGTCACGGCAGAAACGTAGTACCTCACCGTCGCAGAGCGGCCATCAGAATACTGAGCCACAACAGTTACAATTTCAGTTCCTGCAGGTTGATTCTCACGTACAGATCCAGTGTAGGTGTTCTGGACGTAGTTCAGAATAGAGCTCTGGCCATCTGAGATGATAATGGCCAGTGAGAAGGGTGTTGATTGCTGCTGAGGGTTGCTTCCAGCATCGTCAGCTCGGATGTCCAAGGAATAGATGTTGGCTGATGAGGGGATCGGTTGTGTCAGAGTCAGTTCACCGGTGATCAGGTCCAGTCTAAAAGGCACCCCAGTAGAGATTAATGTGTAGGTGACCTGGCCGTTGACACCAGTATCAGGATCATCAGCATGCACAGTGGTTACTCTGGTATTGGCTGATGTGCTTCTGGATATGGCAGCTGCCTGCTGAGAAGTAAACCTTGGTGCATTGTCATTGATGTCTCTGACAAAGATGACAACATCAACAGTGGCAGTACGTCTGCTTTCCACAGGTACAGCAAGGTCAGTGCCATGGACAGTGAGGATAAATTGATCTGTTGCCATAATTTCAGATTCTCTATCAATGCGACTATTGGTAGTGATCCAGCCACTCTCTGGGTCTATGGCAAAGAAGTCTCCTGAAGGTCGCTGACTAGAGATAGAAAAGCGTACTTCACCGTTGACACCAGAATCTGAATCAGAAGCACTGACTCTGACAACTTCAAATCCTTCTGGTTTTTCCTCATCGATTTCAGGTACTCCCACATAGGCAAAGATAGGACTGTTATCATTGCAGTCTCTGATATTTATGACCATGGACACCACAGCTTGAAGAGAAGGACTGCCACCATCACGAGCTGTTATGTTCAAGGAGTACTGAGATGTTGCCTCATGATCAAGGTATCCTGTAAGGTATACTTCTCCAGAGTTAGCATTCACTCCAAACACTCCATCAAGATTACCTCCAGTGATTGTGTAAGAGATCTGTCCATTGCTATTGATATCCATGTCTGTTGCTTGAACACCACCAATGGTATCACCAATTTGGAGACACTCTGTAACCTCAATTTCTCGCTGCAAATCTACACTAAACGAGGGGCGGTGATCATTCTCATCCAGGACTGTGATTTCTACTTCTACAAATGATTCTTGTGGAACAATTCCTCCATCACGTGCCTTTACCCTCAGAACATAGCCTTCAGTCACTTCACGATCTAAGGGAGCAATGAGGACTATCTGGCCATGGACATGATCTATGTGAAATCGTTTTTCTTCGTTTCCACTGACAATGCTGTAGAGGATATAGGAATTATCTCCCACATCATCATCGGTTGCACTGACTCTGATGATTAACGTTTCATTCTGTGCCAGTTCTGAAACCGAGGCCTGGTAACTCTCACGGTTGAAAACAGGAGGGCTGTCATTAATATCCACAACATGAATGTTCACATCAGCATGATCTTGAAGCTGTGGTTGTCCACTATCATGGACTCGAACACGAATAGAAAAGGTAGTTGGCTGTCCAGCTTCAACAAGGCTTTCACGGTCAAGGCTCACTTTAGATGTTATGGCACCAGTAACAGAGTTCAGTGTAAACAGAGTATGATTTGCTGTGAATGAGTAGGTAAGTTCTCCATTACCACCAACATCATTGTCAACTGCATGGATCGTGCCAACAGCTGCACCGATATCATCTTCCTCTGATAGGTAGAAGTTGTAGGTGGCATTGTCAAAGAATGGTCGGTTATCGTTTTCATCAAGGACAATGATTTCCAGCATAAGGGTAGATGTCATGGATGGCACACCACCATCTGTAGCTTCAATGGTCAGGTCATACTGGTCAACTTGCTCCCTGTCCAATGCTCGCTTGACATAGACCATGCCATCAGGGAAGATCCCGAAGCTGTCTGTGTTTCCACTGGTGATGCGGTAGGAGATTAGTCCGTTGGTACCTTGATCGGCATCTGTGGCCAAAGCATGGATGACTATGCTGTTTACAGGTATGGATTCTGTTAGTCTCAGAGTTGTGTTGATGGAGTCAACGAAGACAGGAGCATTGTTGTTGACATCTCGCACGGTGATGAGAAGGTTCATACTGGAAGACAGGGGTGGGGTACCATAGTCCGTTGCCTGGATTTGCAGATTATACTCCTTCTCTGGGTAGTTTTGCAGATCCTTGTTCAAGAACAGCACTCCAGAAGTATGATTGATGCCAAAACGGTCATCAAAGTTTACAGATAAATCATACAGGATCACATTGTTTGGGGGACTGTCTGCATCAGTGACTTGTGCTGCATAGAACTTGTTTCCAACAGCCCAGTTTTCAACAACATCCACCTGATCTTCCGGAAGGGCAAACACTGGTGCATTATCATTAATGTCCAATATCTCGATCTCAACAACAGTCTGTCCATTCTGGGACCCATCAACAGCTAACACAGTCAACCTAAAGGAAGCTGATTCATGTGCTTCTCGATCAATTGAGAGCGTCGTCTTGATAACACCAGAATAGAAGTCTATCACAAACAGTCCATTTGGATCACCATTTACAATCACGTATGTGATTTCAACATTCAGATCCATACTTGTAGCTAGGACAGTTCCAACTTCAGTGCGATTTGGACGATTCTCTTCCAGTTGAAACCTGTAAGGATTCAGTTCAAATTCAAGTGGATTGTCCAGTGTATCAGTGACAGTAACAAAAATTGTCGCAGACTGAGCAGCAGCCTGTCCACTACCATCTTGTGCAGTTACTGTCAGGGTATATGAAGATTCCTGTTCCCTGTCCAGTGACTCTCGTGTGGTAACGTTTCCGGAATAGCTGTCAATCTGGAATTTGGATGAGTCTGACAGAGAGAAAATGACAGCTCCGTTAACACCCACATCAAGATCTGTTGCTGAAACCACAGTCACAAAGAGTCCAGCTGGTCCATTCTCTATCACACTGGCATAGTACTCTGTAGGGTAGAACTGTGGAGGGTTGTCATTTTGATCTAATACAGCAATAGTGACAGTAGCTGTGGCCTGAAGTGAAGGGGAACCACCATCTGATGCCAAGATTTCAAGTTCATAGGAATCTTGTTCTTCACGATCTAGGGGTACTGTTATTTGCAGCAATCCACTCTCTGGATCTAGACTGAACATGCCCGAATACTGGTCACTGCTGAAAGTGTAGGTTACATCTCCGTTTACCCCATTATCTAAATCGGTAGCAAGAACTTGAATCAGATCCCTGGCAGGGGAGTTCTCTTCTACAGTCTCACTGTATGAGCTCTGGTTAAAGACAGGATACTCATCATTCACATCCTGTATATCAATGGTAAGAATGGTGGTGTTTGCCATGGGTTCCAGTCCTTGATCAGATGCTGTTATTATCAGGGTAACCTGGGCTGCCGTCTCATGATCCAGCTTTTCTCGCGTTGTCACAAGTCCAGTCCCATTATCTATCTGAAACCATCCATACTCATCTCCAGTTATGGAATAGACAATGTCAGCATTTATACCTTCATCAGCATCAGTAGCAGTCACACTTTTAACGAAACTGCCTACCTGGATCGATTCCAAAAGGCCTGCGCGGTAGGACTCCTGAAGGAACATGGGTGCATGGTCATTCTCATCCACCACATAAATGATGATGGATCTGTAAGTTCTCCGAGGTGGTGTTCCCATATCTTCGGCAGCAAAGGTGAGGTTGTAGGAGGCTATTATCTCCCTATCAATATTAGCAGATGGAGAGACCCGCAGGAGGAAGAAAACATCTCCAGTTGGCAATGAAATAGAAGTCCCTGAAAAGTCATTCCGATCATTGCCGCTGTGGATGCTCATGGAAACCCTTCCATTTTCTTCCCTATCCTCATCTATAGCTTTGAGATTGAAAAGGGGTCCCGGCAGCATGGTCTCACTGATGCTTGCAACTCCACTGGCTTCAATCTCTGGAATAAGCACTTCAATGACAGGACTGTGATCATTTTCATCCTCGACCATTACATTCACAAATGCAGAGCTTGATTGGGAGGGTGATCCTTTATCTGTAGCTGTGACTTCAAAAAGATATCCATTAGCAACGTAAGGTAACTGGCGCAGAAGAGTGATCCATCCCGTATCAGGATCCAAGGCAAAATTGTCCGTTAGCTCATTCTTCAGACGGTACACAATGTCACCATTCGATCCTTGATCAATGTCGGTAGCGTTGAGGTGCACTACCGATGTTCCAGCTGCAGAGCTTTCATTGACAGTAGCAAAGTAGGTTGTTTGGGTGAAAATTGGAGAGTTATCATTTACATCAGTGATGGTGACATTGACAATGAGATAACCAGTCCTAGGGGTTGAGCTGTTGTCAGTGGCAGAGATATTTAAGATGTAAAAGTCCTCCGTTTCCCTGTCTAGAAGTGAGTTGGTTACAAGTGAGACTGTGTACTCTGCATCTTCACGAGGACGGAAAGTTTGAAGCAAAAAGGCATCATCTCCACCGCCACTCACGCTCTCAATTAGATACGTGCTGATGTAGCCATTACTGTCTTTATCTGCATCCATAGCTGATGGAAGAATCTGAACACTGCCACTGTGAGCATTCTCAGAAAATGACAAACTAATAACAGATTGAGGGAAAACTGGAGAGTTATCGTTCAAGTCATTGACTGTTATTTTAATATCCACTATATTTGTGCCAGAAGATGTTACTACTGCGACTGGAAGTATGAACAAATCATTGGGTAATAACTCTCTATCAATGACGTCTGCTGTGGTGATAATTCCTGTAGTACTATTGAGATGAAATTCATCTGGAGGAGTAGATAGAAATGAATACGAGTTGCTAGTTGCACCTTCCTCTGCGACAGAACCAACGTAAGTTCCATTCGGTTGATTTTCGTCAACAAATAAGTTTATGTCATTTGTAGTTGCTCTGTCATCTGCTTTTGCTATTCCTGGAAATATGCACAATAAAGTCAAATATAGCACCAAAGCTCCAGGCATCATGTTTGTCCATCTTTTCCTCCTGGACCGCGACATTGTTTCAAATAAGTTCGGGCTTTGCGAGCCCCTACACACTGTCCGCTCGTCACCACACATCTCCCCTCGAACTCTCGGCCGACCAAACATCCTGAATACGGCGGCGTCTCTTACCGGCTGCCCAGCAAGCGTCCCTAGTTAAGCCGCAACACAAGCTGCAGGCCTCGGCTCCGCGGGTCCACAACACAGTTTCGTTTCCATCGTCCGTAACGAAATTAATAAAATGTCACTTATGATCGTTCCCGTTCAGTAAAATGTTATATATTCCGACATCTCCGTGACCTAGTGTGCACTTTCATGTTCATGTATCTGTTTTTTCAACAAAACGACATAACGAAATAGAAAAAATGTCCGAGAGTGCACCACAAAACGCGAACGGTTTCTCTCACTAGCAGCGGCGATCGATAAATAACGCACTACATGTTAAAAATAGAGACTGCATATGCGCACTGCATGCATACTGCACTGAACGTGTGTTGTTTACGAACCGAATATCTGCGCTGGTAGTACAATACTCAAACCCCAGTGATGCGGGCAGTCGTTCGATGACTCTTCCGGTAGGCTTAGTAGCTGGCTGGAGGAAATAAAATACAAAAACTACGGCCTGCCTTGATTGCTCATAAAGTCGATGTTTTATCTATGATTTTACATTGGGCAAAATATTTTATTAAGAAGCAACTCGAAAATAGGAAAATTGTACGGTTATGCAAATTAGGAAGGGATTCGGAATAACTAACTAAATACACTATAATCGCATCTCAACTTTTCTTTCTTTTTTTTAATCATTATTTTCTCTTCATTCCAACAATTAAATCAAAATTTCTTATTATCAGGATGTATAACATTAACATTACTTGTCCATCTTTGACCTTCCAACTAATAAAATACGGACACAAACCAGGTCCGAACAGAGAGAGATCGAGGGGTGCATTTTAATGTTCAATATAGATAACAAAGTCATAGAGCATTAGTAAACGAAATAAACTATCATATAATAAATTTGTTTAATTCGCTGATAGGAGTCATAGGACGGACGAAGGCGGTGTTGAATTTGATCCGTCTGATCCATGAGCCGGAGGGAGGCATGATCTGGCGGCACTTTAGTTCCCGGCGAACCCCCTCACCCCGCGAATGTGAAGTTCGATCCTGCTGAATAATGCTGAATCTATCTATCTATCTATCTATCGAAATAGTTATCATTGTCATGTTATCAATAGCCATTATCTCCATTTTTTGTATCACTGTAGCATTCCCCCCCCCCCCCACACGTAGGTCGTTCGTGGGATTTTTTTAAAGTATGAACAACTATGGAACTGACCATTTCGGTTATCAGTTTATGATGTCATTGCCTCACCATTTATTAATTGCTTTATATATTTTTTCCCCATTAATTTCCCTTTTTATCCCCGGAAAGCTTGATTTCCCCATGCTTTTGCCCAGGTTTTATGATCATTGCGTGCATGACATTTCACACAAAATGTTATTAACTTTAAAGAATGTATACTATTTACAGAATATTTTATATTCATAGTCATTGATTTCTATATAAAAAAATTATGAAAATTAAAATTGTTCATGATTTTAACTGAAGAAAAAAACTCTATATTAGCGCATCCACACAAAAACATATTACTATCAATATACTATACTATCAATTTAACTTGGATGCTGGTATGAGGAAATAAGATTTCAGGGTGAAACAAATTTATATTATCAATATAAAGAAAACAATTCGTGGATAGTGGGGTAAGGACGTCACAGACTCATGAATGAGTGGCCAATTTGTTTTGTGATTTTCAAAAAATGTTCATGTCATTAAAAATTCATAACGTGTCCGATTTTGCTCAATTCTTTTTTTATTGGTTTGTCCAATTTTTCTTCTTGTATTGAAAGTAAGTTATTTTTGGAATGGACTTGCCCTTCCCTGCGGACCTTAGGCCCTAAGGTCTTTCACTCGGTATCAGCTTCTCCTTCTTTCGTCTGTTAATAATGATAACGCAGCTAAATAGTAATAGGCGAAATATTGATTTACAACATGCTGGATTTGTTTTAACATTCATGTTGGCTGTTCTGAGCAACAGTTCGAATATTTCACATCGGACATTTTACAAAAGGAAATTACAAGTTCAAAACACGAATATTAATCGTCGGGATATGAAATATGTAGTTATGCAGAGTTGCAGACAAACAATAAGTTTGTATCACTTGTTTAGCCAGAGAAATAAATACACGCTTCTCTTCACGTCCTTGTCAAAAAGGGCAGGGTTCGTCTAAGTTATAATGCAAGTCCTGTTAGATGGCGCTATTCCAAAATATGCAAAAATGCTTTACGAAGAAGGGAAGAAACAAAATTGAGAAGGCCTACTGCATGTATTCTCAAATCATTGCCTAATCGAGTTTATTCTCTCTTACTTTCTTTCTTTCTTCCGTTCTTGCTTCATATTTGTTTTATTTCTTCCTTTATTTTTTTTTATCTTTCTTCCTGTCTTTATGTTTCCCCTTTTTTTTTCTTTGAATATCCTGCTTAAAACAAAATTACTAATAGACAAAGGCAATATTCATTAATTTGATGCTGAAAACAGAACGATGTAGTCCTACTCACCGTTCTAAATCATAAAGAAAAAAAAGAGGAAATAGATAAGATTCATAATCACTTCAAAAGCATGAACTTGAACATCATTTAATCGACTTCTAAGGAAAAGAGAACATCCTTACACAAATAGAGATGGTTTCAGAAATGACAACAATCTAAAGAATGAACCAAAATTAATGCATAGATTGACTATTTGTGGACGAAAATCGGAGCATCAATGCAATCCTGTTGATCCGTCATAAACGGCATAATCCAAATCTTTCCACCACTCTTCACGCCCGGCCCCCCCCCCCCCCCCCCCCCCCCCCCACTCAGAGGTCGGAATGACCGCATGCGTGTTGCCAAAATGTCCGGTAAAGGGGTACTTTTCGTGCGACAAAGTCCGGCCCGAGATTTGTAAAAAAGGGGGTGTATTTGACTTTTCACCCGGAGATTTCTTTAAAAAGGGGGTGTTTTTCTTTTTCTCTCTCATCTCTTTGGACTCCTGAGAAATTATTCCGAATTTAGGGGGGTACATTGAGCATTTTTCCTGATTTAGGGGGGTCTCCAAAGCAGGAAAAGCCCGCGAAAAGCCCGCGAAAGGGGGGTTCGGAAATGTTGGCAGTCCTCAGATAGGGGGTGCTTTCAAAAAGAGGGTACGAGCATATGCGTACCCTAAATAACACTGAGTGGGGGGGGCCGGGCCTTCACGATTGTTTTTCAAGTTCTGAAAAAGAAACAAAAAGTGCATATTTTCTGATTTCTGAAGACAAAATATATATCTTCGACATGTTCAGATCAAGATTTGAGTTTAAATGACTTTTTCCACATTTCTTTTAGTGATCAGATTTTGCTAATGTGACTATATTTATCGATATGAGTGAAGGTGATTTAGGCCTCATTTTCCATTTCTGTTATAAATCTTCCTTTCCTTCCTTTTCCTCTATTTGTTACCGTTTTCTCTTTATTTTGCATTTTTGGTTCTTATTTCCAAATGGGAGTATTTTACGGGCGACCGCCTTATCACCCCCTGTCTGCGCGTCTAAAGGACAATATTAATAGGATTAATTATTTGGCAACTTACAAAAATTAATACAAAATTAGCAACGAGTGCTATCCCCTGCATTTTAAGAATAAGAACATGAAAATAAAAGGGTAATTTCGATAGGCTAGTGCTGTACACCATGATTACACTAGATGGCGCTCTTCAAGTCTTGATATTTTTCGCTGCTCCTCATTACGCCATATTAAAGCACTAGATCGTTAGTGCCAAGTACAAGTTGCTGAATTATTTAAAGTCGTGTAGATGTCAAAATTACTGTAGCGATAAAACAATACAGTGAAATAAATAAACTTGACCTCGCCCATGGATTAAACTCCCTTGTGAATTTGGGCCATAATGTTTGACCAAAATGGTGAAATTAAGCCAATGACAAATTCGACCGAAATTAGATGACGAATTTCATCTTACCATAACTCGAAATCATTGAACAGATGAGAGAAAAATCATCCACAGGTAAAATAAAAATAGAAATAATAATGATAACAAAATCCAGCTATATTGGAAATGTGAGACTCGATATTGTAGCCTGATATAGTTTCGGCTACAGTTGGGCTACCTTGTCGGCAGATGTGATGAATTAATATGGTATAGCAGAGTCCAAGGGCGGGGAGTGGCATCAAGAAGTAGGCTCTGATATTTTCCATTCTGGGAATCCGAGATAAGAACAAACCTAACCCAATCATGATTTCTATGAAATTTAGTCAATATACAATTATGTACAATTTCACTTGAGATTATTTATCGAAATTCTTTGAGATCTTGTTAAAGCCCCTGCCAACCCTTTTCTTGGTTTTTTTCAGCATAAAATAAGTACAGGTAACACAAATCATAATCACTATTTTGTGTTATTATAATATTATTCCTACGAAGTTTGAAAGGAATCGGGATAAAGAAAGGGACCTATTTGTTTTAATGAATATTCTACATTTAATACGTATATAGTTATGTACAGGCCTAACTTAAATTAGGCCTATATGAGGAGATAGGTTGCTCGAAAAAGCTCTTCAAAGATTATGATATGTGAATCAGTAAAGTGGGGACAATAAGTTAGAAATGAAATCTGCTGTAAGAGGTGCATTTATAAACGATGATAGAAAAATGCTTTGGGATGATCGATACGCGTCCTTGATATAGCATACAGCAGAGAAGAAAAGAAATAGAGATTGGAGTGAAAGATAGAAGACATACGGAAAAACAGATAAGTGTGTCTGTTTCACTTTAAAATATAAAATTTCCCCACTCTAAAGGAGCAGGGGGTATATCCACCCCGGCCTAGTCAATCTGCCCCTTCAAATTTTGACCATCTAGTACCGCGCGTTTTTCATCCGGGTGCAGCGAGAGTATTATTATATCGAAAGTATGTTTTGGAGTAACTGCATGATGACAAATATATATATATATACAAAGATCTCGCTTTCAGGCAGTTTCAAGGTAAAGACCAGTTATGGTCATGCGATTGCATTTGTGAAAGAAACGTTGTGGAATCGATCAGAAAAGGTTGATCATCTAGCATCTAGCATCTGCAAGGTTCTGGAATCATCAAAATGATAAGAAATTTGGCCCATTCTTCGTAAAGTTACAAGCACTATACACAGAAAGATGTATATGGGACTACCCTATATCTCTCACAGACCATGAGAGAAACAAATTTACCAAATATATGAATTAGTAGGCGGTTTCCGGGCAAATTTTTTATCATCATGTATTAGTCAAAACATATTCTTTCACATGATTGGTAATGAGAGCTTCCATTTCATTTTTTGAAATTGGGGCATTTCCAATATTGGTCTTTACCTTTCAGGCAGCAAGGTCCATGATCGTCCCCATAATTATGATGATATGATGATATTCAGGCAGCATGCAACATGGCTCCCGAATATAACCTTATTTATAGAATATTAAATCAAAATGAAATTTATACCACAACAAAGTTTCTTTTTTGCCTTATTGCTTCACTTCTCGCATAATTGACAACTAAGCGGACACATTTTTTTTTTTTTGGTCTCGAAATTTCATAATTTGACATTTTTTGTCGTTGGGGGGGAGGGGGGGGGGGTAAGGTCACCTTATTTAGGTTAGCCGTGGGTATAATTTTTTTTTTTTTTAATTTTATTTTTTTTAAATAATAATAATAAAAAAAATAAAAAAAAACAACCAAAGGGGGGGGGGGGGTTTTAGGTTTTTTTAGGGGGGTTTACATACATAAAAATACCAAAAGTTTATATAGGCCCTCCAATGCGGTAAATGTAGAAGCAAAACGTTGAAAAGTAAACTAATTTATTAAATGCAAAGATACAGATCGTTTTGGTATAACACCCTTTGATTATGCACCATACTCAGGCGCGTACGCAGGGGGGAGGGGTTAACCCCCACCCCCCTTGGTATTTTTAATGTGTGTATTTGGACGAACCCCCCCCCCCCTTTGGTAATTTTTTTAAATTTTTTTTACAAATAATAATAAAAATAAAAATAAAAAAATATACCAATGGCTGACCTAAAAAAGTTGACCTTACCCCCTCCCCTCAACGGAGCAAAATGTCACATTTTCAAATTTCAAGACCAAAACAAAAAAAGTGTCCTCTTAACCCCCCCCCCCCCCCCGCTTATTCAGCGGCTGGCCGAGTCGTTGTGAAATTTTCGGCCTGATTTAAAAATGTTAACCCCCCCCCCCCCCCTTGAAAAAAATCCTGCGTACGCGCCTGACCATACTTAATATGTGGGAAACTGCTGTTTTATCTGCCGCCGGGTATATTATGCGAATGTGTGGAATATAACTTCGATCCCTTCAATCAACAGTTCAATTTCTGTCTATTTATGAGAAGAAGAAAAAAAAAAAAGGGGGGGGGGGGTGAATAGCCAGAATAAGTTGACAGATTTGTATACAATTTGTGAAATATATATATGCCAAAACAATATAGTACGGTATATACCAAAATGCAGTGAAAAATACACATGAACGTAATAAATGTTTACACGAACGTAACAAAAATTGCCAGGAGGCTGACAACTCTTTCTCGAATAAACAGCACGATCCTGTTTCTAAATTTGAAAAAAAAATCAACCATCTGTTGAGATGAAAGCCAGAAGGAAATTCACTCATAATATTTCACCTCAGTTTCGTTGACCCACTTCGGACTCTTCGTAGACTAGCTGAGTTTATTTCACATAGATAGAAAAGTAGCATATATCATTTTATGAGATTGAAAAGGGATTGAACATCACAGGCGTCAACATTTTTTTTTCAAAGGGCAATATGACATTATGTAAACCGTATCTCATCTCTTTCCTCTCAATAAATACTAATTGACTAATCGACATAATTACATTTTGTTGCTGATCTCCGACAAAAGCGGAGGTAGAAGAAGAAGATGCAGAGCAACATCTTTTTAAGCCTGCATGGGCGGATCATTATGAGCACTACTTTGATTTTCTTCCCAATTCGTGAGAAAATATTTTGCGGCGAATTAGCCGGCGAATAAGCGGGGAGGGAGGGGGTATTGAGCGCAAACAAATTGTTTCTTTTTTAATACTTTGCCAGGGGTGGGAGCCCGTCTTCTTCTTTAAAAAAAGAGAGGGTTTTTTACTGTTTTTTATGGCCAGGGGTGGGGACCGGTACCCCTGGATCCGCAACTGGTCTAAGCTGCCCCTATCCACACTCCGGTATAAACAAAGGTATGACCCATTTCAATACCGCAATAATCTGCCAAGTGATTGCACTTTATTTTTTTGCAGCGTTGTTTGTATATTCTAGTTTGACAACACTCACATAATTTTTTTAGAACTAGCGCAACATATTGCGGCAGACATGAGAGAATTTGGGTATCAGCGAAATTCAAGCTGATATCTCTTTACTACTGTATAGGCCTACTGTACGTGCATTTGCATAGCGCATGTAGTGAGTTTTTAGTTCACACACAATAACAATCACAAAGATCTTCACCGAGTCTAACTTGACTGGAAATTTATTATTTTGGAAAACCTAAAGTCGGTTCTTTTCATCCATACGACGGAAATTTATATTTTGTAAGATCATATGCTTTGATTTCGTTCATGTTGTGTGCTGATTTTCTTTTACCTTTAATGTTAAAACGGGTATTTTGTTCAACATATCGAAATTAAATTCACACACTTTGCACAGAGATAGGCATTGGCGGTGATGCAGTATACAGACTGCGTCGCCCTGCTGCGCTGCCCGTGTGAACGTGAACTGAGTCTGCACTAGCCTTAAGGGCTCTCTCGAAATGTTTTTTTAATGATATCATTAAAAAAACATTTCGAGAGAGCCCTTAAGGCTAGTCTGCACTGTGTCTGTGACTGAGTGTGGGGAATCCGGCTGTTCTGTATGAATGATTGTGTTGTGCTTGTACTCAAGTTGTACTTGGTCTTGTAGTACTTGTATTTGTAAGTTGAAGTTGTACTTGATGGTGAATTAAATCCCTTTAGCCGCTCACTCGGGAAGCTAAACGGGGATGGTAGTAGACCGAATTTTCCGTCTCTTTCGTTCGTTAGCCTCTTAATATTGGGGTAGGGTCGGCTCTCTCTTTAGAGACGGAAACCGTCTATACACATTCCCTTGATAACGCCACGGCCATTTCAGGTCGTAGTGTTTTGCCCCCAAAATCCCCCAAAATGTCATTTTACCTCATGCATTGATTATTTAAAATTAGGAGAAGGTTATACTACATCGGTTCCACTTACCAACTTGACTGAAATAATCCGTTTAATGGTCCCTTTTAAGGAAATTATGGGTCAAAATCGACATCCATGTTGAAATCTTGCAAGCCGTGTTAAACTCTCGCTGCGCACGGAGTCATCTAAATCAATCTCATCCCTTTTAGTCTACGCCGAAGGCAAAACGATTATGAAGGAAAAACTGTGATAACGCCATTACGAACGTGTAGATGGCGCACAGTTTTTCATTTTCGGACCAGTGCCCTTACTGTTAGTGTAAAGTGGCTTAGGACTTAATTAATTTAATTATCAATGTACTATGGTGTAGGCCTAGATGAAAATATCCGTCTGGTATGGTATGGCATGTGGGTAATTCTTTAAAAAAGTTTTCTAAAATTGACATTTGTCAACCTTCCCCATACACAAAGAGGCAGTCAGTTGAGCTAGATGTACATGTAGTCTTCTCTTAGCGGAACAACCGTCGATATTAGAGACTGTAGCTTTCAGTCTATATTAATAGTGGTCACGCCTGACCTTAATTCGCTACCCCCCCCCTAAAATCAGCAAGATTTTGAAAATCTGAAACTACCAATAGAAAGAGTTGCCTTGCCTTGCAAAATATGCAAATGCAAATGCAATCATCTTTTAATTGATTGATAGCTTTTTGTGATTAATCGGCTGTAAACTCCTGTGCGTGAATTAAGGTCTCTCTTTTTTTTTTAATTGACTTTTTTTTTTACTTGCAGTGCATTCCGATCAGACATCAAAATTTGAGATTGCAAAATTTTACTAATGCGATGTTAACAAAATTTATATCTAGGGTCCAAGTTGACTACCGGTATAAGACAAAAATTGATATAGATCAAGGAGTAGGGCATTGTATAGATCAAGGAGTAGGGGTAATAATACATATCTGTAAAGCGCTTTGAGAGGGCCTTCGGTCTTGAAAAGCGCTATATAAGAACTAACTATTATTATTATTATTATAAAATGTAAAATTTAAGAACTTTCTGATCATTTGTTGCATGTACCGGTAGTGAGCTAGTCAAGACCAAAATGCTAATAATAAGTAAAAATTTTGCCTCCAAATCAACATTTATAAAACAATGCTAAGGTAAACTAATTTAGGTCAAGTAGTCGGTCCAATTTATTTGATTGCATCTACAGTGTAACTCTAAGCTATCATTTTTATTCTTTCAGATATATGACAAGGATATCACTTTGATGCAAGCATGAGGATCTTGCCCCCATCTATTCAGGACCTGCCCAAATTTTTGCACCATCTATGGATCATATGTTTCCTTCTACCGCCTTCATGGGGTCAAAACTACGACCTGTACAGCCAGTCGGACACCTGGACAACGGCCATTCTCATCCTCACCTACAAACACCCAATCTCAAAGAACCTCACGACGGAGAAAGAAGAAAATGGCCGCTTTGCCACAGGGACTATAAAAGAAGCCAAAGGCATTCTGCTGCGACCATCGCGAAACGTCTACGGTTGTGTCGCCCTGCCAAAGAGCCAGATACCAAAGCAACCTTGGATTGCGCTGGTGGAATATGGGAATTGCACGCCTGAGGTGAAAATGACATTAGCTGAAGAAGGAAACGCTTCCGCTTTATTGATGATAAATGCTCCGGAGGTAGACGCTTCTTCAGTAGATTTTAAAGGTAGGTTTAATTTAATTTGTATTCATTTAATGTGTTCGGGAAAGTCTAAGGTATTTAATCTTTTTTTTCCCCCAGCTGTGAAAGAGTGTGGGATCAGGAAGTGGATGGCATAAAAGGGAAAGAAAGACAAAAGAATTCACGGAAAGATATGAAAGAAAGCAGTAAGCTTGGTCTAAATGAGGAGGATACTCGAGACAAGAAGAAGTGGAGGGATACAAATAAAACAAAGAAATATCTTGGCCTTGGGTTGGCCCTTCAAATCCGCCACCTTCAATGGATAAAAAAGAAACAATTATTATTTAGTTTACTGCTTACTTTACACTTTTTTTGCGCACCTAATCAGCGCCATTAAACATGATTGCCGCAACAACAACAGCATGGCCTAATATGTACATGTATGTATGGATGGCACAGGGCAAGCTCATGCCCCAAATTTTTTATCCCTGATACTATTCTAGCATTGATTAACATAAACTGCAAATACCATTTCATACATGTACCTGTGGTGTAGGCCTACCGTAAGTTACATGTACTGGCGAAAAATATCAGAAAGTGATACACTGTACCATCAGGTAAGGTTTATATTACAGGAATACAGTGATCCTGCATGTACATGTATTTGTATGCAAACACATATCACTTGCTGAGAGCCAGGAGGATGCTGATGACTAATGTATTCAATACTTTCTGGCACTCAACAGATGATATCATGTTTACAGGGTGGGATGTCTATGTACATGTATCATGTGCATGTAATTAATCATGAAGTGAAAGCGATCATTGCAATTCATCTGGCGGTTTGTATTTATGATGGTATCAAGTTAACGACCAAAAGAATACTATAATGCACGAGGTGAATCAACTTATGACCAAAACAATATACATTCATGATGTGAATAACCACAAATGTACAGTTCATGTACCATGTACTTTGTAATTAATCATGAAGTGATCAATGCAATTCATCTGGCAGTTCGTAGGTATGATGGTATCACCGTATCAAGTTAACAACCAAAAGAATATCATAATTCATCATGTGAATAACCACAAATATACTTGTACACGTATCATGGGAATATGTATTAAAGCCATATTGTTCTAAAGTCAGATGGGGCAAGTCACAGCCAAAAGAGATTCATTTTTGTTAGTAGACAGACAATGATCCTGCTGAAATATTTTCAAATGGTTAATATTATTAAAGGAAGAGCCTAAAGAGGAAGAAATAAGTTTGAAAGTCAATTTTTAAGGCCCAAAGTGATGTTCATTCAGATTTAACTTCAATGAACCAAATTCTCCCTTCCCCATATACATGTAAATAAAAACAAGCTAACGTAAGTGTATTCACAAGAACATCCGGTCAAAACAGGCCCCACACTTCACTGTCAATAGCACTAAGAATGAGAAAATGCAGTTTTGCCGTAATATATAACCATGTAAATGTATCCAAAACGTAGGCCTTCTGTATGTAACCCTGCTGTATATTACAGGCAATTCTTTAAAAATACCGACATTACATTTTGTTTACATTTTGAAAAATCATTGATTTAAAAAAATTATCATTTACACTACTGGAAAGACCCATAAAAAACGTTAAAACATCAACTGATCTGTTGGAGAGTAGTGTGAATGCGCCACTCGTCGGTGCCCTGCATGTGTTTAGCATAGAAGTAAGGAGAGTCACGTGAGCAAAAATTGGTATCTTACTGAAGTTTGCATTTACACTGCAAAAATAAGTGAAAATTCAGCAGGCGTTTACATTGCAAAAACTACACTCCAGAGGTGTTATCATTGATTTATCAAGAGCGAATAAAACAGTGCAGTGCAGTGTAAATGCACCCCTTGAAGAAATACTGATGATACCTAGGGTGTAAGGTCAGAAGTCAAATATTTGTGACCTAGCTTTGTTTACATCTCTGTTTCATTACTCCACCTAGTTTGCTCTATGTATGTAGGCCCAGCAGTGATAAAGCACTGAGTACTACTACTGACTACATTTGTTCACGTTCATTGTAGGCCATCTGTATTTAAACCCGGTTAAATCCTGCATATTGTAACTCAAATAACATCTGCCCAAAGCCAGGTAAAAAACATGTTTTACTGGTGAGGGTAATTATGAAGTCGAATGGTGGTGTTCAAAAAATTGATAGCCTCATTTTTTTTGCCCTCATATATCATGTGGCTCTTAAAAAACGAAAGTTTACTGTACAATGCACATACAAATCAAAGGACACCTCAGTTTCATGATATACAAAAAGGAAAAGAACTTTTATTAGTGAGAAATCAGTAATAAAGAAATGTACACCTTTGCGAGAGTTTTCGGAGACGGACCTGGGATACTGCTCCCGTAGTATGATGGTGGCAAAAAAACAAACAAACATGGCGTCCGAATATTCAAGTATTCGCTTCTAAGCCTGGGAGTGTACTCGGGTACCTCATTACACGGTTGTGCACAGCCTTACTCTCAGATTTGAATAGGGACAATTATCATAGGTGAAGGAGCATTTATTAGAGGTGGTACTGGGCACTTACATGTATACAAATCTTGAACAGGCACCTATTAGAAATAAAAAGAGGCACTTATCTGAAGTAAAAGGGGGCACTTTTTTCACGTAAAAAGAGTCAGTTTTGGGATACTCTTAAAAGGTGGGGGGCACTGGTAAATATATTGAATGTCTGATACTAAATCTGGAATAATCCTTTCAACACAAATTTTGTATCCATTTTTTCTTCTATTTAGGGAAAATCCCTGGCATTATTTTGAAAGCTGAGCACGGCAAGCGGATAGAAGAGCTTGTCAAGAACGTGACGCAGGTCATGATCGAGATCACAGAGGGACCCCAGGTCATCACTCGTATAGAGGTCAAGAAATCATCGGTTCTCTTCGTCTCAGTCTCCTTCATCGTTCTCATGATTGTCTCACTGGCATGGCTTGTATTCTACTACATACAGAGATTCAGATACGCTCAGGCTCGGGGGAGAACACAGGTAATAAATACTTGCATACTCTTAGGCCCGAATTCACAAGGAGGTTTACATTTAACACATGGTTTAAACCCTCATTTACATTAAACCCATGGTTTAAAATTAGCGCAAAATAAGCGCAACAAAGTCAAGAGGTCCAATATTAGACGCGCGCAAGGCAACGTACGCTTAATTTGCGCTAATTTTAAACCATGGGTTATGTACATGTACATTGTAAATGAAGGTTTAAACCATGGGTTAAATGTAACCCTCCTTTGTACATTTGGGCCTTAATGTTTATAGGTAGCTTGTTTTCATGTAGCCCATTTATTTGGGTTGCCAGCCAGCCAGGCAACATCGAAAAAGGCTGAGGCTACCAAATTCAACTGCCACAGATATATTTTCCTGCCATTTTAATACAGTTACTATTATCATTTTTTTAGATATATCAAAACATCCATTTTTCTTATCTTTTACTAAGAAGTAGTCTGGATGTTCTGGAGGATCAATGATTGTCAATAATAGACAGTACATCCCTAAAAGTAAAAATATAAGTGTTATTTAGGGAAAAATCTACATTTATTTCGAAACCGGTAAGAAACCTGTGTTTTCAAAAGTTAAATATTACTGGTATCACAGAAGTGTTAGTGTGAATTTGTTACTTCATGAACAGTAGCAGAGAGATTCTTCAAAAGTTTTTTAATGGATTTACTGTTTTTGTCAGCATCAGCAGTATGATTATACTAGCTCCAGTTATTTTGAAGAAATAAATGCTCTATAATGAATCTGCCATCTGTTTGGAAATAATGTACCACCTTGAGACTGTGAGGGCCCCTATAAAATTCCAGTCACATCCATTCCTCTGGCATTTAGCATTACAACACTCTTACAGTATGTAGCCCCAGAGACCCCAATAGGGCCACTTTTATGAAGGAGGCAGAAGTACTCCTTCCCACACACCCACCAAGGCATATAGTTTGCTGGGGGGGGGGGGGGGAGGGCAGAGGGGCACTTGCCCCCTCTCATAGTTGATGTTTAAACAGTAGATTTTTTTTTAAATTGACGTTCTGCCAACAAATTCAAACACTCAAAGTAATGTTGTTGACAAATGTTAGCCTGTCTTCCCTTTTCATTGTATTATTGTTTTCATATTCCCTTGGGTTGCTCCCATCCCTGCTCCCCCCCCCCACCTTCCCACTTGACAAAGGTTAGCAAGGCCTATCCTCCAGGGTGCTGACTTTGTCTCATTTCAAAGCAGTGTCTTGTACCACTGGAATAATAATTGTGGAGATGTAAACTCAAGGACATTTTGTTGAAAATGAGTCTTGTATTTGGATCAGAATAGGGCCCAACTGCCTAGACATATGATTTCAATAAGTACACATTTTATTTTTGATTTTTTTTTTGTAAGGGGGGGGGGGGTGATTTTTTAAATTGCTGTTGTTTTGGCATGATATTTTTTGTGTAGACTGTGTTATTCCCAGTTGCCTAATTAGCAGTTATAATCATGGCTTTAAAAAAAAGAAGGGAAAAAAAAGCTTAATTCAAGGATACAGCCCCATACATATTAATCCCTGTGGATGTTGTCTTCTCATTTGCAGGATGACATATAATTCAAGTCAATATTCATCTGTAATATCCTTCTGTCATCCTGAATAATATCTAAAGGAAGCAATTTCTGCAGTTTTTTATATTGCTAAAAAAAAGAAAAAAGGTTAAAGATAAAAAGAAAAAGATATTTATAAACATTATGTGAACAGTACTAAAGCGCTGTCGATGATAGTAAAAACAAGTTGATAACATTGAAATCAGTTTGTTTAGAAAATGTATTTCCTACCGGTGGAAGGGGGGGGGGGCGACTCTTTCAAGTACACCAAAAGTTCCCCTTTTTACATAGGAAAAGCACCCCTTTTACTATAGATAAGTGCCCCTTTTTATTTCTAATAGATGCATGTTCCATATTCTTATAAGTGCCCCTTACCACCTCTCCTAAGTGCCCACTTCACCTATGATAATTGCCCCCATTCAAGGCAATTCATTCTAAATTAACAATCTAACGTAAGTTTTTTAAATTTTGTGTTCTCTTCTCTTTTTTATTAAACAGAAACAATTAGGAAGAGCAGCCAAGAAAGTTATTGCTAAGCTACCCTTAAGAACAGTTAAAGATGGCGATCAGGTAAGAATGTTCAAATGTTACGAAACCTGCTTATCTGTGAATCGATGAGATGATTTTCTTTTTGTCTATTCAAATTAAGTGTAAAAATATATTTTTATTCACCAGAGCCCAACTAAATGTATGTTCAGAGTTTTTTTTTTTTTTTTTTTTTTTTTTTTGGGGGGGGGGGGGGGGGGTTTCTTCTTCTGATGTTGCCTTTAATAGCAATCATTCGACAGAATTTTGGCAAGTCACTTTTCCTCCTTTTTTGTACAGGGGCATTGTGAAGAGTTTATAGGGAGGATTAGATACTCAATGTCCTTGCATTTTTCCCCACATTAAATGTAATTGATAGGATCTTTAATTATCCTCTCTGCTATTTTTAAAGCAAATTGACCTTCAAAAAAAGTGAGTGGCAATGCTGCACCTATTGTTTATTCATCTTGATATGATGTATGCAGGAAAAAGTAATACCAATAAAGAGGATAAAATGCTTTTTACTTCGTAAGCGCAATCACAAACTAGGGTCTGGAAACTTAAATTTGTTTACATACATGTCTAGACACTTCAGTTTGGTTCCGTATGACTCTGCCATGATCAAACATGATAAGGATACTGTGTGGAAGTCTTATTTATTGTCTAATTACTTTATCTACTTATTCGTTAGAGTTGGCTAATGATATGAAAGTCTTGTCTTTTGGAAATGTCAAACATAATGAAAACCGCTTATTGCTGCAAATACATGTCTCGATCATTTCATCCATGACTTTACATCGTTCGTTTAATATTCATTCTTCTCACGATGCACGCTGTAGGCCCTACATGTACTCGGTTGAACCCATGAATGTTAAACTAATTTCCATGATGAATGCAATTAAAAGGAACATTATCTACCTTCTAATCTTGCCTTGTTGATAGATTACGTGTGATGGGATTAATATGAAAGGAAATACCGAGCTTGTTTTCCAGGATACATGTAGATGGCAAGTCCAAAGGTGTACGGTGTATGTATCACGGTGGCTACCATTTCAAATATCAACCACCTTCTCCCTCAGAGGACCACTTCTTTGGAATTTGGAAATTAACTTGATAACTTCGCTGACAACTACCGTAATTAACGGTGTATTAACCGCACTTTTTTCTCAGTAGAGTAATCGGTGTGTTGACTCACCACTCGGAAACTAGAACAACACTCAAATTTGTCTGTCATCTTGGTTTGAAAGTAATCTTTCTGATAGATCTCAATATATAGTTTATAATAATAATTCCTACACACGGTGTACCACAAGGTTCTATCCTAGGTCCTTTACTGTTTTTTAATTTACATTAATGATCTTACACATTCAACCCACATGGGTTTTTTAACACGGACACGAACAAGACAAAAAAAAAAAATTAAGGGCGAAAAACCGGAGTGCAGTTAATATCTTTGGGTTTTTAACCCATTGTCTGTGGGAAGCAGTAGGATGCTGTATTAAGCCTATGGGATGAGACAATTAAGTAGTCAGTGGGTTACCTTAATAGGGTAATTGTCCTAGTTACTTTTTTGTTGTTGAGGGGGGGGGGGGCGTAGTTGTCTTGGGGTAGTAATCAGAAGTGGTGTTGTTACAGGGTAGAAGTCCAAGGGGGTACATGTGCATGTACATGTAGTTGTCTTAAAATCCTTCAAAACACATCATTGATCCTTCCATATCAACTTTGATGATTGCGTGTTTGTAGTTTGCACAGTGAATTGATACTTCCACCACTAAAGGACTGCTTAGATACCAACTTGTAAATGTAAGTATGGATGAGGCGGTTTGTTCAGTCCAGCTTGTTGCTCATATATAACATGATTGATTTATCAGGATTTTTCAGCTGATATCTTAATGGATTCAGGCCATTTGTCAAGCTTATTGGGGAAGACCACAGCATAATCAGAAATGGAAGACCCTGTACTGCACGATCTTCCTTAGTAAAAACTATATATTCACATGAGCTTCTATGGCGGAAACATTTACATGTATGTGTATCTCCATGTTGAGATGCGAGTGTGTATGTTTCTCATTCTCATATTATAGGAGGGGCTTATTTTTAGATCAGTTCTGGTTACATGTATGTAACTTTCATATTTTTTTCCTGCAATTGTAACATGTTAGTGACCTCATTATATTTGTAATGACTGTTATGTACATTACATGTGTCCTTAATTAGACACATTGCCAGAGGTGCCAACCAGTACGATTTATTCGTATTTAGTACGATAATAAGAGTGGAATACGATAATACGATATCACCTCTTAAAATACGATTTTTCAAAACAAAACCATTTTTTTTTTTTTTTTTTTTTTAATATTTTTTTGTAATACCCATAAAAACCATGGAATCGCATTAAAACATAAACAAGTAAACCCCTGCAGCCCAATTTTTTTTAAAAATTTTAATGAAAGAGCAAACATTTTACTTGACTGTACGTACCAGTATCACATTTTTCTGAAATTTTACTGGCCCGGGGCCAACCGGTCATTGGTAGTGTCGAGTTTTCGTGAAAATCTGATTTCTCTCTCCAAAATCTGATTTTTTTTTAGGATACTCAGTCTGTTTTTTTGTGTCAAGAGGTTGGCATCTCTTCATTGCAAGTTTCAAGGGGATTTGTGAGAGTTGTATTGTCTCAACTGTTGAGTTTTTTGCTTCATATTATCATCAAATATTAAAAGCGGGCATTGGGTTGTATTCTGAAAAACATTCCATCTTTTCATTTGATCATACATGTACATGTAGGGATTGTCATAACAAATCTAGATTATTAGGCAGCAGTGGTAAATGACCACTTATAGATAGCTGTATGCACATATAGTTCATTAAGACATCTGCACAAACATTAATTATGTTGCAATTAAATTAGTCATGACAATTATTGATCTCTTCATGAAGAAAGAGATAAATTATTTTTCAGAAAATGTTCCCTTTTGATAATATTCATTTTGAAATTATTCATCACTTCTTCAGTGTTTTATGCTTTCTCAGCTCAAAGCTCTATCTTGCTCTTTAGGGGTTTATTGTTCTTTTTATTTCTGTTCTATACTCCATTTCTACAATCTTATTCATTTCTCACTCTCATACTTCTACATGTACACTTGTACTGTACCTTCCTAAAACATTACCTGGCATACATTATAAACCTGGTACTGATATCATCCTTTCATTATAATCATACACGATGTTGACATCCCTATTCCCTTGAGCTGCATGCAATATTCAGGCCACACTACATCATTGCTTGTAGATGGCGCTGATGCAGAAAGAACGGATGGGAATTGTTTGTGTAACAGGCCCTGATAAAATTAATAGCTTTTTATTAAAGTATGAATTATGAGCCCCTTGCCTCTGTTGCTGCCGAGATGAATCGTCCGCTGCCTGCAAAAAAGC
The DNA here is from genome assembly GCF_000002235.5 of Strongylocentrotus purpuratus. Classification (NCBI taxonomy): domain Eukaryota; kingdom Metazoa; phylum Echinodermata; class Echinoidea; order Camarodonta; family Strongylocentrotidae; genus Strongylocentrotus; species Strongylocentrotus purpuratus. Next base: position 13,125,939 of record NW_022145596.1, read on the forward strand.
CGTAAGAGCTGTAGTGTATATTGTTTTTTATGAGATAAGTCAATATTTCTTTGTAGAGCTCTTTATGATATCGGTTAATAAGTAATTTATTTCTGAACACTTTCATGTCATATAATGAATCAAATAATGAAACATAATGAAAGAAACAGAGATTTTAGCATATTTCAGAATAGAAACTAAATTCAGAGTAAGGGTCCATCGTTTGTGTGAACATAGTAACGAACAGAAATTGTGTGATTGCTGGACATGGGAAGTATAGAGGAATTTAACGCACTCTTTGCTTTAAAATGAATTCATGCCACTTTCAGAAACATACATTTTATGTAAGGTTTCCATTAGATTTGGGTTCTCTTCTTACTCCCAAGCACTAAATCATGATTCATTTATAAGCTAATAGCATGTCAGAGAAACAACATGCTACAAAGCCAAGGTGAGAGATGGGTGTGGCAGTTTTGTACATTTCAGCCGCCGCAAACGGAGATCAGAAGGAAGAAGCAAGAAATGAATGTAATTATCTTATTTACGAACTACAAGGCGAGCCAGGGAGAACGATTATGGCGATGACTCATCAGAAAGTAAAATCCAAAAGATGCGAGCCATGCAGGCAAATTGGCGGTGCATTATTACAGTATATCCTTTTGAAGAAAAAAAAGATATGAATTGATAAGAAATATGAAAGCAATATTGAATATTACTATTTTAGCGTTATTAATACTATAAGGAGATTAGTTACTATCAGGAAGTCATTATTTTAGTGTCATTGAAGTGCAATATTTCAATGCACCATCAAGATATAGGGTGAAGATAAACATGTATATTAAAGCTGCAGTTTTATTTGTCTCTTGACATGTATAAAGTTGTCTTAAGAATAATAATAATATGTTACATTTATGTAGCACATTACAATAACACCTTTCGATGCATATTGATGCATAGATTGGGGAGTTTATTCCTTTTTTCAAGACATTTGAAAGAAATTCAGTTGAATCCTATCCATTACTGGCCTACGAATTTTCTTTATTATGGTGGAGCAAAAACATCAACCATCACCAAACAAAAAAGGCATCACAAAAAGTGAACGACTAAGCTCTTCAAAGCAGAAAAAGAGCTACAAAAAAATAATAGCTCTGGCGAATAAGCTGAATAGTCAAGAAAATCAGAAGATAAGAACTGTCTTGCGGTTATCTAACTTTCATTATGAAAAGTCCAGAAAGAGCTCTGTGAACAAGAAAATAATATGCATCCTGCTATGTTGTAGAGCTTGCTAATTTTGGAATCATCCTTATTTGTCTTTCTTTTTGTTTCTAGAATCTCACTTTTAATATGGCAATACAGTATTAACAGAATGAGCCCCTGTGTTTTTTCACTGTGAAATAGTACAGCTTGCTATGATTTTGGAATCATCTGTATTTATTTTTTTTACCAGTTGGAGCATTTTTTCTCAGTATCTAGATTTCTTGTGGTTATGCTAATCTTACTTATGCATGAAGGAAGAGCCACCATGGAATATATGCGAGTTTTGTTGTGCGGTCTCCTAGCCATCCGCAAGAAGGATTGCGGCCTTGGGCATGCAGATATCTCATCTTGAGAGAGATTGCTTATTCCATCGTCGTCCCCCCCCCCCTCCACTCTCGTTTCTCGTATTCAACAATTATTCCCTGGCCCGTATCCCACTTCTTGGAAACCTTTGCCATGATGTTTCGCAAGCCAACACGTTTACTGCGTGTTTATATAAATCGCGAGGGATAGAGAGAAGTGGAGGCGATCGGCTGCGAGGGTCATGACTTTGAATTGTTGAATGAAAGGCAAGAGTTAGCTGTGGCTGTAGGCTGCTATGGGGTATGTGTAATGAATGTGATAATAGCTAGTGTAAATACATGTGCATATAAACTCAAATGCAATAGACTCTGTTTGTCCAGCTTCCATTCAAATTTTTGGCAATTTTCAGAGATGATTCTCATTTTCTGACCTTAAAACTCATGGTTGAATCCATTCTTTGCTTTTTCTGAAAACTACTTTACCGGTAGTTAAAATAACTTTATAACATCATCCAAAATGCACTGATAACTTACGTGTAAATTTGTCCTCAGAGATTTGTTAATTTTTGTTGTTGGAAGTTGGCTGGTATGTTCGTCTCAGTATACGAAATATTTGGAGTATTGTGTATCTTGAATGAGATGTAGTTTAATTTTTTATTAATTTGTCTTATAACATACAAAATATATCCAGTAAAGTTTGAAAAAAGGGATCAATATTGATTATTGTGATGAAAAGGGGAAATCATTATTTTGATTTTGTTTGAATTTGTGTGGTACAAAGAATTCGAAAATTATACATAATTTGTCAAAGCATTCTAACTTTGAAAAGAAATTACAATGAGATCATGTCTCAAATGATATTGCTTCACACAAACTTTGGGTAGATTTCTCAGCACCTATTTAAAAAGCTACTGTACACTGTACCTATAACCACCGGTACTTGTGAGTATGACGTGAAGACATTTTCATCATTTGCATGCACTCACATATGATATCCCAAGCCCACCTGAATAATTGTACTAGTTCTTAATATTCTGTTTCATTTCATTTCTCAAGCATCGTTAATTGATGAGCATGGTACAAACTAATCAATGCCTTCCCCATGCATCCTTTCCCAGAAATTGTTTCGTATACGTCAAGATATCTCTAGCCAAAGTCATTCCCCTACTCCTCCCACACACAACTTCTCAAGAACTCATCATTTCTCAAGAAACCATCATTTCTCAAGAACCCATCACCCTTTAGGAAAGGAAGATGTACACTTTTTTTTCTTTTTTTCCTCTTTGATAAAATCATCTTTATTCAATATTGCTTTCGACTTTACAAAACATAACAAAACATATATGAATATACATACAGTACATAATATAACCAATAGAATCAACAACAAGAATATAGCTGATTATACAAGATAATTTTTTTGTTGTTTTTGTTTAAAGCAACACAATGTTTTTCCACCTACATGTATTATCAAATGATACAAATTTGTTATTTTTCACCTAAATGTATTGTTCAAGAGAGCGATAATACCTTAACATGCATTTAAAAGAATTTAGTGAGAGTACGCTATTTTTGCATTTGTTGGAAAATATATAGTATTTGGCATATATAATAATGAAATTAAATTGAACTCCAACGTTTCCATAAAACCCAAATAAGATATTAATTAGATAGATGTACACTTGGTATTTCTATTCCCGTGTTCAGATTAACAACAATTGTTTCATATTGCTATATGATGAGTAAATACCTTTTTTTCTAGTCTGAATGGCAGGTAAACGAAACAATGTGTAAAGAAACGTCATAAAGTGTAATGCATGTTTGAGCCTCGCTTTGAACAAAAACTCAATAAAGAATCAGAGCCCTGTTCTAGTCTAAAGGTTTTATCGTAGGAAAGTTGTAAAACTGGGCGTTTTAAAATCGTGACTGCAAGGAAGATCGGCCAGCTGAAATATTCAGTCGACCTCTTCACAATAAACAATGTTGTTTTCTAGTCTGTTTGCCTCTTTCACAATATAATGATTCTTTATACGAGTTACGTATATATATATTCCTTATAATCTGAACAGTCTGTATTAAGTCAGGTTCTCTCTATCCAGAGAGTTGGAAGTTTGTCATGTTTTTTCTCTTCTCTTTAGTTTTCTCCTTTTCTTGCTTCAATCTTGTAATGGAGGTGAAGAGAAAGGAGGAGCCATTAAACCTAATGGTGCATAACAAGAGGCAGTGAAAGATGGATTACCTACTCATAAATTCTGATCACTAGAGGAGATAATTTAGCATCTACATGTTCCACTTTAATTGTCAGATATAAATATTTGAAATAATAAATTTAAGAAAGAGAAATATGATACAGATATTTAATGGCATCATTCTGCCAGTACTTGGAAGAAACATATTCAAAATGAATTGCGCTCATGAAATCATGGATTGATACATTTTTTAATGTGTCCTAGAAAATGACATGGTATCATATTATTGTGGATGTGATACAAAAGATAATTTTTGTATTTAACATTCTGTTTTCGGTATAATGTAGATCAGAAGAATGTATTTGCAGTCTACAAGAGATTTGATGATTAATAATATGGCAAGGTTAAAATCTGGATCGTGATAAACATTTGATTTGTCTGCTCCTCTTCATTATGATCATACCATGGCTTGTGGTATTACTTTCTTTTGATAATCACATTTTCTCCGTAATAGCAGGAGAGTGAGAAAGCTTTGAGAATCGTTTCCTTGACAACAGCAGCATTTTGACCTCCAATTTTTCTATTTCTACAACATTCTGTCAAGAAAAAAAAAATCACTGGTTACCGTGGAAACGCTGGGCAACACGTACGTCTGCCGGCTGCAACATATTCATGGGAGCCTTCTTTGAATATTCTTCATCTCCGGAGTTATTGTTGATCGGATCTTTTACAAATATCTCACTCATTATCAAACAACTCCCACATCTTTATTTGTCGTGATTATATCATTTTGATTGACGAAAGTACTTGACCAACTCAAAAGATTTGTTTAATAGGGGCAAAGTGCAATTCAAAGATACTTGAAATGGAATGAGAGATATATGAGAGCTTTGTCTCGTAATGTGTGTGTAGATACACATTGCTATGCTTGAAATCTAGAAATTAGTGCAAATTTTCAAGAATTCATATACTTTATGTACAAATATGTTCATGTGAAACCAATGTGTACATGGTTTGCATTGAAGGTATTCTGAATTTTGGTGGTTGTGACAAATTTGGCACGAGCTATAAAGCCTTTTTTCACAAACTCAAATTTAAGATTTGTTATCATGATTCAAATCTTGCTTTTTGTTGGACCTGTCTACCTACATTCTGTTAAATTGAAGTCCAGGTAGTGGTCTTTTAATTTCAAAGTTATCCTGTACATAAGTTAGGGACCGTGTGGACGCAATTGTATGAGTTATGAAACTTTTAATTTATTCCTAAAGTTATTAACCATGAGCGACCTTAAGGTTAGTGCGATAACTATGAACAGCTGGGAGTCCTCATATGAAGTTATGCAAGCTTGTAGTTAATGACTGCTTGCTATACTTCGTTAAAAACTTTGAACACTCGTTGTTTTAGTCCTGTTTGAACCCTCCTTGTGGTTAGTGGATCATGGTTTTATAAATTCTAGGTTTTTTTGAAAACTGGAGGTTCTGTGTGAACATAGGAAGAAAAAGCAGATTAGTCTACTTACTCCCTCAACTTTGTACAGACAGGAAAGTGAGAGTAGGGAAAACCCCTTTTCCACTTGGGAACAGGCTGAAGCCATAAGTAATTTATCTTATTACCATCACATAAGTGGGATAATTGCTTTGGTTTTTGTATGTATGTAGATGTACAGCAGTAGGCTGCGATTATAAAGGTCATAACATCCTGTTTATGACAATGCTTTCATTTGAGTATTGTGTACCTGATACTAAAAAGTGGTTTTAAAAGGAATTTAGAACAGACTACATTGTATATACATGTAGCTACAAGTGTATAGCTACCGTATATCTTTTGTTTTTCCTGTATTGCCCAATGTGGTGACCAATGGCATTCTTATACATGGTTGTAGAAAATCATGGTTTCGAAAGGAATTTTGTACAGACTGTATCTCTAGCTATATTTATGGATTGTCTTTTACCTGTATTGTCCAATTAAATGGTGAATACTGGCATTCCTGTACTAGAAAATTGTTTTAAAGGGAATTTTTCACAGAATACAGCAAAAGATGTAACTTTTATTTTTTCCTGTATTTTCCATTTAAGTGGTATATGTATATAATGACATTACTGGGAATGTTTTTAAAGGGAACTTGGGACAGATTGTAGCACTAGCTATCACTGCATTTATGGCTCGTCTTTCTTTCCTGTATTGTCCAATTAAATGGTAAATAATCGCATTCTTATACATGGTACCAGAGAATGAGGGAATTTGGATCATATCGTAGCTATATAGCTTTTCTTTTTCCTGTATAGTCCAATCAGCATGTAACTAATGGCGTTCTTGTTCCCTCCCCATCCATTTCTTCTTTCCTCACAGGAAATGGTTGAAATCGAGGCCTGCCCTATCTGCCTAGAGTTTTACAGAATCAGTGATATCCTCAGGGTCCTGCCATGCAAGTAAGTCAAAGTGTTATCTTCACTTCTAAATTTCAATCAGGGGTGAAGTTGGAAGTATAACTTTGCGACATGTTTGGGCCACAACACACCAAGAGATCAACTTCAAATAGATGTGGAAGAAAATGCAATAGGATAAGATGGTACATACTTTTTTACAAACTTTTTCCCTTTCTGATTGAGGTCTCTAATGGTCATCAAAATTCTCATTTCAGAATCGAAAGTATTAATAATATCTGTCGAAAACCAGAAGGTTATTGATTTGTATCTCTCTACAATGATCTCATTATTGTGGCTCTCAATTAACATTATCACTCAAACCATATTTGTTTATAGTATTGGATAAATTTTGTAATAAATTGCTTGGTGACTACTGCCTACTGAAGCACAACTCAGGTACCTATTGACTAATATTCATTTTTCTTATGTTGAAATGTCCCAGTTGTGAGTATTTTGCAGGAAACAGGATAATTGAGGATAAGAAATGACATACTTTTTTGAATTCATAGATTCGTTTATTGTGTGGAAAAGATGCAACTCCAAGTGATGTTTATTTTGTATTTTTATTCACCCCCCCCCCTAATAAAAAATCTTGAACCTGTATACTGACTTTGACTGGTGACCGTTCCTTTCTCTCTTCTCTTTCAGGCATAGCTACCACAAAACATGTGTAGACCAGTGGCTGGTAGAAAATAGAACATGTCCAATGTGCAAGCTCAACATTCTCAAAGCATTAGGATATCAGGTAGGTGTGACAAGGCCGTGTAAGGGAATCTCATTGGTGTTGACATTTTATGCAGTCTGTTCCCTGTGCATTCTGCAAGTTGTATCAACTACAGACTCTTTTGTATACCTACCGTAAAGGCTTGTTCAGACATGAAGCCGGAAACCAAACCACAGCGCTCTTTAAAACGTTTTTTTAAAGAAATTTGTAAATAAAACGCAACTGCACATAACAACGGTCCTTTGCATAATATTCACTGTGAAATATTGAGCATATTTATACACTTAGGTCATCAAGAAAAAATAACACAGTGGCATACCGCGTCATATTTGAAAGAGGCTTGTAACCTGTCTATAATGGACATATGATGGAAACAGAAAGAGTAGCCACTGTAACCTGTGGCTTTTCTAGGCAGGTTCTACAACAGATTAGATGACTGCTACAGACAAATTACCTTCAGGTGGCTACTACAACAGTTTTGATTCAACAGCAAACCTATATAAAGACCACCTGACGGCCAAAAGAAAATTTGGCCTCTGTCTACAGGTGGCCTTTCTATACAGGTTCTATTAAAAAGGAAATGCATGTACATATAAATTAGTAACTGTGTCAGACACATGGCCTTTTATATAGAGGTGGCTATAAGAACTAGAATACTTTGACTGTACAATGAACCTTGTATTAGCTTATGGCCACCTAAGGGAAACATAAATGTTGGCATCTTTAGACTAGTGTCCTTTGTAGACAGGTTACACTACATTTCTTTTTAGAGGCAGATAAATTAGATGGCCACATTAGACAGGTGGTCACATCTCCCAAGATTATACAATGCTGTTAGATTTTCCATGTGGAGCTTTTTTTAATTAGGTATAGGAAAATGAGATATTCATTTTCTTTTTACATTTCCCACTACTCGACAGTACCTTCATAGATGGACACTGTCAGTTGATTTACATGCATTTTAAGCTGTCGAGAGGAATAGAGGAATACCATTAAGCCATATCGACCTGGGAATACATACACATATCAATGTCAAGGAAAATGGGGCAGTCACTGTTAAAGAGAAGGTTGAGTACTGGGAAGAGGTGAAAAATAATTTGTGAACATTATCATTGTTATAATGCAAGTGTGGAAGAACATCAGATAAAAAATGTTCTCTGAAATGCATGGCTCTTCAAATGCCTTAATATTCTAAATATGGCATATTATAACAGCATAAAAATCAGGACGGATTTTTAAGCCACTTGTTTGTGTAGTCCCAAATACATATTTCTGTGTACAGTGCTTGTAACTTTACCAAGACTGGGCCAAATTTCTTATCATTTTGATGATTCCAGAACCTTGCAGTACATACCAATACTTCTATGCTAGATGATCAACCTTTTCTGATCGTTTCCACTACGTTTCTTTCACAATGCAATCGCATGACGAGAACTCAACTTTATCTTTAACACGAGTTGCATTTTGCGCTCTCTCTCCTTAAAATGGATTTTTATATGAATAGAAGGGACAAAAATCAGTATTTCTCTCATGCATCAGATTAGCCACTGTAGGTGCACGAAGCCATGAAGATCACTAAAGTCGGATGAAATCTTATCACTTACCATGCATCATCTTATGCTAATTTTGACCTTTTTTCCTGTTACTTACCACTTTATTAGTACTAAAAGCTAATGCTTTGTACTGTATTTATATGAAAGACATGGACAAATAGGGGGCACGTGCACATTATGAATGCTTAATACTATGATGGTTTGTTTTCATGAGATAATTTTCTTTCTCCATAATTTTGAGGGAAAAAATGAGAGATATAATAAAGGTCGTGTAGGGATATTCACATACCAATTTGCATCTAGATTGGAGTAATCAAAAAAGGAAAAACTTATAGCAACCTTGAATTAAATCTCTTGAAAGTTGAGGCACATGTCAAGGTTTACTAGCAAGTACATGAGAGCTGAAAGCATCCAAGTCACCAAAAGCTAAAAAAGAGGGTGGTAAGAACAAAAAATTGCCCTGTAACAAACTTCTCCTCATAGAGCTCCCTTGGAGAGAGATTTAAAAAAAAAGATTTACGTTTAGACAAAATTAAAAGGTTACTGAAAGTCTGAACTTGTCTTGCAGACAGAGCCAGGACTTTCGATCGAAAATTCTTGGAAATATCCTCCGAAATCTCCCAAAGCTTTCCATACATTTAAAAAGTATGTTCACAGTATAGTCGTAATTATGATCAGCATTTACAGCGTAGATCTTTTGCACTCGAGCATTATTTTTTGTTCGTTGTTTTTCATGTATAATTAAGGAAACAAATGTATAGTGAGGTGTTTCTAATCCTCAATGTTTACTTCAATTAAATCCCAATCAAAGTTCACTGGAACATTGTCAAGCTTACATCAATGGTTCGAACATTCATGTCACATGTCTGTATGAAGCAACAGCTGTGTAATCTTTTTGCCCTTCATAGCAAGAGGTTTTGTATCTACAGTGTAAGGACACACTAGTTGCCAAGTTACACATTTAGTTTATGCACGATAAGTGCCCTTTTTGTACACGAGAGGAAAATTTGTATTATGAAACGCATGCTTAAAGGGGTTACATATGAGATAGTAATTGCATAATAAATGCCCTTTTACACAAGGGGAAATTTGTAATGCAACGCATGCATAAAAAGGGCTTTACACCTGAGCCATAATCGTATGAATAATTGCCATATAGATGTAAAATAGCTGGGAAGAAGATAGTGTAATGTTCTTATACATTAAGATTGAATGTGAATTGTAAAGTTGGCCCAAGGTGCAAAACATTGCTCAAAAATCTGTTCTGCTTTTTTTTTACCTGAAGACTAATTGACTCTTTCTGGTATTGCTAACATAATTAAATAGTCATTTCAAGTTATTTTCCATTTTTTAATGAAATAAATGAAAAATAGGCATTTTGTATAATTACAAGATTTTGTATGAAAGATAGTAGAATGATGGATTGCGTTCTGTACATTTAGAAATAGCCCTTTAATACTATAACAAAATCCCAATTAAAGTTTACATATTTATGGGTGTCAATCCTTCACACTTTTATAGTTGCAATGTCAGTTAAAATCAGAGCCAGATTCAGCACCAATAATCATTAACAAATTGTTTATGACCCATTTCAACAAACTTCATTGATTTAATTACCTCACCTATTTTATTTATGATTACAAACAGTGGTTGTGGGAATTGTAAATCTTAATACATGCAGTGAAACAAATGATAGGAGAGGTAGAGATGACAGAGAGGAAGATAACAATAGCAGGAAGTGATGTGCATGTAAATGAAATGTTGACTATGCTACATGTAGGCTTCATGTTCAATGTATTGCTCGACTACCCACGACTGACTCTCCATGCCAATTTTAGTGACAGTCAGACACGGGTGTCAAATGACACGATTGGCATCGTTTAAATCCACTTGTCAAATCTCTTGAGATGATTATCGCACCAAAATGCCTGTGGCATTAACCGAGTATACATCCATTTCTAATTCTCTTGAGCAGTAAATATCTCTTTTTTTTGTGGAACTGTAATTAAATGGCTACGTTATCAGAGATTTATGAGATAAAGCTGCTAATTCCATACATCCTAATGAACTGAACATTTGCTGTTCATTAATGTTATTACAGTAACATGCTTACGTTGAGTTCCTTTTCCACTTGACAAGTGTATGTCAAAAAGTAATTGACTCGCTTTAAGTAGCAAGCTCTTGAAATAATTGAGCTTGATGGTTTTAAAGGGATCCGGTAACTTTGTCTCAGATTCTGAAACAAAAATCTGGATTTAGCTCATGATGCAATGATAATTATAAACCTTTAGGTCAGTCAGGAACCCCATGACTTTTACAAGCCGATCGCCTGTCTGATTATCAAGATATTTATGATTGGAATTACAAATTTTGAAAACCTTTCGCCTGACGGTTTTCATAACACTACAGTCTATTGGGGAAAACGAGTATGGTAAAACCGGTCACTCAAAGATTTTTACTTTTTTGAGGCACTTCTTGATCATTTTGAAGCGCAATTTTTTTAGGGCTTCAATATTACACCATATCACAGACACTGATAACACGTAGGGCCATGTATCTCAGATTTAACATTGTTAAACGATCCCTTTAAAGGGGTTTTAAAGGGACTTCACGCTATTAAAAGAGATTGGTAAACTTGTGTGTGGGTGTTTTATTTACTTTTCTCATCGTGATAACCTACTCTAATTAATATAAAACATTTATGTGATCAAAGATGGATCGTAGGGGCAGCACTTATCTAGAATATAAATACAAAACATAGAGAGAGCTATGGAGATAGCTGTTAACAATTTAATAATATAATATTGTTGACTTCACTGTAAACCTTGCACAAAAATTGTGTCAGTACACTTTAATGTCAAAATGTATCAAGTACCTTTGTAAATGCTAGTATCAAGTTTACTCCCAATATTGAAGTCCATGTTTATATTTTCTGTCAATCAGAGTCTGATTTTAATTCTGTTTGTTTGAATGAATTATTTATCTGATGAACTTTGGGGATTTGGATGTTATTTCCGATTCAATCTAGTTATGTCTAAGAAGAAGGAAGCATGGGATGAAAAATTAATATATGCACGTCCTACAATGTGTATTGTGTCATAAGGGAATGAAAGCAGTATGTTCAATCAGTATTGCATCAGTATGTACATCTGCATAATAGTTTCAGGATTACATGTGAGAGGGTTTGCACATGTTCTCATAGACTCGGTGAGAGTCAAACAGGAGATCAACATCTGTAGAATTATGTGATGTCTGTAGTTAAAGGTGTCATGTAGCCGCCTCCTGCGTAACATTTGAAATGACATTACCCAACATGAGTTCAAAGTGTTATAGAGAGAAAGATAAACAAGAAAAACTAAAGCTGTTCCCATCTCTTTCAGGTTACATTCAATGAAATATTTGATTACAGACCCTTTCACATTTCAGCAAGCTACGTTGTAGGGCAACCTAATCTCCCACTCATAAATTATTTATTTCCTTTTAAACGAAACGTGTTTGTAGAAGATTATGCCAAATTTCATGCCACACTTTATTTTTGCACTTACCAGCAGACAGGGAATCGGAACAAATCTCTCTGTACTGCACTGAGATATAATGATCGTGACTCAATTTCCAAATTGAATTTTTCCATAATATTGAATAAACTAAACTAAATCAAGGGAGAAAGGCAGTGAAAAATAGTCAATAGTAGGCCTACATTAAATAAATCAAATAGCAGTTTGAGTGTCGATCAAAACTCAGTCAATTCCTGACTCACTGAGCAAAATTTAGTTTACAGACAGAATTTTTGTTCATAGAAACACTGGCAGAAATTTCAACTAATTTTCGCAGTGTAAATACCTGCTCTCAAAACATCAGTGAACGATTCCAGCTTTTGGTCATGTGACTCTCTTCGCTTCTGCGCGACTGTGTGTGCACTACTCACAAAAAATCTGAATGAGCAAACAACGTCATTTTTTTCTTCCAGTAGTGTAAATATCAGCCCACAAATTCAACGATTTCTAAAAATAGTGTTTGAAATGTGTTAATGGGCCTATATATATATCCCCCCTACTAAATTTGCTTTAACTATCGTTTCATGGACATGTCAGTCGAAAGTTTGATTTGCTTGATTTGATAGACAGCTTAATAACAAAGAAACAAAGACTTTTGACTGTCATAAACTTCATTTCCATTGGTGTTTTATTAGATTTAGGGTTGATTACTGATTAACCAAGGCTGATAAAATAAACAAATAACAAAATTATCAATGTTCAAGTTGGAATAGCACTGTTATGGATTAGTAGATATATGTAATTGTACTTAGTCATCAAAAAAGGATAAAATGTAATGTAATCATGCACAAGGCATTATAAGTTGACTAGAATTTTATTGATTTAATTATCACAATAAAGCTCCTGAACCAATTACATTTGGCTGAGCTTGATAAAGCTTTAGTGATTATTCTTAGGCAAAATGTTTTGTGAAGAAAAAATAGGTTTATAGACAGTGTGTTTGAAAGAAGGCAATTCTGCTTTCACCTGGTACGCAGCAAGATTCTATTTATGTTAGATTGCCCTTTATCATGTCCTGTTACGTATTTTGATATGTTCCAGCAATTTGCTATTTTTTCCTCAAAAGGCCTGTCTTCATCAGCTTGAGTTTGCCAAATAACCCGCTATGTTCAGACTCCGGATATTATCCGAAGCTCGTAATTGCGTATTCACCAGACTAACAAACTAGCTCAGACGGGGGCAAAATAGCCCGCTATTTCCTAAATAGCGGGATATTTAGGAAACGTGACCAAGATTTCTCTGGATATTTTCGTGACCAAATATCTCGCTAATTGCAACTGCAGGCTAATGAAGACGCAAATTAGCTGGATAATTTGCGATCGGGATAGTTAAAATAGCGGGTTATTTGGCAAACTCGAGCTGATGAGGACAGGCCTAAAGAATATCAATTAGAATTTATAACAAGGAAGTCCTTTATTGGCTTCAAACAAGCAGGGTACTTACTTTACAGTAGGGTGATTCACACTTGGATCAACCAGTAAGACAAGCTTTTAGCCATGATCACACTTTTTTTTTGCGTATGAACAGTGAGAAAGTACATGTACCAATTAGTTAGTTTCTATTACTACTATATTACAATTAGTCCCTATAACTACTGTAAATTGTTGATTGTAATTGGTTATTAGTTATTTTTGTCAATGCTGATCACCTCTTTGTATGCACTCTGTCATTGTAATATCATCGCAATCGGGCTTTGATGCCGTGATGTTCTTGTTGTTGTAATCAATAAAAACCATTATTCTATCTAGATCAAGGGATTCAAGTTGGTTATGTGGGCATATTTGCCATATGCATTTTCTATAACAAAGGTTAGTGGAGCAGTCTACAATCAAGGACTTTAGGATCGAGTGTTCTTTTTTTTAAAAACCCCATCTGTGAGTGGACATATATTTGAATAATGATTATAATCACCCTCTTTTTTGTTTGTGTGAACAGGGCCTATGATTTTCAAAGCAGCCATCGACAACGATATCATGTCATTCCTATGAATAGCAACATGCTATCTTTACACTTTAGACAAGCAAGGACAGCCGCACCAGGCTCCTAGCTATCCACATCAAACTTGTAGAGTGGATAGTAATTAATCCCTCTATCACATTGACCCCTGCATCCCAGTGAGTTGCCAATTTGCCCATGCTTATCAGCTGTGTGTCTCGGCATTAAACGCTATCAATACTTTGAGCCTCTGAGCATGGACCTACTACATGTAGTTTGTAGGCACAAACCCTTGTCCGTTGTTGTGGGTAACAATAGGCCTGTCCTCATCAGCTCGAGTTTGCCAAATAACCCGCTATTTAACTACCCCGCTATTTAACTACCCCGATCAGCCCGCAGTTGCAATTAGCAGGATATTTGATTGAGAAAATATCCTGAGAAATGTTGGCCTTGTTTCCAAAATATCCCGCTATTTGGAAATAGGAGGCTAATTTGCGCCAGTCCAAGCTAATTTGTGATGAGCGTATCGGTCTGGTGAGGACGCAATTTTGAGCTTCGGGATAATATCTCGAGTCTGAAAATAGCGGGTTATTTGGCAAACTCGGTCTGATGAAAACAGGCCTAGTGTCTGCGCCAAGAGACTACAATAGGCCCTGTACTTTAGCCTCTCCTGACACAGCCAGAAACTGACTTGTCTAATCTCTACTCAAGGCTTTATGAAATTGTGTTAAAGTGTCAAAATGAGACACAGCCAGAGACATTTCTAGGCTCTCCCCAAGGCTTTAAGAAATCGTAGTGAAGATTTAGATTTTATTTGACTCTATCGACCCACTTCAGGGGTATGAGAACACAACATATTTACAATACAATACAGAAAGATTTAAAACAAAGTAAGATACAGTTTATAATAATAAAATACATACTGTAGACAACTAGACATATATAATTATATACATGTAGTAAATTGTCAAATTAGGGTCTGTGCTTGCAGACTAATCGATACTTGCCCCTCATCCTCTCCAACTGCTGCGGAATGCCCTGCACTCGCCTTCACCTCCTGATTTATGACAATGGCATTGGCCTATGAACAAAATTATCTTATCTGCATAGCCTGTAATTGTCTGCTTTTCATATTTAAGTCATTGATGACAGTTCGTAAATTTAGAGATGGCAGTTGGCCACATTTATGTGTGAATGTCTTTCAACTTGAAAAGCAGTCGATAATGACATCCATAAATGTGCACCAAATAATTTATGTGATATCGTAAAAAAATTATTACATTCCAAGGCACTATTAAACCAGTAGTTAAATAGTGTCTTTGTGAATACAAATTTGAAGCCCTGTGTATAAATTTCAGAAATCTGCAATTTTTCTTGAAACTGTCACTTTTTGTCTTTATCAAAATGTGTGCCTCTTATATTCAAATAAAGTCTTTCTTTCACTTCTGTATTTCTTTAGAGTTTAGGGCTTTCCCTTGCATTAAAAGTATCTGTTAACTCCTTATTTGCTGAGCTTAACCTTCACAAATTCATAAATCAAATACTTTTTATCTGTTCATTTTTTCTTCTTCCAACTTTCACTTGTATCCCATTTCACATTTTAGTTATTTGGTCCTGTTTGACAGTAATATTCTGCTGTTCATTTCAATGTGGAGGTGAAAATTTATCTCATTGGCAAAAACGTGTTACAGTATAATCCAGCCTCTTGTCAAACAGATCAATTTATCTGGATTGCATGTCTTTGTTCGTATTTTAACAAAGGGAAGTACAGAGAAAACATACAGGAGCTGAGAATGATGAAGCTGAAGAAAAGTGTCTGAGAAATTTTCACTCATTTAATTAACAAAAACTCCTATTGTGTCAAGTAGTAAGGTCTATGTAGGTCGAGTATTTTTCTAAGAAGAAAAGAAGGCCAATGGAAAACAGTGTATGGAAAACATAGTTTTGCCAGACATCTCTTTATTTACAACCGTATTGTTAATTTAGGTTGATATGTTACAAAGAAAGAATGTGTGATTGGTATAGTATTGTAGTGAACTTTGGTCAGAGGGTGGTATAAAAACACATAAATAATTTAAGACATATTGGAAATAAAATCATTTATAAAGGCTTGATAGTTGAAAGTACAAAATTATAATCTAATATACATAATGTAACACTAAAAACAGAATAATTTTCATTTAGAATCTGGGGGGGGGGGGGGGGGTGATATACAGTTACGACCCCAGTGAAGTATTATGATGTATGCTTTGAGTTTTACCATGTAGGCTAATGAAAGAATTGACCTTTCTCATAAGTAGAAGTGTTATAGCCAATTTTTGTTTTGTTTCAACATTGGACAGGTGAGATGCAGAAATCAAGTCCTGCCTACTACTAATGTCCATATGCAAGGCACTTTATCTAATGTGCCTCTCTCAACCCCGGTGTATGAATAGATATGATAGGATACAAAAGTTTAATGTTATGTAAAATAGCAACTATCTAGCCTGTTTCTCATTGAGGTGGACTGTGTGCACTGATATGATAATTGAAACTATCAACTGGGATAAAATACACCCAAATCCCTTGTCCTGTCACAATGCCAAAAGTAACACGGCGACACATAAAATCAACTAAATATTAGCCATTTGGTTAAGTTTTCATAAGACTCCATTATCCTAAAATCAATTTGTCTAACGTTTATCAGTAGTATAAAGGTCAAGCAAAGTAAACAAAAATATTTGACTTCTGACTTCTGGTATGAATAACACTCAATAAATTGAAGAATGCTGCGTTTTTAATCTTAAACGATCAGTATCTAAAGTCAACAGATTATGTTTACTGGCAGTCATATGAGGCAAAGTCTCTCAAACTTTTTACAACATTTTATAATTGTTATCATATGTAACAGATAGGTTCCACACCAATTAATTTTCAGCTCCTAGTCCATGTACCTTTGCTTGCTGTATCAGTTTTCATGGACGGAGAGTGCATTTGAAGGGAAGGCAATACATTCCCAAAGTTCATGTTGAACCAGAGCCAACATCGATGGGCAGAAAGGAAATGGCTTTTTCCAACATGGTGTAGTCTAGAACTGCTCCAATAAAGCCTTGTTCAGATATATAACAAAATGAACCTTGTTAACAAATTGGTTGTGTGACGTGTGTCAACCTTTAAACATGTTAATGTACATGAATTCTTCAACATACTATAGTTTAGATCTTCTCTGACAGAGCCGCTTTCAGACACAATGCAGTAAACTACCTTAAAATATATAGTTCTGAATGACTTCTTCAACATATTGTAGTCTAGATCTTCTCTATTAAAGCCTCTTTCAGACACAATGCAGTAAACTACCTTAAAATATATAGTTCTGAATGACTTCTTCAACATATTGTAGTCTAGATCTTCTCTATTAAAGGCTCTTTCAGACACAATGCAGTAAACTACCTTAAAATATATAGTTCTGAATGACTTCTTCAACGTACAGTCCACTGAATAGAAATTCCTGTTCATACTTGACTTGCAAAAAACACCTATAAAAACTGCTGCAGTGAAACTTGTGTGTATTTTATCATTCAACTTCTTCAACTTTTTGTTTTAAAAAAAATGCCCAAAAGATTCCTCAAGTTGAAGACTATACTGCTGCTTACCTTGAACTTGTACTTAGTCTGTTAAGTAACGAGGCTCTAAGGTATCAGGGCAGAGGGAAGAACAAAAGGAAAAGGATGGGCCAATTTTATTGTTTTAAAAAACATGACAGCTGAAGTTTGTTGTTTAAAGGGAAATAGTAGCATTGTTTTGAAAGTATTTTTAGACGACACCAGTGTATGTAATTGTTCTAATTTCTTGTGAGAAGTAGATTTCGTATATATTTTTTTCACGAATATCTGGATTTGGATTAAATTTAAAGGAATCATCAACATTAATAATGTATGTTTTATTATTGTATAATGTAGGTGTTTGTCATTAACTGTAGAGGAAACAAAAAGGCACCCACGTGAATAGTAACATTTCAAATAAGAAACTGTTCATTTTGAGGTAGCTTTTAACATATATTTTTGGTTTGCGCGATCAATATAAAAGGCTACCAGGTTATCATTTTTAAAACTTGAAAAAATGTAATGAAGTAAACTTGTACTAATACTACGGGTATACTTTAATCTAAACCAGTAATTTTGTGAATGTTTAATAGCTTTTTCTAATTCTCTGATCTATCAGCTTTTGTTTACATATTAATTGATGCAAAACACCCATTATTTCAATATTGTTGGTCAAATCATATTTTTGTAATGAGCTTAAAGTCTCATAGGCTATCTCATAAGTCTTTCTGTTATCTCCATCACAGGCTAATAATTTGCAGAATCATTAAACAATTGTTATCAAGCCATAATTTTGATGAATGATTTTACTATTGTCAGTCATCAAGTCATAGTTTTGATGAATCATTTAAAAAGTCATTTTCCTTTACTATTTCTTGTTGTCTTATTAATCCTAGATGCCAGCAGCACCCACTGAAGAGGCTCATTACATCTTGGAAGTAGGGCAGATCGCGTTTGGCTCAGGTTTGGACGATAGCAATGAAGCCGGGAGCGGGCAGCACGTGGAGCCAGTGCGGACACTTCTCAGCAATTGTACGACCACAGGAGGGCGCTATGTGCGGATGGTAGCTGTCGAGCACGACCGCCATTCTGACGGCAACGAATCGGTGGAGAGCCGGAATGGATCATCTAGTTCAGAAGGTTTGTGTTGTAATGTAACTGTCAATATCTGCATTGAAGGAATTTTAGAATACCTGACATTTTAGCCATTTTAAACCAGGAGTGGATCATTTCTTGGAGGAGGCCGGTGATACAGTAACAACAAAAAGCTGTGTTTAAGGGAAACCAGAAACTTTCATTCCTTGTGGCCTAGAATTTTTAATATACAATAATCTTAATTGCCACTCTCCATTCAGCTGAAGTAAATGGGTACCAGGTTGGAAAAAAAATTCCTTGAATGCTTTAGCGCCTTATCATGGCAGCTCAGCTACAGCCGGGATAATGATATGATACTTTGTATTAAGCGCAGTAGAGTATATTCAGACAGTCGCTGCGCTATAAAATGGACCCATTGTTATTTTTTATTATTTTCCCTGGTAACATGCAACCCTCTAGTGTTGGGGTTGAAAGGATTCCAGAGATTCACAAGGGGTAAAAGTAGAGGAACAGTGGTCCTCCTAAGATTATCCCTGTTGGCTTTCAAAGGGTATTATGGATTGACAAATGGTGTCTCCTTTAGGAACACTCTAAGGTTACCTCTGTGAAAGTCTCATGAAAGTTTTACATTATAATGACAAAATGGTCCGATTTATCCAGAGAATCCGCTCTGGCAGTATTGATACTGCTCTTACGAAGAGATTAACAAGGGGCATCTTATGGAGGAATAATGGTCCTTAATAGGTCATCTTTGTGCACAGTTGTGTTTGATTTGGCGACGCGGGTTTGAAACCAAGTCGATGTGCTTTAGCCCTTTGGTAAGGCATTAATCCTCATGACCAGGTCCCTCGTAGAGGACCTAAAGCTGTCCGTCTTCTGGTTCTTACTAACAAGCATTTATGCTCTCTTAGCAGTCAGGTGAAATAACCACCACTAAACCTAAAACATGCAATTTAGATGTGTTGCATGAAGCATAATGTTATGTTTTGCAACAACAATGTTTCCATTCACTGCAAGCCAAGGTGTATAAACACAGACAAAGAGCCCATGTTTTTGCAATAGGAAGTAGTGATCTTCCTGCACCTCTAGAGCTCCCTGTTCTTGACAAGGAAACGGGCCGGTTGGTTACATTAACACATGACAGGGTGGCAGAGAAGTCTAGTGGTAGATCCAGGATATGTAACCAGTTCTGTACCAGTTTCTACTATGACGTGGTACTAAAGAGAGTTATTTTTTAAATTTTTCCCTGTGAAAAGGGAATAGATGCATACATTTTGAAACATGTTCTGGGGTTGTTGTTGTTGTTGCGATTTAATTAAGGCAAGTCAGTCAGTCTATGACCATTATTGCCAAATACTGTATATAATCAAGATATATATAAAGGAAAATCTAAAAGTGAAGCCAAAAGTAAATTGCCCAAATTCAACTCTTGAACTTCAGTTTTGAAAACTGTTTACAAGGCTTGTGGGACTGGAAGGGTTACATATGAAGGAAATGATTTGTCATTTTAAGATAAGTTGAGGTGTAGAGACCTTTTTCAAATGATCGGTGGAAGGTTTGGGGTTATTTTATATATCATGTTTTTTTTTTTATTCATATTTGTTGTACTGAACATAAGAGGTACAATTAAATTTAGACCTCAATTACATTTCTATTCTTTTCAATTCTTTCTTCTTTGTAGGAATTCTACCTCCAGTGACGACAACCGTGGAGCTTCACGACCCGAACTCCTCCTCCCGGAACCTTGCAGAAGACGCCTCGGTGAACGGCGCAGAAGAATCCACCTCGCAAAACCTTGTAGAAGAGACGCAGGATCCTGGGCATGCAACATCTGTTTAGTCGACACAAACAAAGTCTTATTTAAACATTTATGTATAAAAAAAAGTGTGACATTTAAAACCACACTAAAACAGGGTGTAATATACGTAATGTCAAGTAACAGAGAAACAGCTTTGCACTTTTTTTTTCTTCTTTTGGTTATGTTTTGTCATTTTCTGAAATAGTACTTAACCGATTCTGTGCATCTGTTCTCATATCGCTTGGCATGTTGTATAAATCTTGTTGTATTTCAAAAAGTTATTATGGATTGATTTGACAATTGAATTCCATGAATTCTTAATTCTGTCAGACATGTCATGTGTAGATTCTGCAGTTTGTTTGAAAAAATAGAATAGGATAAATAGTGTGTTTTATTTCATAATGTGATGATACTGAATGAGATATTATAAATTTGTAATTATTTATACACTTGGTTTGTAGCTTCAAATTGATTATAAAAGCTCCATCGTAGCTACTGATATAGTGTTGTAGGTTGACATCACAATTCTTAGCGTTTGAAAGTTAAGGGCCGTGAGAAATTATTAGATTTCATTTTGGATTGGCTGATAGAGCAGTCTTGCATTTTTGAAAAGTTTTGATGAGAAAGTTTAATTACGATTCACATCTGGGTTTTCATTTCTGTAGTGGCAGTCTGTTTGAATTTGTTCAAAACGTTTAAATTGAAGACATGCTTAACAGTGGTAACACTGATCTCACTGGCTGAAAGATTTCTTATCAATTTCATTTACAGCATTCATGGATTTAGAAAAATAAACACAATACAGTTTGATTAAAGGATGGATCCTTGACTATAGCATTGCAAAGTGTGATAATTTAAATCATGCTTGATTATAATAATTAAATTTTGATTTATAGATTGCATACTTGTTAATAATTAATGCTCTTATGCACTTAATATATATAGAATAGTTCACCTATTTAAAAGAAAAAAATGAAACACTATTGCATGAAATGGTTGGATGAATATAGAACAAAGTTAAGGATATGATGAGACATTTTATAATACAGTAAGTTGGTAGAAAAAATGGAAGCGTAAACTGAAAAATCATCATGTACCTAATTATATCTATTTATCTATTCAATTATTTTAATTGTTTTAATTGTTGATTTTTTGGTTGTTATTGAGATAAACAGGTGAATTTTTCTGCCGCTTGTATGATTTCCCTATGTACTTATTTCTGGCTGAGTTAGATGTTGACTTGATTGTAACTAAAGAGGGCAGCAGATAACAATATGCAACTGTATATTTGTGAAATTACATAGGATTGAGTTTGGGTAAAAATCTGTCCTATCACACTCTTCTCCTTGATATGTAAGAAACACAATTCAAGGTTGATTCAAGGCCGATTAATTCAGTTGTCAAATTCATACATCCTTGTTTAGCTTGAGAGATAGTATACCATATTGTCAGATATATTCTTAATAAATAATAATAATACAATATTTGTAGAGCGCATAATAAACAAATTTTTTCTATGCGCTGTACAAGCATGATTGACAAGAGAAGTATAATCACACAAAAGGAATCAACAAAGAGAAGTATACAAATCTTATGATATGAAACAGTATTTTGTGCAACAAGAAGTCTAGAGACATCATAATTTTGAGTTTTATCAGATATTATTATTCTCATGAGTTAATATTTTATCATCCTTGCAAACAGACTGCAACCAAATGGCAATTATATGACATGCTCTCAGGCCTAGGTATTGGTTTATATTTCCAAGTTTAATTTGTACTTTTACATGATCGTGTATAAAGAAGCTTACAGTTCCCCAATGACTACTGTTTATTAGTGCAAAGCATTAAGATTGTTATGAAATTTATTATCAATTTTGCACTTGAACAGGGGGTTATTTTGGCAGAATAGCAATGGATGACTTGTAATATTTGATTTTGGAAATATATTACATTTTGAAATGGAATTTATATTGATCAGTGAGGCGTGGATTCAGAACCACATATAATATAACACATAAAGAAAAAAAGATGTGTAAAAAGGATTTTTCTTGTGGTTATTTTTTCTTGCCATTAGGTAGAATTATTTGCTATTAAACTAATGTGCTCACTGTTAACAAAATTATGATGGTAGATACATTTGATAATAATTAGACATGCCAAAATGTGGATATTTTTGTGTTTTCATTTCTGTATTAAACCCCCCCCCCCCCTGTTGTAAACAAATAGAGAATCATGTCTGTCTCAACAGAGTACTGATATATATATTACCATAGTTTGTTGATTTGTATTGATTTTTTTTTTTTTTTTTTGGGGGGGGGGGGTGTTGAACTTTAGGGTACATGAATGTATAGAGAATGGTCGGTCCATTTAAAGATGGTTTGTACATGTATGTATGTGCACTAACAAAAGACAAAGCCATGTTTGCATATTAATACATGTATGCCTTGTATATACTGAGCTTTTTGTTTTATAAGGTGATGTGCTTAAAAGTTGAAGAAATATGAAATATTTAAAGATGTTAAATGTCAATAGACAACCTCACCAAAGATTTGCAAAATATTCAGCAAAGAACAAGGATAAGGTGTTTGTATGTTATCTCTGAATACAAATACTGTTGATACAGCTGCCGTAGAGAAGGGATATATTTCTTTCATTACGGAAAAGAACGAACAAAACAGAGCATGAGGAAGAAACTCTATTGAGCGCCAGAGGGGTAGTAGCCCTGTGTTACATGTATGTACATCTGTTATTGCCTTTCTGGCTTTCAGCAGTTCAAACTATCCATGTGTGATTCCTTAAACAGCCATACTGAGAACAGATCATTCAGTGTGCGTGACAGTGAGTTTATCCCACTTTGTAGCAGTGTACGTTTTATTTAAAGAAAAGGTTTATAAATATCTTGTGAATAGTTAGCACTACATTGCACAAGTAAAATGTCCAATAAATTTATCATCTGTCGGGTCGGGGAGCAAGAAGGGCATTAGACCCTGTCAATACTCTTAAATGATATGTGTGAATGCATTTCTAGCTCTGTGCAGATGTTATCACCATTCAGGATGCATATTAAGCTTTTTATAAAGTGAGATGAAGACTCAAATTGCAGCTTGTGGTATATCACTGGACTTACGGTAGTTGAACAGAGGCAGATCCAGCTCCAGGGGGACTTTTAGGGTGAATGGCCTCCCCCTCTCCCCCCCCCCCCCCATCTGCCACACCAATTCCACAATTGTATAACTCCTTTTCGTCACTGATATTTTTAACCTTTGAATGTAATCAGTTGCTCAGATCAATTTTAAATACTGAGAAGAAATGTTCATTTGTACTTCTTGAAACATGGCTTAAATTTTTCTATTTCAATTTGATATCATAATCCTATCCTCTTGTGAATGAATTCTTTATGTAGCAAAAACAAGTCAATTACATATTTTCTACCCCCTCTTATTTTTGCAAATAGTTGCAAATCAACTAGGTATGTGCTGAAGGGCTCACAATAGATAGTAGAGCAATATGTCATAGTTTAAAGTTAAACAAATCTTATGAAGAATTTAATTCATTATTAAAATTCATTTGAAACAAAAACTGAGCCTAAGTTTGAAATAATGATTAGATCAAGATTATAAACCCACTGTTTGTGCTAGGTGAGGGGATGATCATATCCATTATTTCAATTAGCAGATTATAACATATTTATGGTATTACTGTGGTGTTATTCAGTCATATTAGTATACAAGTTATATGAAGCGTGTGAATTTTGCTTTCATGCACCGGCGTTGCCAATAGCCACTATGCATTTGAATAGGACTGTGTCACATATTGTCATTGGAGAACCAGAAAGGCACTAACTCTTTGACATGAGTCAATGTTCTTTTTGCCTGTTTAGAGCCAGATGGATATTAAAGATAAATTCCAGTTCTGGTAATGCGAATGCATT
This sequence comes from Strongylocentrotus purpuratus, assembly GCF_000002235.5. Taxonomy (NCBI): domain Eukaryota; kingdom Metazoa; phylum Echinodermata; class Echinoidea; order Camarodonta; family Strongylocentrotidae; genus Strongylocentrotus; species Strongylocentrotus purpuratus. The sequence continues at coordinate 13,150,265 of NW_022145596.1, forward strand.
GTGAAAGAAAAGGTGTGGAAAGGATCAGAAACAGATGATCATGTAGCATGTCAGTATTGGTGTGCACTGCAAGGTTCTGGAGTCATCACAATCATAATAAATTTGGCCGAGTCTTGGTAAAGTAACAAGCACTGTACACAGAAAGCTATATATGGGACAACACACATGGTGTTGGGGCTAGTACTAGCTTGATGTCCTTGTCTTTCTATGCTCATTACTCAGCCAGTATACATTTTCTTCCAAAATTGTTTGGCACATGTCATTTATTTGTAATCTTGAACATTCAGTGTAAGTTTCGTTTGATTCTGTGAGAATTAATTTTCTTTTTTTTCCAGAACTGGAGTTTATCTTTAAGTTGACATAAGTTGACATTCTTCTTGTTCTCTAGCTATCTGTTGAGATCCAGAAGGGCACTAATTATCTGTTATTGAACAAACTGAGTTAAATTCCTTCTGGCTCCAATTAGAGGATAGGTTGATGGTCATGTGACAATAATGAGAATTTGTACTTAAACCAAAGCACTCTAAATTACAAACACTGTGCAATTGTATGATAAAAGAGAGTTTGTGTTTTGTGTCTAGACTCTAGAGCAATATATGGTAATCATGATTTATAATTATTATCCTTTGGGGAGTAAAGTGACAGGCCACACATGTAGATTCATCATAGAACAGTTATTTGATACCCTCGCTTTTTTTTCTTCAAATCTATAATAAAAAAACCAGGCTTATTTTTGGCAATTAAAAGCTAATTAGCTTAAGTCAAAACTATTTTGCTGGCAAAATGGACACTTCGAGTTCAGTTGTTTATGTAGTTGCCTTTACCTTAGTTTAAAAATAGCATCATCATGGACATATTAGATATAGGAAAATAAACAAAGATTTGTTGACACACTTATGAACATTCCCTTGTATGAAGCAGTTAATAAATGAGTATTGCCAAACATAGTTTAAGTGGCAAATAGCCGCTGTTGGATATACATGTATGTAGGCTGACATTTTGTATTTTCCACCAAGTCTGAAATATGAAGTTTGCCTACCAAATTCTGGAATATATTCTGGGTAATTAAAGCTAAACATTGAGTGATGGAATAAAGAATTATAAAATGTTTTCTTAGAGTTCATTTGGTTGATGAATCAGTTAGTTGATGCTTAAAGTCTTATTTTGTATCTATCAACATTAATTAAGGAATCGTATTTCATTTGATTATATGTACAACTCTACTTAATATAACAATGGAAAATGTTTAATTTTACTTTTACTGGAAAATAGAGACAGCGTGTATGATGATAAGTAAAATATGATAAACCTTCATTCAAAGTGATAATATATCATCTGATAAAAGCCATAAGGGCATTAACTCATTGACTTTTACAGGGTTATTGCCCTTCTGGCTCTCAACAGACCGTACATGGTATGTTAAGATCGTACAGAAGCAGTTATATTGTCTGTTTGGAGCCAGAAGGGTGTTAACACTGCATGCATAAAACTGCATAGATAAAAAAGTAATTCTTTTGAGAGCCTCAAAGTCATTCTTCTTGCTCTCTCTCTCTCTCAGCAGACCAAATAAGAGTGTTATGTGTTATCAGATCCCTCCATTACCATTGTATGTGCTTTGCTTATGATTCAGATTCTCTGCAAAAGAAACCCCCAAAAAGACAAAATGTCTTCTCAGAGCCAGAAAGGCACTAACACTCAGCTGCCTCTCAACAGAAAGATTTTTATTGAAAACAAAAATTCAATTTGTTCTTTCATCTGTATGTGCTTTTGAAACCATTCAACACACAAAGTTGATAATGCCCTCCCCCATCAAACAAACAAAAAAGCTGCATGAATTGGCAATCATACAAAAAATTGAAATCCAGCAATACTAATTTCATAATATTTCCACAAGTTGTCTCATTGTCACATTTGAGCCAGATGTTCCTTATCAAGTGATTCGACAGGTTAAATGTGTACTTTTTACACCAGAAAATAATCATGTTTATGACTTTTTTCTGATTATTCTCCCTAACTGAATCATTTGAAAGCCCAGGCTACATAATTAGTGAATTGATATGTATAATTTTAATATATATATTTTTTCTTTTAGCATTGAATGTGACGATGTACATTATAATAATTTTTGTTTGTACTGAAAATGATCAAATTGTGCTGTAGACATTGTCACCATCACCAATGTGTATTTTTGTGTAACAACTTTGTTGATTGCGCCCAAGTAGAAGATATATGTCAACATGTACATAAAGTGAGTATCAAATATTCATGTTCCATGCTCGATTTTGAGGCCTGTAGCTTTTTGTTAAAAGTTGATGATTTGAAAGATTAGTTTTAGTAAATTATATATTGTTGACACTGAGCACAAACAAACACACACAAGAGTTATTAAATGCATTTTAGGACAAATAAAATACGTCATTATCTGTGGTTTGTTATTGAACTTGAGTTTCCACATTTTCTTTTGTTTACATCTGTTTGTTTTTTCTTCTATTCTTCTTCACATTATATTGGGATGGAACTTTTTTTCAAATTTCCTCTCTGAATTCCAGTAAAAAACTAAAAAAAACATTTTGGTAGACAGTTACAAATGAATTTGTGGTGTAGGTTTGATAAACTTTACATTTGGTCAATTATTTTTTTTAAAGAAATGCATACTATTTGATTGATGCCTCAAAATCTTTGTGAGGGCAAGCGGTTGGCTTGTGCTAGCTTTTGATACTTTCTTTTCTTCATACCCACTTCAAATGAATAATTAAACATTTTCTAATGTATTTCATTTAACAAATACTGTAGAGAAATGCATTTTAGTTATGCATTTGAAGTGGGTAGGAAGAAAAAAAGTAGTTGGAAAGTATCATAAGCTAGCACAAGCCAACAATGATGATGAAAACAATAAAAGAGAGACGAAATGAGAGGGGGAGAGAGAGAGTTGGGGAGAAGGAGGAGAGAAAACTGGAAGATGGAGAGAAGATGAGAAGATACGGGGGTAGTCAGGGAGATTGAGCTAGAGATAGTGGTAGAATTACATGCTATATTACTATTTAACCAATTTCGGAATAATATTAAATGACAATTCATTTACTGGTACAATAAACTAGCTTCTATATCTTCGGGATTTGCAACTGTTCAGGAAAATAATTTCAAGAAAAATCAGGCCCCCAATCCATCATTCCAAGATCTAGCAATTTGTAATAATTTCCTTATGGCAAATTCTCTCCTGACTGAATAGAGAAACAAAAAACAACTTTACTGGTGAATAGGAGTACTTGAAATGCAGAGTGTAAGTTTCTTTTTGTGAACAGGATTAACAGTTCCAGAAAATATAGAAGTGCCACTTTATGTAAATAATTGGTACAAGATCACTCCACCTCCAAGCAACATGAAAACAAAAATGGATTTTGCACCTTGGAAGTTCTAAAGAACCAGCGATCTATAAATGTTCGAGCATGTTTTCTTTTGTTGAAGACATGTATTATAGACAGAGACGATGAGTATACCAAAATAAACTCGAGTCGGTTCAGCGCACTGACGTCCAACGGGGCGCACTCTGCCGTTTTGTGAATGCAACCATAGTTACAGACGAAGCTTTATCGGGGGGGGGGGGGGGGGGTACCGTTCACAGAGTCTAGTCTACTCCAAAGAGACACAGTGCGCTGATGGCCACATTTTGAGTAATATTAAATAACAAATGGAGAGAATCACGAAATATGTTACCGATATTATATTATACGATATAAATTTGTATATTCTGATATTAATTTTGATTAGAAAATGGTGCAAACGAAACGGGATGCTCCCAAATTTGCATTATATTCAAACAAGAGACAGAAATCCAGACTACAGAAAATCGCTCGGTTTGTGTATCATGTGTGTACAGTGCAAAAAAGGTGGATTGATTGATTGTTCGTGCATAATACATATCGATAAGTAGGCCTACGCAAATCGAGGTCGGGTTGAATTGCACGGTGCAAATTGGTGTAAACTAATTTCGAACCAGGACCAAAGCCAATTACTGATTTGGCAAAATTTCATGTTAGAACATTTCTATCGATGTAGGACGTTCACAAGTGAAAGTTTCTACAAAGCACCTTTTGGGCATGGCTGAGACGGATCAGGAATATCAAAGTGAATATATTTTGAGAGATTTATTGCGAAGAACAGTGCAGTGCAGTGGAAGCCAAAAGTCAACACCTTGGCTTTCCAGCTCCAGATGAGTGTAAATAGTGAGTGTTGAGTGAGACTGGTCGACTTGTGCACATATCGACGAAACAAAAATTAAAAACTCATTTTACAAACTATTATTTTCATGAATAATAATACCATGCCATCGATAAAGAGGCCGGGAAAGCCATTTAGGCCATCCTCGGCATCCGCTAGACTTGAATCCCGAGCTCAGCCAAGTTCATTTGAGAATGGACGTCCCGCCACAGCAGCTCCGGGGCTGTACGGCCAGGGAAGGGGGGCAGGCCGGGGAGCTGGCGGGCGTGGAAGTGCGACGAATGTTGCACCTGCTAAGAATACCAAATGGATGATGAACCGAATGGCGGACTTGGACATTGATGTCAAAGCTGAACAACCAGCTAGGAGGATGACTCTTGGAGCTGTGGATGGTCTGACTGACAAGGACAAAGAACAAGCAGCAAGGGTTCGCCATTATGCAACTTCAGCACCTCCTGGGACATCACTCAAGGTATTTTACTCCGAGTCCGAATCTGACATTTATTTACTCTGACTTTATGACTCTGACTCTGAGCCAAGTCAATAGATTTTCTCTGCTATCAAGTATCTGGTCTTTGTTGTTTTTTAAAATTTTAATTTAGAGTCTATTTGATTTTAGAAATTGCTCCATTAAAAAGATTAAACAGTGATGTTGTTTTGTTCTGATCATATTCATTTAATTAGTCTTCATAGTATACTAGTATATCAGTAGATCTATGACTGTAATAAAGTTAGGCATAGCTTTATCCTCACAAGAGGCCTTTTTTGCCAACAAATTTAGTCTCACTTGTATTTAATTTTATTAGCAATACCAACGTACATTAGGTTGTTCAAAATAATTTTCAATTTTTATTGACCTTCATGATGTAGACCTAACACACCAAGGTTTTTACATGTAGAGTCTACATGTATTTTGTCTTTGATTATGATTAGTTTGAATCTAAATTGCTGTCCATATATACTACAGTATGAAATATCTTGCCTTAATTGTTTCAATAAAAAAAGTGGTATGAATTATAACATGATGCATCTACATGTACATACATGTATGAGGGGGCACAGGCACATGTCCCCTCCAGTTGAATGGCATACAAAAAAGGGGGAAGGGAAAAAAACATGGGGCTCGGGCGACAAAATACCCAAAAGGGCCCCAGAAAGTCATAAAAGAGCCCCCCCAAAATTTTGAAGTTAATCATGCCTATTCCACTGTCATAATAAGAAAAGGTTTAAATTACACTTTGTATTTTCACCATAAGTTGACATTTTCATGGAATTAACCTGGACCATTCTTTTTTTTTCCCAACACAAGCAAAATACTGTCAAGGAAATAAATAGAAAAGTTTCCACATCCTAAAAAAACTCAGATTTCTTTGTAATAAAAGTCTTTAACCTGGTCCATGAGGAAGAAGAGATAATTGATTGACTTGTCAGTAGTAGTCTGATTCTTTGAGAAGGATTAGTTTTGTGAAGTTGATTACATTGAGTAGATTAAAGATTTTCATCAATTGGTCTTTTTTATGAAATTTGGACAAAGTAGGGATTAAGACAGTATAAATGGAAGGAAGAGTAATGGCCCATCGACTCTTTTGTCATTTTGGGGGTCTGTAAACCCACATTAATTTGACCCGCTCCATCATTAACGATAAGGTTGAAAGGTACTGATGACATCTTGGATTATGAACTTTAAAGGCACACTGTCCTACTTGTAGCTACTTGCTCCCTCTAAATAGAAAACTTCCCCAATCGGTGCCGGTTGGTCCCCCATGATCCTCTTTTTCTTATGTTAAATGAGAGCTGAATCAATGAGATAGCCATCTGTCACAGTGACCTCGCTGGCTCGCTGGGTGGTCTAATCCCTTCTAGCTGAAGTAGTAAAGCCTGCCTTTAAATGCATGTGGTTGACATTACAATGTCAATTGAACTCTTTTAGTCCGTCCACATTTCTAATTAGGGATATTCTACTTAAATTTCTAATTGTTAATGTTGTTGAAAGTAAAATATCTAAATGTAATTAGCAAGTTTAGAGACTTCATGTCAGAATCCATTCTGAATTTTTAAACCTAATGCCAGGAATCATTTTAACATGTAAATTATATATTATGGAGTATCTTAGAATAAGAATATGCTTTGTTTATATACAGTTGTACCCTGTTGGGGTGTATGGAAATTAATGATATTAATTTGGTTTTAATAGGTTAGAAGCATAAAAATGAGAGGAACAGATCAGTGAAAGTTTGAGTAAATTTTGATCAGACATGAGAAAGCTATGAATTTGTGACCAATCAAACACAAATTGGCAGTGCCCCAACACTGTTAAGTACAATGTGAGCTTCTCTGAGTCCTCTCCAATCTGTTCTATACATAAAATTCAAAAACTTTCATTTTCTCTGTTATTGAAGACAGAATATATTTTTTTCCTAACAAGTCAAATACAAATATATTTGCAATAACTTACGTGTACATGTATAATTAGAATGCATGTATGATTTATATTTTTCTAGAGAGAATTCTTTTCCCCTTTTTTTTTGTTGTAATAAATTTACTTACCGTTCAGCAATTAGGAGGGGATCTGGCAAAATACGTCACAGATTTGCCAATTTGTGTTTGATTTCTTGCATGAAAATAACACTCTTTATTTTGTTTTGCATTGAACTCTATGCAATTTTTCTGGGGCACTTTTATGACTTTCAGGGCTCTTTTTGGCATTTTGGGGGCTAATTTGCCCTGAGCCCCCGTGTATCTTTTCCCCTGGTAGAGGCTAAACTATATTCATATGGATCATTGTATACTTTATGTGCTTTAAAAAAAAAGAGTGTTGGAAATGGAAATAAATGTAACCAAGAGAAACATTTACATACATGTACAACTTATCTGTTCCATCAAATTATTGCTCGTTATAAAAGATAAATATAAAGATGGTCTAAAATTATTTTAGTTCCTTCTTCGATTATGTGATTTTATTAAGTGAAATGTGCAGCATAATAAGCATACTGTTTTTAGAGCAAAAAACAACAACAACAAACAGTATTAGTCTGTGTTACAGACAGTATCCATTTTGTTGACCCCCCCCCCCCCACCACACCCCCTTTTTTTTGGGGGGGGGGGAGGTGTTTTCTGTTGCATTGTCTCATATTTAAATCCAGTGAAGCCTACAACTGTACTTCATTTGTATTATTTTTTATCTTTGTTTGAAAAGCTCTTGATTAAACCATTGTACCTATGAAAGAGTCAATCACTACATTATGGATTATATATATTGTTTGTCTCTTGCTCTTCCAGTAATCTGCATGTTAGTTATAAATGGAGATCGGTCTTTTGGGGGAACTAAATGACATCTATCAAATTGGGAAGCCACAATTACCTTGAGTGTAATAGCCTCAGATGGTTAGCCTACTGTTTGTTTGTTCTACTCGACTGAATCTAAGCAATGTCTGAAGCATTTGCTCTATTCTACTCCTTTGAATCTGTGACCTATTAATATGAGGAATCATTCATCACACTCATCAAAAGAGGAGTTAGCGGACCAACAGAAGGGTACCAGCAGAAGGGATTGTTGGCTGCATGCTCCCAGTCGGTTGCTATAGGACCAAGAGCTGGGTAAAACGTTACGTTGGTCCCACAACATTTGAAAGTTTATGATTTCTTTTGATGCATTTTAGTCATGCAATGAAGGAGAGCGAGGATTTCTGTATGGTGAGATATCATTAGGATCTACATTTATTGATAAGTTCAAGTTCGTACAAGTTTTTATTGCTGCAGTTTGGGGCCAGTATGTTTACTTGGTCTGTACGCTTGATTGCTGGGTAAACTTCTAAATTACCGATATATCTGACTTTCTGCTTGCTTAGTAGCCCTCGTAGGGGTGTCAAATTACCAGAGGTCAGGATTTTGATGACCTGTGGTCCCAAGATTTTGGAATGTGGCCCAAGTGTAATATACCTCCGTTGTTTTCACGATGTGTGCTGAGGTAGGCATGCACATGTACAGCTTTTTCAACAGAAGACTTGGTGTGACCCGTGTGTGTGACGAGGTTTATGTGCAATGGCTTTCTCTCAGGAATCGTCGCTTATTTAGTACATTCTTTATTGGAAACCAAATCTTAATGAAATTTACATCATGTGGAGCGAGATGGTAAGATATTCATCAATCTGAACTCACAGTCGCCAGGGAAGATCTCTCGATCGTCTCAAAAGCATATCAGAAGCAGGGTCCTACTTGTGCTTTGAAAGAAGGCGCTCGTCCATGCCTCACTATATCAATGTGTTTATATGCGTTGCTATAGAGATTTGTAATGGAGGCAGTGTCTGGACTCTGGAGTCATAGTTGTTGAGTCTAGAAGTTAGAATGTGTTATTCTTACTTGTAGGCTTACAAAGAAAACACTACACAGGGAGATTTTTTTTTTGTGTGTGGGAAAACTGGAAATACATGACACGATAGGCGTGTCTGCACTATCTCGAGATTGCCAAATATCCAGCTATTTTGAACTATCCCGATCGAAACTATCCAGCTATTTGCGTCTTCATTAGACCGAAGTGGCAAATTAGCTGGATAGTTGGTCGGGATAATATCCCAAGATATCTCGGTCTAGTTTGCAAAATATCCTTCTATTTCCGAACTAGCGGGATAGTTTGCGACCGTCTTCATTAGACCGAAGTACGGAGTCAATTATCCCGATCCCATCATGCACAACGATTTCCGGTTCGCACATGCGATCTATACCGCTCAGCGCTGACCTCGCAACCACTGACCTCGGGTAAACACGGAAAACCGCAAACTAGACCGAGATATCTTGGGATATTATCCCGACCAACTATCCAGCTAATTTGCTACTTCGGTCTAATGAAGACGCAAATAAGCTGGATAGTTTGCGATCGGGATAATTCAAATAGCTGGATATTTGGCAATCTCGAGATAGTGCAGACACGCCTATTGTAACTTGTGAGACTTTTCTTGAACCAGGAGGTGATAAACCACATTTGTACATGTAATCCTTTAATACTATGTTTTTATTTTTTCTTTCTCGATGTATTCACAGATTGAAGAAAAGATTAACCTTGATGACCTGCATGGCCTGAAGAAATTCTTTGAGGTAAGATTCAGTTTTCCTCAATGTCATTGAAATGTAGGCCTAGAGATAATAGAGTAAGAGAGAGATAGAAAGAGGGGGGGGGGGGGGGGGGGGGGGGACCAAGAGGAAGAAGGGGATGCTTTAAAATTTGAACAACAAACTCTGTATTCTTTAAGATTTCTTGAATATTTTCTGTGCCTTTTTGTTTCCATACACAAACAAATTTATGTGAGATTTATTATGTTTTTTTGTTTGTTTAATACCAACATCCTTTGAGTCTACATTGTATGAAAACAACGCATTTCATTGGTCAGTAAATATATATTTTTTCAATTGTTGCAATGTTTTCCCTTTAAATGCAGGAAGCTGATGTGGACCAAAGTGGAACCTTGTCACTGGATGAATTCAAGACTGTCTTACGAGGTTCACTCAGCCTTAGAACCAAGGTATGCGTTTAAAATGTCTTCTTTTGTTTTAGCCAGCAGACGTATACTATGGCACTCTGCTATCCAGTAACAAGTCAAAGATTAAAACCCATGCTAAAAGTAGAATATCCTGTCCTTTTGAATGCCAGACTACCCACTCGAATATAAAGATGGAGACAACCCCTATACCAATTCTATTTTCTTTATACACTGTATACTACTTCAGTCTCTCATTCTCTGTTTTATTTACTCTACCTCACCTGATATATATTTTACCCCACATGAGTGAATATCCATGCGGGGAAAATATACTCATTTACTCTTTTGATCGTTTATCTCTCTGTAAGTCGCAATCAGCCTAAGATACTGTCTCATAATATCTTAATCAATTTGGCTCTGGAAAATTAATTCAAGCTTGACATTCCTAAAAAAAAAGAGGCTCTGGTATAATTTATAAAGGAATTCATACATGTAAATGTACAAATATAAAGTCAGAAAATGTCACTCTTTTTAAATTGTAAATCCCAAAACGTAAGGGTTCCAGAGAGAGGGGGAGGGACAGAGGAGCAAGTTTTACAGTGGTAGAGTATCCATACTCTAGTAATTTAAAAGTTTAAGCTAGAAACGTTCTCGCTATCTGCATTACAAATGAAAAACCTGACACTTATTTTTTGATAAATTAGTGTACAGGTCCTCAATTTTCAATTCATTGTAAAGTTAATCAAATGAACTTGTACATGTATGATGTTATTTTGTAAATTTATCACTTTTCAAATCTATCAAACCATCCTGTCAAAGCACATTTGGAATAACTTAGATCTATACCAGATAGGATTTTGAGCAAAATTTCTTTGTCTCATTTCATTGATCCTGAGAGTGATACAAATCTCTTTATCACCAGTCTACCTAGTGACAAGATCTTTATCTCGACTGTGGGAACAGGGGCTATTTGGTCAGATGAATTTGACACTACTTTTAAAAATCTATGAATTTTATTTTATTTTTCATTAAACTCATTTGCTGAATATATTTGTTGTAAAAAATTGGACGAAGGACTTCATATAATTTTACCGACCTTTATTGAAATTAACTTCATGAGGCATGATTTTATTCCTTTTCATAACTTGTGTGTATTCAACTGATATACCATTTGATTGAGCCATTTCAAGCAAGACCCCATTCTAAATACTCAAGGAAATCCACCTTATTTTGCATGATTTTCAGGATATTGTATTCAAACTTTAGATCGGTATTAATTTGATAGGTTTTGCTGCCTTTGGTGCAGAAAGGGCTACAGTATCTACAATATCTTGCACATTTATATCATCATTTGAGTCAAATTTTGTTGTTCTTCTAATCAGATAGTGGCATGAAGTTCATTAAAAAATAATGATACTAGAAAGATGATGCTAGGGTTTAGACTACTAGGGATAGATTACAATATATGTGTAGAATACATTTTTGTTTTTCATTAGGCTAATGAACACCAGCATGCTAGTTATAACAGCCCAATGGCTACTGATGAACAGGCATGATATTGCTCCATTTTTCCATCATCCATCATGTCGTCATGGATACGACCTTGGATCGCATCACCATAAGTGCAACTGTCTAGTCTCATGTGCTCAGAGACAGAAGGGTGTCAAACTCTTTATTATGATATATGAATTAATACCTTTATTGCTCTCAGCTGTTGATATATATGTTGGCTTTGACATGACACCTTGATGGAAAGGGAAGTCACTTTGTGCAGGTGGTTTTTTTTGTAAAGGTTGAAAAAATGGATAGGGCCATGGGTGCTATCTTGTTACATTGGTAGAGGCGGGTAGGAAACCGGTAGGAAACTGGTCTATTTTAAACCAGACTCTATGAGTTCCTGAAAAGCCTTCATGAATAAAAAATTAGTATGTATATCATCTGTAGTGAGCTAGAGGGCATTATCAGTGTGTTAAAGGCTATGAGAAAATGCCCATTTGGCTCTTACATATATATGTATATATAGCAGATACACTAGTATGCTGATTAAGAAGAGGATCCATTATACCTTAATTATAACCTATTGTCGGTCATAGATTGTTTATTTTTGGACAAGGAGAAGTGAGTGACCACAATTTGTCCTCTATGATAAACTTACAAAGTTTTTTTTTTCCTTCTTTTTTTTTCCACCCACAGAATGATGAGGAAATCACAAATCTCTTCATGAAAATAGATTTCAATTCAGAAGGAACCATTGATTGGGTAAGTTTCTAAAATCAGTCACCCCTCCCCCCCCCCCCACCAAAACAACAAAAATTACTAAAAGTGACAAGGTTTTCATCTATAATTCATAGTTTATCTATGTGGTTTTAGATTGAAAGATATTTATATACCACATGTAAAGATCCTAGGTCTCTGATTGGTCAAAACTGCAGGTATGAAATTCACATCTGACTGCTGGGCAGGAAAGCGAAAAATATTAACTAGGCATTATATAAGTCAACTTGCGCGTAAAATGCAAGGACTCAAGAGATGCACCTGAAGTCAACAATGGATGCGCACAGTGGATACAGGTAGGTATCCCCTTCATGCACCCCTCTTTTTTGTTTTGGTATATTTCACCACATTTTCAAACACGTTTTGAACAGGATGTTTTGTCAAAATATTTTTTTTTTGAGAATCCACTATCTGGATGCAGTATATAAAGCAAATATTGACTGTTGAATTTTTGGGGCACCGTTAATGCGATACATGTAACTCCTAGATGATCTTGAAACTGCACTATGCCCCTTGACTTCATCTTGGGGCCAGTACAGTTTCGAGATCACCTTGGGCTATACCGGGGTAGTTTTATCTGTGCCTCTTGAAGCAGTCAATATTTGTATATTATATACCTCACTTAAGTAATCCAGCCATCTGATTGGTCGAAATTGCATTCATAAACTTCAACTGTTCCTGTAAAATTCCCGGTAACCATGCATAAAACATTTAATATTTTTAATAACCATGGTTATTAAAAAAATAGGTCAGCCTCCATGGTTACCCCATAGGTTTACATGTTAAAAAATGGTTTGAGCGATCGAGGATACCGTATGTGTGCGAAGGATTGGTCGGTAATTTCAATACAATTGAATCTCGATCGATTTTACCGACAATTTTATCTTGCATTGTTGACATGAAGACGAAAATAAACTTCCAAAAACAAAAAAACAACATCTGCCGATAGATCTTGATCTAAGTTCGTGCCAATATGCATTGCAAAAGTAAAAGAAGGGTCCGTTTAATGGAGCTTTTGCGAAGCATTCATCACGCCGAAGCCGGTTTCAATCCATTTTAATGTATATATTGTACAAAACTGCCATGCATGTGAACAGCGCGCGATGGACGAGTGGTGTAAGGCGTTGGTGTAAGATTCATCACTCATTGTACGCAAGAGTTCGACTCTCACCTTCGACAAAAAAAAAAAAGTATTTTTTATTTTTTATTTTTTAGTCTATTTTTTTTCGGCATATAAAAGTATTAATGACTGCTTTAATATTCGAGAAATAGTTGTTTTTATACGCTCTCGGGAAGGTTACAATTGGGCTATTCCCCTCGGCACGCCTCGGGAATAGCACAATTCAAACCTTCCCTTGAGCGTATAAAAACAACTATTTCTCTCAAAGCAGTCATTAATACTATAATATAATATGGCAAAGAGAACATGTACATGTAGTTTAAATAACAATACTTTGTTTGCCCTTTTAAATCATTATTCATGAAAAGATGGATTGGATGGGCGGGAATGCATTATCTAATCTGTATAGATTATATAATTCTGTATATTATTTAAACATATTTGTGGCTTACACCCAGTAAATAAGATTGATTGATCGATCTGTATTGAAAAACAAGTCAGAAAAAAATCTTGGAACCAGCGGGACTTGAACATGCATTTACTGCTTGCCGGGCAGTCTAACAAATCAGACAAATCTAACAAATCAGACAAATCAGACAAATCTAACAAATCAGACAAAATTAAACAAAAGCTGCCAAACAAATATTGATGAAAGCTATTTGAAACTGCTTATCCGATCTGGCTACTCAATATCGTATGATTTTGCCCCTCTCAGAGCACTGGAAATATCCTTAAATAGCATGCACCTGCATTCCTTAAAGGAAATGAATACACAATAAAAGAGGTGACAGAATATTGAAGTTTTTTTTACATCAGCTAAAAAATGAATGCACAAAAGATGTAATGTGCCTGTATTATTCATACGTGCGAAGGATGAACATATATATATTTATTTTTCTGTTACCATGTGCACATGTTCTTTCCAATAAACCATTGATGATCACTAGAACTTGTTAAAGTTTATACACAAATTATTTGTGTGAGATGATGATGGTATGAAACAATGTATTTTTTACTTAAAGAATGGATCTTGGGCAAAGTTTAAAGGGTCATCAAAGTTGTAATTTACCACCCAATGATTTGACAACCAATAATCTTATTTACATTAGCTTATTTCTCTTATTTCTTGGAGTTCCTGAGTGAAAGTAGTTTTGTCCATGTGTTCAGAGCTGCTTTTATTTAGTGTCAGTCAAGCCCTCCTCCACATCTTAATGTTAATTTTATTTGTGATCCAAGCTCTTATTTATTGTAAACTTGTTGTTACGATGCACAATTCTATTTAAAGTACCTTCATTAGCAAATATCAAGATGAATAAATTCAAGCACCCTGCAGAAGACAAAGATGAAAGTATTTGTCCAAGAGGGCTGTTATTAAGTGTCAGTCTAGCCCTCCTCCACATTATCGTAAACTTCTTGTTACAATGCACAATTCTATTCTTATATAGATTTAGCATCAACTAGTGACAAATATCAAGATGAATGAATGCAGAAGACAAAAACAAAACTTGAATGTGGTTTTCACAAAACACTGAACAGCGCCCCTTTGCGTTAATAGCCAAAACATTCACGACCCTAAGGGCAGTTTGACAACCAGCCCCAGTCCTTCTCCTTGTGGGTTTCTGACCTTAATAGCTGCAGGTACCGCAAAATCAAAAATGGGACAACCTTGTGTATTTAGCCAAATCATCAACACAATCGTTAATGTCATCCGTGAGACAGAAGATAATTGATTTTTGATGGGGGAAAGACCTTGCATGACGCAGGCTTGTATGCCTCATCGCAGAAATCATTATGCGTTTATGAGACATTCAAGCTCTACCGAGCAAAACAGAATCGACATCGTGTTGCCTTACAATAGGTAGCTAAGGCAAGTGTATTGATTGGTTGTTTAATAATCAATGGTGGGTAGTTGAAGTGTAAGTCACCGTTCATTAGTGTCATTTCCTTGCCTGATTTGAGCCGAGATTGTAACTGAGTGAATACTATTGCTAACATCTGGTTGTAAGTTGATTGTTGCTTTATTCTTTTTATTTAATTTAATGTCTATCTATGCCAAAACGACCCCCCCCCCCAACAACAACAAAAAATGCTTGCAAAAATAATTATCTTGATCCCCTGTATCATTTGTTATAAACTTGATTAAGCATTTAATTCAAATGAAAATGTAATTTTATAACTAATGTGTTAGATGTCGCCATTAGATCTTGATAAATATCCTCTCATCATTTAGCAATTTCCCTGTAAATTTACTGATATTTGTTTTGTTTCTGGCTATGGTTTATGTTTTGTATCTGTCTATATGTTTTGTACCAATCATTAAAACCAAATAAAATTCCTGTTGATAAAGTGTATCATTAACCAGTTTTGCTAGCTCAAGAAAAACTCTAACTTGTAAGCTTCCCCATGTGCATCATTCAAATGTTCCACAACTTTCTTCCCCTTACAATATTTCATGCAAATTCAGGGTCAGTCTCATAGATGTGTGACTAAAGAAATTCATGTTTTTAATTATTTCCCTCTGCCACATCGGAACAGGATAAGTTTTGTATGGAGCCATAGAGCATTGACCAGTCAAACCTGTCTATAGTGACCGCCAAGGGAAACACAAAAAGTGGTCTTTGAAGACAGGTGGTCTTTGTAGATAGGTTCCTTTATTACATGTTTCAATGAGAACTCATTTTCAAGGGAAACAAAAAATGTGGTCTTTGTAGACACGTGGTCACTTAAGCAGGTTTGACTGTATTTCATAGACATACAATTAAATTAATTGATATTTTTTGTAATTAAAAAAAACTACTTTTCTGTTCGTCCAGGATGAGTTTTGTACCTACATGCAGCTTGAGTATGAGGAGAAGGAGGACGCCTATCTACGTAAGAAGGAGGTGGACCTCCACACCCCTGCTATCATCCTTACCTCGCCCCACAGAGATCCTGTACTCAGAGTCACCAACATGAGTGATGGCACGTGTGTCACAACAAGTCAGGTAAAATATTATACTAGGAGAAGATGGAAAATAGTAGTAGTAGTAGTAGTAGTAGTAGTAGTAGTAGTAGTAGAAGGAGAAGGAAAAGGAGATGAAGAAGGAAAAGTGGGAGGAGAGAAAAGAGAAAGAAGTAAAGACGTGGTAGCAGAAGTCATCATTAATTCATACTTGTAGTGGCAGTACTGGGCAGTTGTAGTAGTGGTAGTAGCAATAATGGTATTGTACTACCATAGAAAAATAGTAGAAGTAGTAGTTGTATAATTAATGGCAATATAGGTAGTAATAAATAGTAATAAGTAGTATATAAGCATTACACTGTAGTCATTCACATGAACATTACGCAAGTGGAGTACTTGTATATTATAACATTCATTCAATTATTTTGTTTCATTCCATAGGATGGCACGATAGCTTTTTGGAGTGGCAATATGGAGTTGAAGAGATGGAAAGCGGTCATGGTAAGTATTGAATCATTGATATTCATCATCCAAGTACCCTTTTCAAGTTCTCTTTAAAACTGTAACTAGAAAAACCATTCATAAACGGGCTCATGACAGCACTTCATTTGTCAAGAACTCACCAAATAAATCATGTGAGCTTGATCCAATCCCAACAGATTTGGTTAAGAAGTGCAGCACAGTCTTGGCACCTGTCATCACAAGCATTATTAATGCTAGCCTTAGTTCAAGTATTGTCCCACAGGTTTGTAAGACAGCTGTCATCCATCCAACCTTGAAAAAATCGGGCTTAGATCAGGAGTGTCTCAAGAATTACCGCCCAATCTCAAACTTATCTTTTTTGAGTAAAATGCTGGAACGGGTTGTTTTCTCACAACTGACTGCATATTTACGAGATAATGAATTGTTTGACCCATGTCAATCTGCCTACAGGTCTGGTCATAGTGTGGAAACATTACTTGTCAACTTAACTGATACTATTTTTAGAGAACTGGATTGCGGTAATATTACTGCTCTTGTTATGTTAGATATGAGCTCAGCTTTCGATACAGTAGATTACTCTATCCTGACTCGAAGGCTGAAATCATTAGGTATCAAGGGTACCGCCCTTAATTGGTTTATATCATATCTCTCTGAACGATCTCAGTATGTAAAAATTGATAATTCTACCTCTAGTAAAACTACTATGAAGTATGGTGTACCCCAAGGTTCGGTAGGAGGACCACTGCTCTTTTCTCTCTATATGCAACCAATCAGCAAGATATTTCACAAACATTGTATTAGTTACCATTGCTACGCAGATGACATCCAAATTTATCTTTCTTTTAAACCTACAATGTCTTCACTGTCCTCAGCCGTTTCAAAACTTGAAAAATGTCTAGAAGAACTGAAATCCTGGTTAGTATCTAATGGCCTTAAGCTGAATGATGATAAATCTGTGTTTTTATTATTAGGTTCCAAGCACATGTTAGGGAAGGTTGACTATCAATCGTGTCATCTCCATATTGGAAAAACGTGTATCACTCCATCAAAAACAGCTCGTAATTTGGGTGTAATATTTGATCAGGAAATGTCCTTTCGTAGTCACATAACACATATTCAACAGAGTGTAAGGTACCAATTACGTAATCTAAGTTTCATAAGAAAGTGTTTATCTAAACCTGCGGCTGAGATCTTAATTCATGCTTTAATTTCTTCTCGTTTAGATTTTGCAAATTCATTGTTCTGTAACCTTCCAAAAAAAGATGTCACAAAACTGCAACGACTTCAAAATTCTGCAGCCCGCCTATTAACATTCACTAAGAAATCTGATTCCATATCACCAATTCTCCGTTCTCTCCATTGGTTGCCAGTTGAAAAAAGGATTATTTTTAAAATTATGTTACTTGTACATCATTCAGTTTACTCTCTTTCTTCCCCTGCATACCTGAGCAACTCTGTTTCAAAATACAACCCCACACGAAGTCTTCGCTCCTCATCAGACACACTATTACTTAATACACCCAGAATAAAACATGCTTGGGGGGAACGGGCTTTCTCAGCCATGGGTCCAAAACTGTGGAATAAGCTCCCTCTAAAATTACGTCAACTGTCATCGACAGAAACATTCAAATTACAACTAAAAACCTATTTGTTTCTTTCGTTGTAATTATTGCAATATTTTAATTTACTATGTCTAGGAGAATTCCGAATTTGTTTTTCGGTTTATTGTTTTCTCTTTCTTATGCCTGTTACATGTACTCTTTTCTAAGCGCCATGAGCACCGAAAGGTGGACCTGTGCGCTATACAAGTAGCCACTATTATTATTATTATTATTATTTTTTAAAGCTTGAACATAGACAGCTTTGAGTTGTTTGTAAAGCCTCTTAATTGATGATCAAGTGCCACTAGGTGATTTCATTTCTCTCAAGGAAATTGTGAGGTTTATCATTATTTTTTTAATTTGAATATAAACAAAAATTATTGATTCAAATGCTAGTATTGAAAAGAACTGAAAAGAGAAGAAGGTGATATCAATGTATCATTTTTGCACAACTTCGCCTTTTTTTTCTTCATTCATTCTGGCTTCATAAATGTTATTTGATCCCATGTACCCTACTAAATGTATGGGCTGTGTGGTAGTCAGCTGAATTACTTGACAAATTATGTAATTATGTAAACAAAAAAATACATGATTTGGTAAGAGAGGAGAGGAAAATATATGTAAATAAATATATAATTTCATCGCTTAATGAGCTGTTAGAACTCTTTTAAACTCTTTCAGGTCGTTCATTTTTATGTACATGTAAACAGTCCCGATGTGGTTTCATTTAATTCCCAAACAATTCATATATATTCCCATGTGCTTTGTGAATTCAGGTTGATCAGAACACCACAAGACAGAAGCCTAAATGGGTAACCGACTTTGTGATGATGACACAGTTTAACAAGATCATTGTAGGAACAGGGTAAGATATTGTTTCATTTTCTTTGTTTATATCGAAACTTTCATTTTTGTTTAAATCAAAACATGTATGACAGTTACTCCAATGGGACAGTTTTCACCAAATATTTTTGACTGGTTTTGGTTTTAGTTTTGACAGACAACAAACAGGCACTTCAGTTTGGCTACTGGAAGACAGTGTATCCTATTCATATTTCCACAAATTTCTTAAATTATTATTTCAAATCTTAACACAGATTTTCTTTTTTTTGGTGGTAACAAATATAGATTTTTTAAACAACATGTATAGTAGAAAAAAACTTTAGGAAAAAAGACTTTCACCAGCAAGTGAAATGAGAAACTAATTCATGAGAAATAGCTAATAAATTACATGAAGTGGAAATTTCAATGCTGATAAATCACAGGTGAATGGCCACCAAATAATCAGTATTCACTTTTAATCTAAGTGTACATGTATGTGGAGTTACTACTAAATGTTAAATTCCTGTTAATGTACCCACTTTTAATTCTTTATTACAGTGACCGTGAAATTCAGTTTTACGAACTCTCCACCTTTGAGCCATATTGTCAAGTGACTGGACTGGAGACTACACCTCTCAAACTAACATACTGGTAAGCACTGTTTAGTTTCATGTACTGATATTCCTATTATTGAGGGTTTAACCCTTCAGCCAGCTACTGCCCTTTCTGTTACTCCTATAACTGCCGAAAAATGCCCAGTGCCCATTCACATTCTTGTTCTATTGCATACAAAATTGTGCAGTGTTGCATAGACATTGTATTCTCACTATGCAATCAACATATTTATACTGTTAAGAACTCAATTCCCCAATTTTCTTCTTTTCTTCATCTTAAAAGAGAGTCACATGGACGGTAATGATTTATAACTTTTGCAGTCTATCACCGTTGGCTATTTTCTTGCCAGAAACTAAAGTGAATTGTAATAATTCATTGTTGAATCATATTGCTGCATGAAAATTCACAAATCTAGACTACTAGCCAAAGCCATGAAAAATTCATGTCTAGTTCTGCAGTATGTTCATATGTAAACTTCTTTTAATATGGGTAAAATTATTGACTTTTGTTATCATTTTTCTGAAAGCAAGATTTCTTGAATTGATGTTTTGTTTGATCCCAACAGTGCTACAGGATTTGATGAATGCTATCTGATTTATGGAGATAGTGAAGGATGCATCAACATCATCATCATCAATGGAGTTGGAGAGACACTCAGGTACATATTTAGTCAATTTTTTGAGGGCAAATTTAATTAAAATCATAAACAATTAAATTGATATCAAGACCATGATTTGTTTGAAATTAATGTTACTGTGTATTCATGGTTTGGAAGGGCCTTTTTCATCCACTTTCCAAAATATAATCTGAAATGAAACTTGTACAACTTCTGTATCGTGAGAGGATGAAACTGGAAGACTTATTCAAACCTGTACTTTTGTTATCATTTTGTGTGCGTGTGTGGGAGGGGGGGGGGGTTGAATAAAAGAAATAAGTGAAGAGGAAAATGTGTCTAATTTTCAATGAATCTTGCTGTTTTATCTCTTCACTAGTCTATGTGTTGATTTAAAATGGATTACAGTTTAAATGATTATGCTATTAACTAGTAGGATTATGATGTTTGGAGCTAAACTTGTAGAGAGTACTTTTCCCAAATATTCTTTTCTGTTACTCCTCAACTTCTTGCGTTTCAGAACATGGAAGAAGCTGCCCAAGACGGAAGGCATTGCCAGCGTGACCCTAGAGAAGGTCGCACATTCACCTTTGACCCAGTTTGTCCGATGGAAGGTTCATGATGACTGGGTCGGAGATATCAAGTACTATGACGATATCCGATCCATCATCTCCTGCTCAAACAGAGAGAACACTGCATTAGTAATTGGTATGTTACTTTTAGGCCTAGTTACTTTATTCTGTAAGGAATTCTTTGATTTCAGAATTTTGGAAAGGCCTTGTACATTTTATTGAACTATTTTGTAATTGTATTGCAATTATAACAGGATTATTGTAATGATATTGTAATCATATTATAGTTAGTATGATGATTACTTGCAAAAATCTAAACTTTTGTGCTTTAGATTGTACAGGACAAGCTTGTATGGGTCTCTTTCAAACTAGATGTAGATAAATCAATTGGTATATCTGTATTTGGTGCAGTCAAGCTTCCTTCATTGGTCAACTGTTTAGAATGATATTATAACTGGTCTTCAGAGACTTCGTTTATTTTGGGGTTTTCCTTTGTGGTACCTATAAATGAGACCACCCATGAAGACTTTTAGTGTCAGTTTCCCTTGAGTAGTCATACATGTATGATTGTCTTTAATTCATTAATAAAGACGTATAGTATAGTAGTGGGTAATTCGACACCATTCGGGTGTTAACAGGTGTTATAAATAACAGCTTTAAGACAAACAAACTTTATGTAATGCCCTGCATTTTCCACCCATCCCTCCATATAGTAAAGTCATTATCTTATATTTCCCTCAACCCAAGACTATCTGAGAGACTAAGGTATTTCTTGATGGGACTACCGGTTTGCTGGGTGTTAGACTTGTGCACCCTTTAATGGTATTTCCACCAAGTCTGGTGCTGGTGTCCGCGAACTATGACCTTCTGCACCTTCTACTCATCAAAATTCCTATTTCACCCCGATAGGTTGCACTGTTGGAAGTACCCACGTCGGGTCCAAACTAAAAGACAGCAAGGAACACCTGCCCCGCCCAACAACGGCCGACAGACGGGCCAAGCTCAACCAGATGCATTACAGCCACGCCAAGAAACGACTGGACAATGACGAGACGGTCTTCAAGATCCACAAGGGGGTGAAGACCTTTGACTTCTGCAAGGAGAAGAACCTGATAGCGACCGGTGGCATGGATCGCATCCTTAGACTGTGGAATCCATATGTACCAAGGTGAGTGCATGAAGCTGTCCTGGGGAGTGTTTCACAAAGATCCTAAGTCCAACTTGACTCTAAGTTGGACTTAAACATTATGGAGAGCCATTTGTAGCCTTAAAATAATATATATTCAAAAACGAAAATTTCAAATATTTTAGCTTTTTATTAATTCCACATCAAGAACATGAAATCTCCTTGATAATAGAAATCATGACTGATTTGAATTAAATTATATGCCTTTTAAAATAACATTTACAAAATATTTTCAAATACATATGCTAACGGCTTTCCATCTTAGAGATAAGTTCAACTTAGGATCTTCGTGAAACACCCCCCCCCCCCTGTTATTGTAGAAAGTTTTTGCATACTACAAAGAGTTGATAACATAAGATTGTTTACTGAGCAGCACCAATTTAAAAATAAAAATGGCTCTTCTATCTTGGTACAGCCAAACTAAGATAAGATGGTGTGCATGGGTGTATACCGAATTGACTTATCTCTGATGATTACCGTTGCTTGTTCTTCAAGTGTAGTATATTTCTCTGAAAGGAAACCTTACCCCTAAGGATAATTGTAGGTTTGCTATAAGGGCAATTTTATTCTTACCTTTTGATCCACAATATTCCCTACGAAAATGTAGAAGAGATATATATATGCGTTGTTAATCTGGTGTCTTTCTAGACATGTTTTCTTATCTTTTTTTATTACACATAACTCTCCATTGATCTACCAGAATAACTAAAGCTTTTTTTTGAGATGAGGTTTCTCTTTTACCTATTTTTATTGAATTAATAAATCAATTATTAAAGTGAATCGAGAGTCATCTGTCATAAATGTACTTGGTACATGTACATGCGGGAATCAAAGTTACTAGACCGGATCTGTTATTGATTGTTAATTTGTTAGACTTAGTTACGGTTGCGGTCTGTAGTTAGGTTAATCAAAATGAAGGCTATATTTTAATGAGAAACTTGATTTAACCTTGTTGGTTAATGTGGTGAGGTACCGGTAGATTTTTTAGATGCAAATCTGGCTCACGCTTTAGTTTATAGTCTTTTGTCGACAGGGGCATATTGGTTCTTGATGGCAGATTTTGTTGATAATGCCCGCTGGTCTAGAATAAATTCATAAGGCATGTGATTGTTAAAAGGGAAATGCAATCTTTTTATTTATTGTATGGTTTTATGATGAGGTTCATGTAATAGATGAAAGATGAAAGTTGTGTGTGAACCTAGAGAGATACTGCAGTGCTAGGTGTAAAATTATAGATGTAATATTCATCATCACGATTCCAAAAAAAGACGATTAAAAAAATTTACTTTGTCTCTGGCGTATTAAAAGTTATAAAGCATCATTTTCAAATGCAGTTTATAAATGCTAAATTAGTGTCAGCGTGCCTGATTAGGTGTGAATACAGTGACTAAAACTAGTATCTCTTGGTACCTACATTTTTGTAAATCTTCAATCTGTTTTTACCTTTTCAGGGTAAATATGCAGGAAGGTACCGGTACATGTACCATTTTACATTTTTCTAAAATACAATGTAAATGTAGTTGAAGTAAAAAATGAAGTATCGGTTAAGGTACACATTGTAGGACAAGAAGATCTCACTTTTGTTCAAGTGGAAATCACTTCCTTTTTATTGTTTGTTCAAATTTTATGAACATTCTTGCGGATGTGGGTGGGGGGGGGGGGGGGGGCCTGTCCCTTGTTCACCTACATTGTACCTTATTGCATATATCACTCAGTGTTTGTTTGTTAGTATAGTATTAATGACTGCTTTGAGAGAAATAGTTGTTTTATTACGCTCAAGGGAAGGTTAGAATTGTGCTATTCCCCGAGGCTTGCCGAGGGGAATAGCCCAATTGTAACCTTCCCGAGAGCGTATGAAAACAACTATTTCTCGAATATTAAAGCAGTCATTAATACTTTTATATGCCGAAAAAAAAATAGACTAAAAAATGAAAAATGAAAAATATTTATCATTTTTGTCGAAGACGGGATTCGAACCCTTGCGTACAACAAGAGGTGTATCGAAAACCAACGCTTAGACCACTCGGCTATGGCCCGCCGTTAACATGCTTGGCAGTTTTCTCCAATATATACATTAAAATGGATTGAAACCGGCTTCGCGTGTGATGAATGCTTCGCAAAAGCTCCATATACGGACTCTTCTTTTACTTTTGCAATGCATATTGGCACGAACTTAGATCAAGATCTATCGGCAGATGTTGTTTTTTTGTTTTTGGAAGTTTATTTTCGTCTTCATGTCAACAATGCAAGATAAAATTGTCGGTAAGATCGATCGAGATTCAATTGTATTGAAATTACCGACCAATCCTTCGCACACATACGGCATCCTCCATCGCTCAAACCATTTTTTAACATGTAAACCTATGGGGTAACCATGGAGGCTGACCAACTTTTTTTAATAACCATGGTTATTAAAAATATTGAAATGTTTTATGCATGGTTACCGAGAATTTTACAGGAACAGTTGAAGTTTATGAATGCAATTCGACCAATCAGATGGCTGGATTTCTTAAGTGAGGTATATAATTTTTACTATTCATCTTGTTGATGTAGAGAATACTTTGAATAGAGTTTTCATCATAGCCCCTGTAATGTGTAATGCTATATATGCAGGACCTTCAAGGAGTAAAAGAGGTGTTAAGATTATTTCAGTTGAGGGGGATAAAGATGCGTACAAAAAAAATCAGTTATCCCTTGCTTTGTATCGCCTCAAGTTTTTCTCATTCTGAGAGTATTTATTGTTTGGCGGTCAGCTCTGTTGGACAAACAATGGCCACCAATTGCAGGTTTGAAAAGTATGAAGCTCGGATCAATAATGTGATATTGTGGATAGGGGAAGCTGAAATAAACTGAGATATATGATTAAATGAAGTTAGGAGATGGCTGCGTGCACTCATGTGGTAGAGCAGCTGATATGGTGTTGTTCATGTGTTTATTGATATGGAATATGTTCCATAGTGGATAT